>NC_087257.1:16360000-16710000 GCF_037042905.1 Lytechinus pictus
TCCCCTATAAACAAAAATCACCAAGTGCAAAAAAAAATTGGCGTAGTATGAGCACCTACCTCTCCTACGCCAGTGTTGGCGGTCGTAGTGATGGTGCTGAAGGTCATGGTGGTGGTAATGGCGTCTGTGATAATGGTGGTGTAAGTGAGGATGCTGCTGATGGTGATGGTGGTAGTGGTGGTGGCATTTGTAGTAGTGCTTGAGGTCGATGGTGCTAATGGTGGTGATTGTGTTTGTGGTACGTAATTATGGTTAAGTGATGATGCCGATGATGGTAGTTGTGGTGGTGGTGGTAATGATATTGGTGGTTGTGTGTGTGGTAATGATACTGTTCGCATTTGTGGACATAGTGGTGTCAGTGGTAATCCTGATGGTGATGGTGGTGCTAGTGGTATTAATGATATCAGCCATTGTAGCATATATTTGACAGATTTTCTGGATGGAAAAGTAAAATTGAGATTACCACGATTAAAATGACATCCGTAGAGTTGAACAGGGTCATGATAAATAGTATGATGCTAGCATGGTAAGGGTGGCGTTTTGATTATGATGAGAATCAACATGGTGGCGGTGGTGGTGGTGGTGATAATATTGATGACAAAAATGCTGATCGTGCTGGTGATGATGACGATATCGATGATGGAGGTGATTATGATGGTGATGATAGTGGTGACGCACCGTAGCGGTAATGATGATGATAATCATGATGGATGTAGCTATGGTTCTGATGGTGGTGGTGGTGGTGAAGATGATGATAAGCATAGTGGTGTCGATGATAGTGGTGATGATAGGGTTTACAATAGATATGATGATATTGGAAATGATGATGATGGCAGTAGTTTTGATGAGGAGGAGGGGGAAGGGAGGATGGCAGGGGTGGTGGTGGTGAAGATGATGATGATGATGATGATAATGATGACGATGATGATGATGATGATGTTAATGATGACGATGATGACGATGATGACGATGATGATGACGATGATGACGATGATGATGATGATGATGATGATGATGACGATGATGATGATGATGACGATGACGATGACGATGATGATGATGATGATGATGATGATGATGATGACGACGATGTTGATGATGCTGAATTATGCTGTTAGTGAAAGTAGTCCTATAGAGGAGATTGATCATAATGTCGTTTTGCTGCTACCTTTGATAATGGTGAAGATAAATGTATTGGTGTGAAATGATTTGATTGGGTAAAGATGATGTCAGTTTTAACGAAATTAATGCAAATTAAAATATACAAAATGGAAAATGAGGCGAACACACTTTCACGTTAATTCTACCTGAATTACGATGTAAGCCTATATTCTAAGATTTCTAAAAGCACACGTTGTTCATAGAAAAGTGTGCATTTGTATTTTGTAGAATAAATGCTTTGATTTATACATCTGTCTTGTAGTATTTGAGCGCTGTGTCTAATTTGTTACATTTTTATTATGGTATATGGAAAATGGTATCGTGCTTGAGATAAAAACGGGTCACATCGTAAAGTTCTGTGCGGTCGGTTTAAACGTCTGCTCGTTTGTGAAAAATAGCGTCATATTACAACCATTTTTATTCTATATTTACATTTACCTTCGTTTACTTGTGTTTTTTAGCCTTTGCCTTGTATGGTTTGTCTCACATGCATGGTCATAGTAATGTGTTTTAGTTTTTTACCAAGATAAGTTTAATATAGGGAATAAATGGTCATTAATGTAGATTCTTTATGTGCTTTACATGCATTATCAAAATAATGATATAATAATCTGGTTACTTATAATAAGGCGCTTAAGACATACTTGTACGTATTTATAGCGCTTAGAGATTTTTTTTTTTAATCATTACCCCGGTTATCGGATTCAATCAACGATTCCTGTGCACAATGTATTCACATTCTCCACTCCCTGGAAAATATTGGTTGGTTGATATTGGTTGAAAGCGAGTCTGTCAGTTAAGACCAATGGCATATACGTTTATTGAACGCACCCCGTGGTTCATAGATGTTTTTGGTGAAACATGGGCCCCATGTTACGAAGAATACAAACTATAATTGTGAAATTTTGATGCATTCATCTATGAAAAAAAAGGCTTTATACTGGGCGGTACCACAATTGGTGTGTATATATATCATAGTGAAAAGTTTCATTTTGTAAATCAGGGGGAATTATATTTTATATTATGGTATCTTACATTTTTGATAATTCTGAATTTTCCATTGAATTTTTGAGAGACAGATTGAAAGGAGAATTATTATGTATATATTCTCTTTTCACAGTAATAAAACACTCTCATTAGATCAAAACAGGATCAAGGTGAACGATTGCAAAAAGGTGAGAAAAAGTGACTTTGAAAATCATGACTAAAAATATTTTTTGTCCATTAAAAATACAGAAAATGTACTTATAGCTTCTACACCGTAGATAGTATGATACTCTACAAAGGATTTACCCTACATGGGATTAACAGCTAGGAACATGTATGTTTGTTGGTTAAAATATCTCCCAAGTATTGTGTAAATTGTATGCAATATCGTGAGATTGCAAATGCTACTGTCACTGGTTACGACACATCGGCAGAACTGATTCCAGACAGACCAAATCTATTACATTATTCTCAATGACATACCATTGGTCGATTTAGATCCGATTTAATGGGTGTGACTGTCGCACGACTTATTTTTTCTGAGAGTATTAACCAACTAATATGCATTTCTTTTTTTAATCCAATTTCACTGTTAAAACGCTATTTTTAATGATGATTTTAATGTTTAATCCCGTCACTCTAACAATAACTTGTTTAAACTTTTAAAACAATTTTTTAAACTTTTTTGAAAATGTTTAAACTTTTTAAACTATTGTTTAAACTTTTTTTTCAACTTGGTTAAACGTTTTAAACATCTTGTTCAAAACTTTAAACAATAGTTGTCACAAACTGTGACGGGCTTAACAGCGTTTTCATAGTGATCATTGGGTAAATTCTACTCAATTAATAGAACGTTTGAGTCTAAAATCTGTATATATATAATGTACATATTGAGAAGATACTGCTGATTTTGGTAAGCCTATTAATGTATACACCCGTTCTTCCTATATTCGCAGTGAAAACTGTTGACATATTGTATCATAGTCGTTTTGACAGAAACATATATTACTACTGCAAATTACCCATCATATAATTTTTGTGATAACATATATGTAACTATATAAGATACAGTTATTCAAGTGATTTTGGCATGTACAAAACCATGTATGATTAAAAATTGTCATTAAGAAAAAATGTTGAATTTTCGTCTATGTGTCTATGTGTTATGTGTTTTTTTTTAAGTACATGTATGTGGTTGATGCATTCATACTTTTAATGGACAGTGCAGATATACTCCTTAACATAATTTTGTGAAAAACTAAGGAAATTTCAAATTTACTTATTGTATAAAAAAATTGCCCTAAGCTTGTAAATTTTCTTGATTTTCTGAAATACACGTACGCCCAATATCCTCAATACAGGCCAGTACATGTTACCACATATCTGATGATTTACTTATTTTTGACAAATTTTATATGCTAATCTCCAGCAAGTTTGGCAAAAGATAACCAAAAATTTTCATTGATTTCCCGAAACGTATTATCAAATGTCAATGAATTATGCACATGAGGCTCAACATTTATTTCCGAACTTGTCTGAACATTCTTTGTCAGAAAATAAGGATAAGAATTTGCTATTTTTTCCCCGAAATTCACAACCACTGCTAATTTTGCCAAACAGTAAATAGCAGAAGTATAACAGTAGTGATGGTATTTTCTTTTCTAGTGGCAAAATCTGGTCATCATGAACTTCCTCACATGTTTGATAAGTTTTCACGAGGATATTTTTTTTTAATGGCTTTTGGGAAATTTGGGGCAATTTTATGAGTTATCCCATTGCGATCGCCTCCCTGCAACGTAAATTTTCTTAAATTTCTGAAATATGCCCAAACCCTCCTAAAATATGCAAATGGTGTTATCCCAAACTTCCTCACATTTCAAAAAAAAAAAAACTTTGGGGCGCAATTTCATAAGTTACTCCCCCCCCCCCTGTGATCTCCCCCCTGAAACATAAATTTTCTTAAATTTCTGTAATATGCCCAAACCCCCTAAAATATGCAAACGGGCTTATCACGAAACTCCTCGCATAATCACACTTTCTACACCACAATGAACATCAATAAATGCATATCAATGTTTTTCAATATACCAGCTCCACAATCTCAAATGTCAAATGTAGTTCACATTAATGATTAACAAAAGAACTTTCAAATTTCAGGCATATCATACTGTTTTAATAACAATAAATAATCAATATGCAACAAAATAACTACATGGCATCATTCATATAAATAAGTTTTGCAAAAGAAAAAAAACACGCAAAAAAGGTAAAAACAGATTTTTATAAATATTAGTCATTTAAGTTTTATGGTATGGCATACATATATTTATGTGCTTGTGAATTGAGAATACAGATAGGATTACAAAGATCACTTCCAAAATGCTATAATGTCCCCCCCCCCCCAAAAAAAAAAAAAAAAAGAAGAAGCTGTGTCAGCCGATCTAGAGAATTAATGAAAGAAATAAAACAAAGAGCATAAAATGAATGCTAATGAGCCATCCTTTTCTTTTGTAAGGCCATCATATCCAAAGAAAAATATTCAACAGTCATTCTACACAATTTTAGTTTGACATTGAAAGTCTCATGGCTCGTCTGTGTATGGCCCATTCATACCGTACCCGATATCAAGAAGAAATAATGAACTTTTAAATGATAAAACAGATATCTTTACTTGGATACACCACTGTATGCATGTTTTGAGCATGATTACGTGCATTACAGAACAACAAGATTAAACTTAATACAATAATCAATTACAGTTTTAACACTTTACAAACTGATTCCCCATCAATTCAATGAATATAAATAAAGAATTATGATTAACGTGTGTGAGGATGTGTGTGTGCTTAATAAAAAGGAATCTGGGTAAATATTCTTGAAGATCTAAACATAAGAAATAACAATAAATATACAGTATAACTGAATTTAAAAATCATTAATAACTAAAAGAAAAATCACTCATAACCAATTACATAAAATTGGAAGAAAGAAAACATTAACAAAACTATAAAGTGGAAGTATGTATGAGGGGGTTGTTGCACAAAAGAGTCAATTGTGATTTGTGAATAAAAATAGATCCTAAAATCCATGTTACATGTATAAACTTCACAACTGTGGTCAGATTAATGCTCAGACGACACATAAAACATTTTTATTCACTAATGAGATTACAAGTGGAATGAAATGTGTGTGTTGGTGCTTGAGACCTGAAGTAACACATGTGTCTATGCTCTGAATCCAAGAAGGAAAGAGTCCTTAGCACAAATTCCATTACTTTATGGGTTAAAAATGAAGTGAGCATTCTCTTTACAGAAGTTTATCATCACTGTACAAATGCTATGAAATGTTCAATATAAGAGACAAGCCCGGAAAGTGTGTTAACAGGGGATTTACCCGAAAATAAAGGATTTAGATACTATAAGGTCTACAACAAAGACTGTATGCATCGACGTCATCGCGCCGCCATCTTAGAGGCTAAATCCATTTCCCTGCATGTATTGGTGATCTGTAGAGCATCTCTAACAACTCTGTTTACACTTATTCCTATTTCCTCTGAGGGAGGGCGCTATGATGTCATATGTATAAGGTCTATAGGAATTATTGGAGGTTTTGAGTTGGATGGTCATATTTGAGATTTTTTGGGGAAAAGCCATCCCTCTCAAATTACTACACGTATATGTTTAGAAAATGGTCAAGTGAATTGAATAAAAACAAACAAAATCAATAACACACAAACACCTATCTACAGTGTATGATATGAAGCAACAAACTTTGGTTAACTTCTACTCTAGTATTAAAATTAACATCAAATCAAGGATAAAAAAAAGGGAAGGAAAATTATAATCCAACAAATCATATTTCTGTACACTGATCAAGAAATTTACAATCAGCAGAGTTTGAGTATGTATTTATAACGGAAGAAAAAAAATATTTAATTCTGATTCATTGTGCATTTTAGAATCACACAACTTGCATTTCAACTGCTACTTCATATGTACATGACTTTCATTTTCACTGAAATGAAATGACATTCCATTTACATTCCATCCACCTTCTGTTCCGGAAGTTACACTGACTGCCTGGAACATTTGCCGCGTATATTTCAGAAATTATATCTTACATGTACATCATTTATACAGTAGATTTTGTTATGAATGGAAATTCATACATGTTGCTATTCACAAGCATTGCACTTACATCACTGAAAACAGAGTTAACAGATTGATTACGATACATATTATCCTATGGTACGCATAACCGTAATGTATCCATTGCTGCAAAGGGCTAAGTACATATTCTATAAATTAATTTTGTGATACTCTTGAGGTAAATGTACAAGAAATGTTTTATTTCAAATTATAATATCCAACACAGCTAATTTCCCACTATTAAAGCTATTCGGGTATGTTCCTGTAATATTTCTAAGGCAATTCGCTCTATACTCCCACAAAATGCACACACTTAACCATTACTTTGAATATATTGCATAAGATTAGAATTCAACATCACATGCATACTGTACAGAATTCATAAGAGAAGTTAAATGATATTATACATTTAACATACATGTACAAGTATCGTAAATCACTTTATACAATACCATTACTCCACACACAATATATACATATGTTTCCAATAAATATACTTCACGATAAAAAGAACAAAATTAATTTGGTATTAGCACGAGATCTACATAAAAGGCATTAACCTGCTACATATGATCATATTGGTATGTGCTTTACATGAAGCTACATGTAATGTTGAAATAAATGTGCTTATTGAATGTGCACAAAGTATATATATATATATATATATATATATAACGATATTACGTTCCGCGTGTTGGACATAGAAGATATTAATGAGGCAAAGTGGAAATGCATTGTACTTTGTTCCAAATAAACTGTTGGAACAAAGTACAATGCATTACCACTTTGCCTCATTTATATATATATATATATATATATATATATACAGTGCGTCCCAGAAAAAACAAAACCGAGATTAAGCGATGATTTATCATAACTTAATTTTTTTAAATGTGGTTTTCTTTTTTAAACCCAGATACAGCCCGCCAAATGACTTTTTGGTATCCCCTCTTCAAATTGTTTTTGCTCATCCATGCGTGAATGAGAAATAATCTAAGTAATTTCAGATGAAAGAGGAGATTCTAAGCTTTACAATGGTAGGTCATTTGTCTATTGTATTTGTGATTAAGTTATGATAAATCATCGATAAATCTCGGTTTCGTTTTTTGTGGGACGCACTGTATATATATATACTTCTTAAAACTTGTCCATTGTGAATAAATAAAAAGCTGAGTAGCTACCAGAGATTTGGATATTAAAATTAGCTCATACAGCGATATCAAAGACATAAAAAGATTTGTTTGTTTGTTTCTTGGGTCTGTTCTACGTCAAATTATAATCATTCATTTTTTTATGATAGGCAGTAAGCATGGTAATGAAATGGTTGGGAGTCTTTCAATTTAAGAGATGTCAAAGATTATACACTTATGTTGCATAGGATGAAAATTAAAAAGCAGCCAGAATCGGTGCTAAAATTATGAATGTGACAGCATGAAAATAAAATACGAAAAACAAACATTGGAAGCTTGTAAGAAATTGGGCAAGGAATGAAATAGTCAATGCTGTCTGAAAACTGAATTCACTAATACTATGTAAATTTCAAATTTGTAATTTAGAAAAGTACATTGTGATAAAAGAATCTCTAGTTCAAATAACCTAATACATGTATATCCAGGGTTCTACTTTGTTGTCAGCTAATCAAACACAATATCATTAGCTTTTAAGTTGATTGCAATATTGATATTGTAACAAGTTTTATGAAACCAGACCCCGATCTGACACGCACAGCCAAGACTCCTTGTTAGTATCTACTGTGAAGGATCAAAACAAACCTGCCTTCCTCAACCCAACAATAGTTCATTCCTGGAAATTTTCTCAGGACAAAGTGAAAAAAATACCAATAAATTATTCAACATGCACTCTGCATATTGAATGCTTCACTAGAAAGGCTGGTTGAGTCTGGATTGGACATTGTATGGAACCAAAAATACAGTCAAAGGAACAGAACATGAATGATTTTGTTTTCCTGACCACTGTCACAGGCAATGCTCTCTGTAACAGGCCCCAGGAGATGCTAAAAAAAATTACATCAGCACACCAGGAAATAATGCTCACACAGACTTCTTTCATAACACTTATTATTGATTACAAAAACAATAGAATCATAGGACTTATTTGTTCTCATCTAATCAACTAGAAGGGTTTCAGCAGCTTATAACGGTATATTGTGACTTGCCATCAATCACAGTTTTGGTGAAACCGGGCCCAGACATTGATGTCATCAGACATTGATGTCATCAGTGTTTATGAGCTGCCCCTCTGTTGCTAGTGGCATGTGCTGGGGTGGCTGGTCGTCATCATCAGACTCTATGGAGTCTGCGGGCGGTTCCATTTGCCACGGGGTGGATTGGTTCATTGGCTGCTGAGGGGGCTGCATCTCAAAGGAAGTGGAGCCAGGCAAGATGACGCTCCTGTCGTGGAGCTGGAATGTAGAACATGAAAAGAATTTATTAGCAAACACTGGGCTAGGGCTAGAAAAGATTGCTTTCATTCATGATAAGAAACAAAAATCAACGAAGATTGTTTGACAAACAATAGTTCTCATAACAACGTCGCCTCTTTACTTTTAGCACATTGACTACATGTATATATAATTCTAGTTATAAGTTATGACAATCTATCCAGGGTCCCATAACACAAAGGTTAGCGATTGATCGTACACTTGATTTTCACGATTGAATGTACATTGTAGTCAATGGAATCAATCATAAAAAAATGTTCTACGATCATTGCTAAGTCTTGTGTTACGGGCCCCTGGTATCAATTTGAACCATCATCACTTAGGGGGTGTTGCAGGAAAGTATTTGAAATCAATTGCAAATTTATGATTGATATATCAATTTCAACTAAAGAAGATTTATTTTACTAAGTTTTGCAAGAAGTTGACAAGCAATCATAAGTAATAATAAAGTGTAAATTTGTAATTGTAAGACTTATGATTGATTTAGGGAGCTAAAATTGACTAGCAGTTGTTTGCAAGTTTCATGCAATGCCTAATTAGTCGATCTCCCCATATCAAATGAATAGAACTGGGCCCCGTCTTACAAAGAGTTACGATTGATCCAATCAAACGTAACTCTATGGAAATCCATCAGTGTCATAATTTTTTTCTACAGGAAATTCGCAAAATGTCTGTTGTAAACAAAGGAGAACACCCCCAAATTGTCAAGAAATCAATGAATTTATGGAGATGCATTCATCTAGAATTTTTTTTTAACAAACATGCATTTCATACGTTGACTTTGCTGGCTTTCCATAGTTACGATTGATCGGATCAATTGCAACTCTTTGTAAGATGGGCCCCTGGATAACAGGCATGTGGGCTTCGCCTAATACACAACAAGGATACTACAATCAATCATCCATGACTAATGTTTACCTGGTGCATGTAGAGGGCGCTAAAGTTCATGTCGGCCGTCGTGCCGTTGGCAGGGGAGGGTCCCGTTACCACTGGATTGGCCGTTGGTATGAGAGACTGCTGCATTAGACCGGGACCTTGTATGCTGGTCAGGAAAGCACCATCGGGACTCTGCAAACTGGATAGAGAAGGAAGAACAATACACATGGTCCTTTCATTATACAGCGGAGCGTTGTGGCCCAGTGGATTAGTCTTCTGACTTTGAAACAGAGGGTCGTGGGACCAAATTCCTAATTGCATGCATTAATAAGCATAACAAATGTATATAAAATAACATTAAAAAAAAAGATTTAGCAAAATTTAACTAGGCAACCATGCAGACTATATCGAGGGTGACTTGTGCACTGATTTTTAACCAGGATTGAACTGCTGGCGGCTGGGACCTGAAGCCCCCCCCCCCCCTAAAAAAAAATGATAGCCGAGTTCAGAAAGGGGCCATCATGCCCCCTTTCCCCGTCTTCAATGCTTTTGAAAATAACTCAGTCCTTATTAGATTTAAACTTTTGCAGCCACAAGTTGGTAAAAAACAATGGTAGAAAATAAGACCTCACCTCGTAAGAAGACCCGACCCCTCAGAATCCAGAGGGCCTTCCGAACTGGTGATCCCGCCCATCACAAGCTGGTTGGGGCGGGGGCTTGTTGCTCCTTCCGAGATGGGGGATGTGATAGGGGATGAGAGGGGGGCAGGGGGCTGGAAGTGGGGGGTGGGGATGGCACCAAGGGAAGGCGGGTTACTGTGCTGGACAGCTAGACTACCTAGAATACTGTTTTGCTGTAAAAGAAAAGAGAATGATAGAAAAATTACTAATGTGAAGATACTATAGGCCTACTGTGATCACATAGGAACATACAATGTTTCTGCTGCTGAGTGGATAAATTGTCTATGGCCCGTATTCTGAAGTCGGGTTTAACTTAAACTCGGGTTTAAAGTTGTGGTTAAGTATGGAGAGCCAATTGTTACATAAATCACTAACAATAGAGATATCATATTTCAGCTCATTTGGCTCTCAAAACATTCATAATTGTCTAGGAAGTATAAATAGATGATTGTCTTCACCATTGAATAATCAGGAAAGAGCACAGTAAATAATACAAGAAAAATACAACTTAATAAAAATTTTGACACTTTTGGCTTCCCATAATTTTAGCACAGACTTAGACCATGGTCTAAGTTAAACCTGACTTCAGAATACGGGCCTGGGTGTCTATTTATTTCTTAACTCCAACCTCAACTTCCTATGTGACTGAAGCAATTTTTAATTCAACTCAATTCCATTCTATATCTATTATCATCCATTAATAATTTACACAACATATTAAAAACATTTATCACAGGATAACATTATTCTAAAAATAGAATGAGAGAAATATAAATTAAAACAATAATATACAGAAAAATGAATTATAAAGAACATCTACTCCTTATTTTTTATTCCCATTTCCGACACTGAGAAATGGGTTCTAGTTCAATGTTTGGCTACAATAATACTTTCCATTAATGTTACATTTCAAATTACATTAACCCATATTTTCATAACTTGAAGCACTGGAATGGAATGTTGTATGGATTACTATTTTAAATCAAAGACAAATATAAGAATGTTTTACATACCCCTTCAAGGGATGTAATTGATCTCATCGATGTCATCAGAGCGTTGTTTTCAGCCTCAAGTCTGTTACATGTTTTGATATCACGCTGAGCTGTAATTAATAAAAACAAGTTAAATATCACACCAAAACAGTGGTTGAGTGTTTTCAGACTGCAATTTACTATCAAGATGAACACTTAGGCCCATATTCTAAACTCTGATTTTAACTTAAACCGTGGTCTAAAGTTGTGGTTTGACTATGGGAAGCCAAATGGGACATCAATTTGTATGATTAAATGATCAATATATCATCATATTTGTTATTCAAAATCATTAAAAAATTCTTGAAATGATAATTACAATACACTTCTTCAACATTTGAACCATGGGAAGCATTCTAGTAAACACATTATAAGGATGGTCCAGACTGAAAATATTTATACCTTAATAAGTAGAGTAAAATTCACAGAGCAAAATGCTGAAAATTCTATCGAAATCGGAAAACAAATAGTAAAGTTATTGAATTCTACAGATTTGCATTATTCCGGTGAAACAGTTCTAGGCATGTCTTTATGAATATTCATTAGGTGGGCTGATGATTACTTTCCTTTTTCTTATGTTATTACATGAAATCATAATTGTTTCATTTTTTCATACACGTGTAAATGATATGTCTCCATTATGATGAAATAAGTTGCGGTAATAAATAACTAATGCACTTAATCAGTTGTCAATCCAATTGTTGCAGTTCTTGGTAAAAAAAATATTTCATATAATAACATACAAAAGAACAAGTGGGGATATGACATCATCAGCCCACCTAATGAATATTCATAAAAACACGCCTAGAATTGTTTCACCAGAATAATGCAAATCTTTAAAATTCAATAAATTTGTTATCCGATTTTGATCAAATTTTCAGCATATTACTTTGTGAATTTAACTCTATTTATTGACGTATAATATATAATAATATAATAATATAGGTATATTTACCCAGGGTATCCACTTCAGTTCCGAAAACTGTTCTCCCAGCGGGCCCTGCTATTATTACCCCGGCTTTAGCTGGGCTGCCTAGGCGCTCAAGCATTCAAGGAATTTATTCCTACCAGGTACCCATTCACCTCACCTGGGTTGAGTGCAGCATGTTAACTTAAACCATGCACTTAAGATACAATAATATCTAAAGCATTGACCATCCCTTTAAGCATTTAAGTTTAAACATTTTTTTTTTACACTCATACTTCCCATAATTTTAGACCAAACTTACACCATGGTTTAAGTTAAACCAGAGTTCATAATACAAGCCTTATATCCCATTTATACTACAATCATATGAATAAACTATACTGGGTGATTCAAAAGTTCAATGTTCGTGCTAGTGTTGATGTTGGAAGCATAATTAAGAGTGCCTTCCTTTTCCTCAGCTCTAACAGTTTATCTGGGTTTACAAAAATGGTTCACATAACATTATTGACAACTGGGCAATTCCAAGCTAAAGTGGACAATTTTCAAAAATTTATATTGGCTCTACCTATCAAAATTCATATGGGATTTCATAAATACAAAAGGGGAACATAATTAGCCACAATTTTTTTTTCTTACGCGTCTCCTTATAGGAGAATCCAAACCATACGAAAAAATTCTATACATGGGACTACATATATTGTTTTTTACTTAATTTCAATTTAACAGAAAACTATTGCTTGTTTTGTAAAATTTTCTTTTGGATAATCTGAAGGTCATCATTTTACAACATATCAAAAGAAAATTTTAAAATATAAGTTTATTTTAGGTTGCCTGTGTGTGAATATTTCAGATGTCACTCTGTAACCGTCACTCCGTAACCGGGTATGGGTTTATGTTTTAAGTTGTAATTAATGAAAAAATACACCAATTTCTTAATGTAATGCAGCATATTAAAGCTAGAACAACATACATGTAGAATCCAATCAATAACTCAACATTATGTTTTCTCCTCAAATATGCATGTCCATTTTACGTCTCTCCGTAACCATGTTTATGAATATTCACATCTCATTAATTCAGTGGATCAAAATAACAAATGTTATTATTTTGAAAAGTGGGGTTCAGCAACTACTGTCAGGTACCATTTTAAAATCAGCCCAACACCAATACAACATCAAAAGGTCAAAACCGAACTTGAAATCATCTATTGAATAAAAGTAATAATGATTATGATATAGGGTATTTGTAATGCACACATATCCACCTCATTAAGCTAGTCTTAAAGTTTTGGCCTATTCGTCAATTGACATAATACTTGCCTTGTGTCTTTAGTGCACTAATAAAGAACTTGCTGCTCTGGGGTGGCGTCCATTTAGGGTTGGTTACCTGCAGGGACAAAGAAAAATGAAATTGGAATATCTCTTGAATCTTCATACTTATTATCTATTTTTTGTAAAGATTGTGATACAATCAAAATGATTCTTAATCACTTAATTTCACATCAGCTTGACCTTGAAAATTATTTATGTAGCTTCTGCTTGAAAAATGTATTGTGAAGGATATCAAAGCAAAGGAAAAGATACCAAATGTGGGGTATCTTATCTAGAAAAATGATACATACCAGTCATTTGTTGAGTCAAGTGTAAGTTACAAACAACTTTATTAAGAACCAAGCAAGGTTTGTACCTGTAAATTACTAGGCATTCCTTTAAACAATCTTTTTGTATCCCTAGGCCCCATTTTTCTCTATTTTTAACTCACTTCATTAACTTATCAAGCTATACTAATTTGACAGTATTGCCCTTTTTTTTAAATGAAGCACAAACCACAGACAAGTAATTTCCAGAAGTTCCGGCACATAATGTATATTGGACGTACATATTTCATGGAAGTGCTCTACTGTAAAGGGGTAAATACTATCCCATGTTTTCCCATTTTTTAATTTCACTAAGCTGTATACTTACAGTGAAATGCATGAGTGATAGTTCTGTTTTGCCATCTTCAGCTTGGTTGTATTGGTTGGCATCGGTGTTTCCACCAGTCATCCACTGAAAAAAAAAAAAAGCAAGACAATCATGAAAGCTAAACTCAGCTAATAGCAGCTAATCTGAAAACTATGGTATATGTAGAGCACCCACAAGATTTGGATAGTGTTAGGCGTTACATGATACATAATACACTATTATCATTATTATTCGTACAATGTTCACTATCATTATTATTGCTTTCAAAATTGCAAACAAAACTGGCCGATCAATATACTGACTCCCGGCCAAAGGGCGCATGTGCGAATTTGGCCGAGTCTATTTTGTGCATGCACCATCAGTATATCGATCAGCCAGCTTTGTTTGCAATTTTGAAAGCGAGTGAACGAACAAGGCCTTTTTTCCCCTTTTTGGGGGGGTCTGGCTACTGCCTCGATGTCAGGATTCTGCTGTCCGTTAGACCTTTATCCATACAATTGAGGTGGGTGCATTTCTTTTTTTTCTTTAATTTTGGGTGTTTTTGGTAACCCAACCTCGAAGGTACCCATGTTAGTATTCGTTAATTGTGGCAGCCTATGGTTACCTTCTGGGCTCTGGCCTGCTTCACAGGCCAGAGCTCTCTGGGTTAGCGTTACCATTATTATTTAAAATATAATCATCATAATTATCATTGTTTTGATTTCCATCAATATATCACAATTTATTATTTTTGTTTTATCATCATCATCATTATTAATATTATTATTATTATTATTGTTTTTGGTGTTGTTGTTATTCTTTTTTTAATTATTATAATTATTATCAATGTTATCATTTTCATATCAATGACAACTCATTTAAAATGGTGGACCCCATGTGGTCTTTTCTTTAAAGAAAATCAAGTATTGGAAGCTTTGTCTGACCTTGGGGTTTCCATGGGTCCTGATGTCCATCTGAGCGAAGGAGCAGACATCCCCGACACCGATGACATCCACGGTGAAGTTGCGATAGAAGTCAACGATGTCCACAGCTCGCGATCGGAGCTTGAAGATAAGGACGTATGGAGTGACAATAGGACTCAGGAGCTCCTCAAGAAAGTAGACCTGAGACAAGAAGAAAAAAGATAATACTGATAAAAGGAACATTATTTTATGAACATCATCAAGAAACCAATTTAGTTACAAGTGTGACATTAACACCCCATATATTGGGACCAAAAAATGGCATCTCCATTCCCTAAATTTGATATGGGTGCAAGGTGAATTTGGCCAACCCTGGTCATCAGGAACAAAACCAGATTGAAAACTTTCGACTGTCTAGGTGATAAAATAAATCAAAGTAACTTACCCCATTGGAAACTGGATATGTTTTAACACACATTTTCCATAAAATGGCTGAGTTCGAATCCCAGCCATGGCGTAATTTCCTTCAGCAAGAAATTTATCCACATTGTGCTTCACTCAACCCAGGTGAGGTGAATGGGTACCCGGTAGGATTAATTCCTTGAATGCATGAGCGCTGAAAGGCAGCTCGAGCTAAAGCCGGGGTAATAATAACATCACGCCTCGGAATAGATTTCTAGATGGATGGCGCTATATAAATGCCTATTATCATTATTATTATTATAAACTAGAGCCTGTCTGTAAGTAAACTCAGCATCCAATGGGTTCATGTGTAATAGTGGACCGAGAACGTCATTCAGAACACCTCTATAGACATGCTCAATCATCATCACCATTATTAATATCTCCTCCTCCTCTGCATACTCCTCATCTTCTATCCTCACCAAAATCATCCTCATCCTCACCATCACCATTAAAATCATCATAGCCACTGTTACCACTCTAACCACCTGTTAAGATCTCCATCATCGGCCACCATTGATTAAGAGCACATTTTACTGCTTCTCCAAGAAGTATAAGACTATACCAACTTTATACATACAGACTGATCCCCCCAACTTACCGCTTTGTACTGGAAGAGCTGGGAGAACTCGTCCCGGACCTTGTAAGTGTGGGCCTGGCCTTTCCACGAGTCAGGGATGTAGTGGATCTGGGCTAGTATACTCTGGATCAATGTCTCTGGGCACCAGATCAGGTTCTAGGTCGACAAAGATGTTGAAAAGACGTTGGTAAGAAACATGAAATGTGAAAGAATTATTGACAAGTCAATGCTGATTCTGAATTTTTTTCACCGAGTAGTGCAGTGGATTGGAAATGACAGAACCATTCTGCTTGGCTCCTGCTCAATGATTTTGATTGGTCATTGGCATTTAGCGATCGATTGCATACATTTGTGTAAAGGAGCCTAAGGCTCCCATGATACAAAGATTTATGATCAATTACAAGTTGATTATGATTGTTTGATACTGAGTATAAGGCACAATAGACACATGCTACAATGGTCTTAATAGGCCACTGTCATTTTAAGATTTATAAAAATCGTGCCATGTTCCATTTCAAATATTTGCAGGAAAATGAATAGTGTTGCGTTAGTTGGAAATTAATGCCAGTCAACCCCAAAATATACTGACCTCATCTGGTATAAACGTTCTGCATATTGTAACAGCAACTCCTATAGTGAAAAAAGAAAGGGATTTTAGAAAGAAAAAAATTATTTAGGATGATAAAAAAGCATGCATTATAGTGACTGTAGCTTAAAACATCTGACTGAAAAATTGGATAGATCTATTATTTAAAAAAAAGCATTGGGCCTATTGCATTTATTGTGCAATTATTTTTCAGCCCATCAGAATGGTTAATGAGGGACTTGTGTTTGGTATAAGAAGAATTGCTTTCAAAAACATGGTTTATGCAAGGTCCCATGTGGAGTAAAGCAAGTCAAACTCGGTGTGCTTTCATAAACAATCATGTAATACAACTGGAAATGGTTGTAAATGTGGTGATTTTGTACCAAACAGGGTTGAATGATAGTAAAGCAAGCAACCAGAGTACCGCGGGCTAATGTTCCTCTCCGACGGACATGGTAATGAGGATAAATAACTTACTAAAGGGCAATAGCACTCTGAGCGGGATTGCGAGACCACCGCTCTCCCAACCAAATTCCCATGACTCCTCAATGTGAAATACAATTTACAAAACTATTCTCTCAGACAAGAAAAAGGGCATGAGTATTGTTTCTACCTAGTAATGTGACGGTAGTGAGTACATGTTCTACTGTCAAGACGTCCTCGTCAATGACGGTGAGGATGATGAGGACTGCTAGGATAGATCCAGCAAAGAAGGCTATGTTCCTAGATGATTAAAGAAAAGAAATGGAATACTGTAAGTCAACCATACATTTTATATCAACTTGGTCTACTAGCAGATGGTCCAATTCTCAGATCTTTTAACAACATTATGGCTAAACCCTGGGTTCTGTCTCAAAAAGAGTTGTGATTGATCGATCAACCACAATAATGGATACCCAGCAACGCAAACATCTGAAATGGACGTTCATTCGAAATGTTTTCTAGCTATGATGCATACACATACACTCATCGTTGTCTAAAGGATTGGGTGTGCCCCTCTTTGTTCACAAAAGACAATGTGCAAATGTTGTGCAAGGAAAAAACTATGACAATAATGGATTTCCAAATATTTGAGGTTGATCAGTTTTTGTAAGATGGAGCCCTGGTGTCCTATCATTTTTGTCTAATTACCATTTGGTCCAACCACCACTTCGTCTAACTGTCATTTAGTCTAATTCCCAAAAAGTATCCTTTCCACTTTGTCAACTTATCATTTTGCACTTTGTCAAATGAAAATTTGGTTCATAAATTAGACAAAATGGGTAGGCCTTATCAAATAGGCTCCAGATCTGAAAATTGGTCATACTATTGTGAAAAATGTAAAGGTCACTATATTTCAACATAATTCCTGTCTTGTCTTCGCATTTGCTTCAAAAATCAATGAAAATAAAGCTAAACAATTTAGAATCACATTCAGCTCTTTGTAGACAGCTCATCACTGCAAACTGTGAAGCAATTTATACATTTCAAGAAATCAAAGTAAATCAATAAAATGACTCACTGGCAGATGATAGCAAGCACATTGGATGTGAATGCATCCAGGTACTTCTTAGCTGGTTTATAGCCTCGGTTCAGTCTGAAATAATCATTTAAGAAAAAAAAAGGATTATTGGCAATTAATCAAGCTGCATTGATGAAACAATTTCAAGTATTAAAGTTTTGCTGCAATTGAATAAAATCAGGATATGACTACAAAGTCAATGGTTCTGAATAATTTTTTAGATTAATACCTTTGTATCAACTGAATAAAACTAGATAAAAATAAAAAGTAGAGTGTCCTGACTGTTTTTCAAGCATTCTTTAGAGCATGATGTTCTGGATCGAAAGTCATTAAACCTCGGGCAAATGAGAACTGTTAAAAAACTACTGAAAATTGTAGCATATGATTGGCTAATAGCATTTTTATCATGAGAAAATTAAATTTGTTTCTGAAGACAATCTTTATCAAATAAGACCCTTGATCTTTGTGAGAGAAGTATTCATATTGTTATTCAAACTGATCAAAATATTCACAATAAACGTCATATGAACGTCTTTCCAATACAAAATTTAGTTTACATCTAAACGTACAAGTTTGATAATTTGCTGCCAACTAGAGAGGAAAAACGTGGTAACCATGAAAACTGTACTGAATGGGACTAAGGGAATGTTTTTTACCTTTTATGTGTTTCCAAAATCATTTTGGAGATTGAGAATTCGACTTTGGAGAGATCTTTTCATGAATTATCTACTCGTTGATACAATACAGAAATTTTCATTAAAAATTGAGATATGCAGCCTTGACAGAGCAGTGATGATATGCACTATTAAAACAATCAACTGATTATACATAGTCAGAAAATGGAAGGTCACAGAGCAAGAATAGACTAGGCCCTTGAATGATATAAGAATGAATTCCTTAAGTATCTTGGAATCATCCAAGGTCAACAGATTTGCCTGATGACTACTTGATATATTTAATTTTTCTTTACCTCGCTTGGAATTCATGATCTAGTTCGTTGAAGTGCCGTAGGTACAGCCGTCCATACTGCGACCTATAGGAGAGAGAAAATTTTAAAAATAGTTGAAATATTATACCATTCTTCATGGAAGTGTACGTGAATTTCAGAATCTGATCTTCAAATATTCTATATTTCCCTGTTTTATAAACTACATCAATATGAATTATTTGAAAGGTATTAAGACTTCTAAGTTACAAACTGCTTAATAATTTCCCTTTTCAACAAAAAGATCTGGAGCCCTCTTTTATAGGGCAGGCTTATCAAATTGAAAAATATTTCTCGAACTATTAAAAAATACACAAAACATCTTTGGAAGAATAGATAGCAACACATAAATTGTATTTAGTATTGTCCACGAATAGGACTCAACCTGAATTTGGGCTTCAGGGCTCTGTTTCATAAAACTTGTTACAATAACAAATTTCAGTATGATTGGCTTATAGTAACTTTTTTAATAGAAATATTACATTTTTTATTGTAACAAGTCTTTATGAAACAGGACCCAGAAGTCCTATAAACTACTGAACAAATGTAAAACCTGAAGACATAACTGTACAATGGTGCTTATGGACAGACAACCATCCATGTATTGAATTGATTTTGTTTCATTCTTCATATAAACATATATAAAAGTCAATACATACAAAAAAATATGAACATATAAATACATGGTTATAGAAAATAGCATTAAAGATAACATAAGAGAAAAACAAAGAAAACAATTTATGTCGAATGAGGGGTCAACTAAAAAGAGCAATTTGCCTTGTTGAGCGTTGACCCCAAAATAAATACATGATAGTAACAAGGGGGGGGGGGGGCAAAAACAATAAAGCATTGAATGCTTTCCTTGAATAGTTCAAACTTGCAATGTTCTTTTCAGTCTATCTTTCTGTAATTTGCTCTCAAGCGCCTTGAGCATCTGATCAAGATGGAAAGTGTGCTATATAAATTCTGTGTAGTATTTTATTTATTATTTATGTTTTTACCATTTCCTTGCTCCTAGAGTTGAAGGATCTCTCTTGATGAGTTCTGCATAGCTGAAGAACGAGTAGAGGATCTGCCATAGGAAGATGAAGGGACTCAGGACCAGGTTTGCCAGACCTATCCACAAGATGTGCTTTGATAACCTGCCAAGATTATAGACAAGACAACAGTTAGGGAACTACACCTATAGAATTTCAAATATTAACACATTGAATAATTTTGTGCAAATTAGTTTTGAGAAAATATCAAAGAGCATTCATCATTAACCAGAGCTGTCAACCTTGTACAACCCACGAAAGGAATTACATTTTAATGAAGAAACATATTGATGCAATTTGGTTGCAAAACAGTATTACAGCAAATAAATTGTTGGCAGCTCTGATTAATGTATGACTCCTCACAATAAATTTTTTTTTTTAAATGCTCAAACACATGACATGACCTTTGCTAGAGTTTGTTTGGTTGATAAACAGATCACCAAACGACATATCAAACAGGACAGTGTGTACATACATGTATACGCATTGTGGGCCTTTTAAAAAGCCTGATAAAAATTCTCCAATAATTTGGGAGTAAGTATGATATTAGTTAGTGATTATGGTTTTTCACATTGTGTAAAACCATGCACAACGAGTTGCTTTAACAACAATGCTTGCTTCTGATTGGTTAAAAATCAACTTGTGTTAAGTTCGAATTCATCTCGAATATACCCGTAATGCTGAATTCATACTTACTGTCTTGCTAGTTCCTCTCTCTTTGATGATCGTTTGTACTCATCTTTCAAGTGCCAATAGTTCCTGAACGGGGCCCAAGGACCCCCTGATTTAAATTCAAGAAATAAAGAGAAATGTTATTTACAAGGAATAGACGGCTACAAATGTAGACATGAACATATCATTTAGTAAGCACATCGCAAGAGAAATGTACTAATAGTCATATACACTTGGTGGCCACTTAATAACCACTTTAGGCCCATTTATATTCACTTAATGCCCAATCCCCCTCAAAAACAATTTAAAAAATACTTAAATGACATAGATGCACTTAAATTATCATTTCTACATCTAAAAAAAAGGGAAATTTATGTAAAAATTTAGGCTTTTCATGAACCATGGATTGGAAAATTCCGATACAAATATAGGAATCACTCTTTAAGTAGTAGGTCAATGTATTGATTTGCAAATTTCATATCTTAATGATGGTAGAGATATGGGGATCATTGTGGAAATAATGGAGGGATGGGAATGTGGAAGGAAAGAAGGGAGGATGGGGATGGGGATGGAGGAGAGGGTAGGAGAGGTGGAGGAAGGGGAGAAAGGGGTAGGAGGAAGGGGAGGGGAGAAAGGGGTAGGAGGAAGGGGAGGGGAGAAAGGGGTAGGAGGAAGGGGAGGGGAGAAAGGGGTAGGAGGAAGGGGAGGGGAGAAAGGGGTAGGAGGAAGGGAGGGGAGAAAGGGGTAGGAGGAAGGGGAGGGGAGAAAGGGGTAGGAGGAAGGGAGGGGAGAAAGGGGTAGGAGGAAGGGAGGGGAGAAAGGGGTAGGAGGAAGGGGAGGGGAGAAAGGGGTAGGAGGAAGGGGAGGGGAGAAAGGGGTAGGAGGAAGGGGAGGGGAGAAATGGGTAGGAGGAAGGGGAGGGGAGAAAGGGGTAGGAGGAAGGGGAGGAGAGAAAGGGGTAGGAGGAAGGGGAGGGGAGAAAGGGGTAGGAGGAAGGGGAGGGGAGAAAGGGGTAGGAGGAAGGGGAGGGGAGAAAGGGGTAGGAGGAAGGGAGGGGAGAAAGGGGTAGGAGGAAGGGGAGGGGAGAAAGGGGTAGGAGGAAGGGGAGGGGAGAAAGGTGTAGGAGGAAGGGAGGGGAGAAAGGGGTAGGAGGAAGGGGAGGGGAGAAAGGGGTAGGAGGAAGGGGAGGGGAGAAAGGGGTAGGAGGAAGGGGAGGGGAGAAAGGGGTAGGAGGAAGGGGATGAGAGAAAGTGGTAGGAGGAAGGGGAGGGGAGAAAGGGGTAGGAGGAAGGGGAGGGGAGAAAGTAGGAGAAAGGGGTAGGAGGAAGGGGAGGGGAGAAAGGGGTAGGAGGGAAGGAGGGAAGGAGGGGAGAAAGTAGGAGGAAGGGGAGGGGAGAAAGGGGTAGGAGGAAGGGGAGGGGAGAAAGGGGTAGAAGGAAGGGGAGGGGAGAAAGGGGTATGAGGAAGGGAGGGGAGAAAGGGGTAGAAGGGGAGGGGAGAAAGGGGTAGGAGGAATGGGAGGGGAGAAAGGGGTAGGAGGAAGGGGAGGGGAGAAAGGGGTAGGAGGAAGGGGAGGGGAGAAAGGGGTAGGAGGAAGGGGAGGGGAGAAAGGGGTAGGAGGAAGGGAGGGGAGAAAGGGGTAGGAGGAAGGGGAGGGGAGAAAGGGGTAGGAGGAAGGGGAGGGGAGAAAGGGGTAGAAGGAAGGGGAGGGGAGAAAGGGGTAGGAGGAAGGGGAGGGGAGAAAGGGGTAGGAGGAAGGGGAGGGGAGAAAGGGGTAGGAGGAAGGGGAGGGGAGAAAGGGGTAGGAGGAAGGGGAGGGGAGAAAGGTGTAGGAGGAAGGGAGGGGAGAAAGGGGTAGGAGGAAGGGGAGGGGAGAAAGGGGTAGGAGGAAGGGGAGGGGAGAAAGGGGTAGGAGGAAGGGGAGGGGAGAAAGGGGTAGGAGGAAGGGGAGGGGAGAAAGGGGTAGGAGGAAGGGGATGGGAGAAAGTGGTAGGAGGAAGGGGAGGGGAGAAAGGGGTAGGAGGAAGGGGAGGGGAGAAAGTAGGAGAAAGGGGTAGGAGGAAGGGGAGGGGAGAAAGGGGTAGGAGGGAAGGAGGGAAGGAGGGGAGAAAGTAGGAGGAAGGGGAGGGGAGAAAGGGGTAGGAGGAAGGGGAGGGGAGAAAGGGGTAGAAGGAAGGGGAGGGGAGAAAGGGGTAGGAGGAAGGGAGGGGAGAAAGGGGTAGAAGGGGAGGGGAGAAAGGGGTAGGAGGAATGGGAGGGGAGAAAGGGGTAGGAGGAAGGGGAGGGGAGAAAGGGGTAGGAGGAAGGGGAGGGGAGAAAGGGGTAGGAGGAAGGGGAGGGGAGAAAGGGGTAGGAGGAAGGGGAGGGGAGAAAGGGGTAGGAGGAAGGGGAGGGGAGAAAGGGGTAGGAGGAAGGGGAGGGGAGAAAGGGGTAGGAGGAAGGGGAGGGGAGAAAGGGGTAGGAGGAAGGGGAGGGGAGAAAGGTGTAGGAGGAAGGGAGGGGAGAAAGGGGTAGGAGGAAGGGGAGAGGAGAAAGGGGTAGGAGGAAGGGGAGGGGAGAAAGGGGTAGGAGGAAGGGGAGGGGAGAGAGGGGTAGGAGGAAGGGGAGGGGAGAAAGGGGTAGGAGGAAGGGAGGGGAGAAAGGGGTAGGAGGAAGGGGAGGGGAGAAAGGGGTAGAAGGAAGGGGAGGGGAGAAAGGGGTAGGAGGAAGGGGAGGGGAGAAAGGTGTAGGAGGAAGGGAGGGGAGAAAGGGGTAGGAGGAAGGGGAGGGGAGAAAGGGGTAGGAGGAAGGGGAAGGGAGAAAGGGGTAGGAGGAAGGGAGGGGAGAAAGGGGAGGGATGAAGGGGAGGGAGGTAAGTGGAGGGAGAAAAGAGATAGAAGAAGGGGAGAGGGGGATGAGGAAAAGAGGGGAGGAAACAGGAGAGGAGGGAGGGAATGGATGGAAGAGGAAAGGAGGATTGGGATGGGGGTGAAGGGGGGAACGGGTGGAAGGGGAAGGGAAGAGGAGGGGAGGGAGAAAGAGAGGGGGAAAGAGAGGGAGGAAGGAAGGGCAAAGGGAGAAGGAAAGGAGGAAAGTGGAGGGATCAATGGTGGGAGGGAAGTGAGAAGGGAAGGGAGAGAGATGGGGAGACAAATAAGTGAATGATATACCCGGGGAGCATTTCATGAAAGGACATGTCAGACGTTTTATCCGACAAGTCCCATTTTATCCGACAGTTACCATTGTTACAGTGCTTCTCAGCCAATCAAGGAAAGATGTCAGATCTGACAACTTGTCGGACAAAAATGTTGATGAAACGCCCCCCAGACTTATCAACATCAAATCAACTTACAAAATAGGATCATCTCTAAGTTGTATTTCAATCCATTAGTGAGAAAAACTCTGCAAGAATGAAAAGTAATACAAAATAATTATCAGTACCATACTAAAGAATCTGAATTATGCAATTGTCGAATAAAAAAGTTGTGAATATGTATGTGGATATTTGTTGTACCAATATCCATAATATATAACTATGCCAGAGAGGAAAGCGTCCTTGCCCTAAAATTTAAAATCCAAGGCTGCCGTATCTTGACTTTGGATGAATGATACACTTCATATATTTCTACAGGGGTTGGAGACCGAGTTACTCATTCCAAAAAAAAAGAAGCTCAAACAGCTATCACAGCATATAACAGAGACTTCTCCCTGATGTATTAATCTGAGCAGCAAAGTCACATATATTATTAAAAACAACTTACATGTACATCAGTTATTGATAACTTAGATATCTCATTGATAACAATAACTATGAAACAGGGCCCCTGGTGATACTTACACATCTCCTAAGAAAGGTGGATGATGATGTAAGGGCAGTAAAGACTTATTCACCATGGCAACCATATAATTCTTAAACCGCAGTATCCTGTGATATATATCTACAAAGATAATAAAACAATAAAATCAGGTTGAGAGTGATCCACATGCACATCAAAATGTGAACAGAGACAAGATATGGATATTAGCTGTAAAGGGGGTAAAGAAAAAAGTGGAGGGACAAGCCATTATGCATTAAAAATGACTTGCCCCTCTTGAGCAAGGGTACAGGTCTGCTTTCACAAAACTATTCATAAAGCCACAGGTACATTACATCTTCAGAATGAACTTGGCATGTGACCAGTAATATGAGAAACAACATCTGAAGGTCTAACACTTAAATGTAACTGGACATTTCTATTAAAGTACACTGGATTATCTTATTTTTGAGAACTTTGCATGAAATGCCTGAAAGGAAACATACTTTACCATTGGACTCTGCTGTTTGCAATGAATTAACGTTGCATTTTTGCTTTAATTAGAATCATGCAGATATAGAATAGGGTCAGTGTCCAGACTGGGCTTCCGTAGACCCTTTCAAATACTCCTTCTAACCTCGTACTGTGAGAATCTGGAACAGACTTCCCTATGCAGCTATCAACACACCTTCCCTCACAACCTTCCCAGTTATCAGAAGTTTGCAGCCACCTGCTGGACTTCGGTTATTGTATTTAACTGAATGGCCATGTTTTTACTTGCACCCTCCACTTTTTATTGTAAATAACCTCCAACATCACTGTCGGCCATTGACTGCACATGCACCCATCCCAGTTTAGCTTCCAGTATGAGCTGCAAAAGGGATTATTTCATCAAGGTTCAAGGGACCAGACCATACTTACCCAGCTCTGTCAGCTCTGCCTTGTGTATACACATCCTCTGTTCCCTTTGGACCTGCTGAACCCTCTTGAGGACATCATGCCATGTCAGATTCACAAGGTCTTTCTAAAAGGTGGGGGGAGGAATTAACAAAAATCTCTGCAATTAATGGGTGGAATATTGTAAATGGAGATGAAAATTAATCTCATCTTTATACAAATACTTTCAATTCAATTTTTCAATTCATATTTACTAATGCTACAATGAAGGTATCAAGAAAAATTGTGAAAAATTGTGTGTCTATTAGAGGCATCATCATAAAACGTTCTCCTTGGAGGTCAAGCTTAAAAATAAACATACTGTATATATGAAAAGCACTTATAGCTTTTAGAGCTTTCATAGATATTTAATGATATGGTCTATATCATGGATTGTATATTACAAAAAAATTACCAAAAAGAATATCATGGCAAAGTTTTTATAAAACTTTCAATGAAATCAAACGATGGGCATTTTTTTTTTAATGAAAGGCAACCCCATCTCCCAAATGAGAGCCAATGGCCATTCTAATGTACAATAACAGCAGAGCAGTCACTACAGCTGATGGCATCAGTTGAAACCAGTACTCAATACTATATTGATCACACCCTCTCGCCACCAATTTTCAACAATGACTGACAAAGAAAATCATATGATGTTACTTCTAATGTCTGGGCCCTGATAAACAAATAGTTTTTGCTCCCCTGAACCTCTGTGGCAAGGTGTCGCACAATAAAATTTCCAACCCTAAAAAGACCAGTCAGACAGTATATGTAAGTCGATTTTTCAATTTTGTCCATGTTAAATGATAATAATATAGGATTTATATAGCGCACGTATCCACCTTGCTAGGTGCTCAAGGCGCTCCTATATTACCCAGGCTAAGCTAGTCTACTGATTCTGGTGCACACAGCTTTTTGAGGAATTACTTCCTGCTGGAACCCATTTACCTCACCTGGGTCAAGTGCAGCACAGTGTGGATAAATTTCTTGCTGAAAGAAAACACGCCATGGTTAGAATTCGAACCCGCGATCCTCTGTTTGAAAGGCGAGAGTCAGAACCACTAGACCACGACGCGCCCACAGGGATTGAACAGGGGTGACCAGATTCACCTCACACTCGCGACAATCACCCTTAACCCCTCCTTTCACTTTGCACGATTCAGTGCGTTCTCCATCCTTGAACCAACCCTGGCCATCGGTTAGAACATGCCATACTCACCGATGAGATTTTGAGTGCTTTTGTGTAGAATGATCTGATCTCCCAGAAGTGGAATGCGTTATAGAGGACCCTTAGAAGACGATGGAGCCAAAAGATACCGGCGATGATCAGACAGATCACAATCACGCTAGAAGGACTGAAATAAATAAAGTGCAAAGATATAGGAAAATATTGTTAAGATATTGTAAGAATAAAAGTAACAAATATGACATTGAATATGACCTCTGAGTTCTAACAATAATTATACTTGCTTCAATCAAATAGCACTCAGGGGGAAAAAATAAATTTGAAGGGGCTCGGGTCAAATTTGCCCTCAAAAAGCATCCAAGCATCAAGAGCCTTGAACAATTAAAAAAGAGCTCCTAGAATTCCCTTTGAGGTCCAATGTAAACTGTAATACAATATAGAAGTTTTTGGCAGGTGAACTCTGAAAGTAGCCCCAGAATTGTTAAAATTTGATTTGTCCCAGAACTACATGTAAAACATCGGAGCAACATCTAAAGTGCTTTTCAGATGTAATACTCCAGTCATCATATTCTGCATATATATATCACACACTCAATTCATGCACTTTCTCCACTCCCCAAGGGGCATTCCTGTGCAAACTCCTGTGCAAAAAAATTCCTGTGCAAAATGGCTAGGCATCAAGGGCATCAGAGCAGAGGATTATCTTTTGTGTGGGGGGGACGCAACAATAGATGTCCCCCCCCCCCCCTATAAACAAAGGATAATCCTCAGCGCTGACTCCCACGCTAGGCATACTACACACATGTAGGTTTATGTATCCTACTATGGATCCATTAAATGCAAAGCAAAATTATGTGTGACTTATATGACCGTTGACCATGGCTGGTAGACACTCTCATAAGTTTGTGAACCAGATTAACCAGAAAAATAAACACCATTGTAAAGTGTCTACCAGTGAAACCCTCATGACATAAGATTTCACAATCACAACAAGATCAAAAGTTTCATTGATATAAATTGACTGACCCGTACATGTACATCGATGACTGGGTGTCTGCATTCTTTACTGATTACTACTGTTTTCTTACATTGATATGTATACAGTGTACAAAGAGAAACAAATTACTCTTAGTTCAAATAAAGGAGACTTACACACCCAAGTAAATTGTTCATTAATTCATTCCAATGTTCAATGTTTTTTAAACTGATCAATTATGAAAGAATGAATGGATGAATGAATGAATAGCTTGTAGAATGTGATCTTCAAACCTGTTTTTAACTTTCTCACTCTCCCCTTTTTATTTTATTTTTTCCATTTTTTACAGAATAAAGCAAATATGGCAACTATCCAAGGTAAATTTCATCAGGTTAGCAAAATATTGTACTTCCTCTTTATTGTCATTGTTTCAGGTTTTAAATATATACACCACTGCCCAGTACAGACCAAACAGTCAGACATCTGGAACACATTGTACAAAGGCAGACAATACAATTGACTTAATCATTGTCAAAGTAAAGGTCTAATTGAAAGTGTATGGAACAGGTAATACATGTACATGTACATACAATCCTATAAAATTTGTATCATCAGTTTATTTTGCAACATCATGCATCTACATGTACACTGTGTATGTACTTTACTTTTCAATTAAAATTTATAATAATCAGAAGAATCGCTTTTATTCTAAACAAAAATTTTCCACTGCACTCTCCTTTTACTCTTGCATGTAGGACTCTTCCTTTTGATGAGGTACTATTCTTTATACAAGCTTTGCTTCCAATTAATCCTCCTTCTGACTTTCTTCCTATAATATCCCAAGTACAAATTATTAACTTATTCCTATCCAATTATATATAAAGTCAAATCATTTCATCGTTGAAAATCATGGTTGTAGTGAATGCGATTGTGAGATATTGTATCAAATAGCAAGAGAATATAAAAACATCCAACTCTGAGTCTTGATATCTTACCATACACATAAAGTTTTACTACAAGTACAAAAAATGTAATGATTAGTCTACTGGGTCTGGGATAGATAGTATTAGGGAGCTATCAATTTTGAAGATGGATGCTTCTACGATGATGCATCAACTCCAAGGCATCATGGTCATCCAGTTCTTACCACAGGGGATGAATAAGCATCATGTTAAAAAAAGTACATGGCACTGAATTTTCACCAATCGATAATTTGTCAATATGTCCTAAAAATCTTATTATCTGCAAGACGGAAATACTGTTGCACCTAACGGTACAGATATACTGTTGTTGTCAACAGGTGAACACAAAAGCATCCATCGTCCAAAACGAAAGCTCCTTATCACCTACATGCAAGGTAAGACCAGGGGTGATATTCACACTTGAAAAAAATAGACATGCGGTACTTAAGCGAGGGAGCGTAGCGACCAAGCCATGCGGTGCAATGTGTATGGAAGCGCTAAAAATACCAAATCAGAAAAAAAATCGGAAAAAAGCTAGAATATTCAAAATTTGGCAAAAATGAAGGAAAAAAATTGTATGCCTTGCTGGAAAAAAAAATCCGAAATTTGATTTAAATCGGAAGAATATCACCCCTGGGTAAGACTTACTTCTTGGCACACTGTTCTAGTGGTATGATAGCATCTGGAATGGTGACCTTTGCCCCTGAGATTTTGTCATCTTGAAAAAGTACAGAGTAGTCCACACATTGTAGCAAGAAGAGGGAGAAAAAGATGATGAACAGAAATTGCCTGCAAAATGGAAAGAAACACAATATCACATATTTGTTCCTCATAATTTCATCCGAATTCAAATATCGCTATTTGTTATCAACAGTAACCTGCGAGTTTGAAAGTTTATGAACCGGTAACTTGCCAAACATACAGTTGACTCTGTAATTTGAACCACAGAAATATAATTGGTGGCACAACATTTGCTCCGGTCTTAATATCTCAGAGGGCATACGGTTAGAGTTAGGATTGTGATAGAGTTTTTGGTACAGAACAATGTAAAGATAAGGATTAGGGTTTATTTGAATAGTTTTGGAGGTTAAATTTTATGTTTGGCTTAACGCGCAAATATTCCATGGGAGCAATTGTCGCCGGAGCAATTGTCATGGAACCATACATGTATATTCAACCAATTGCTTACTGAAAGTAACCAAGTGATCCTATACAAATCTTACAGCTGTCGATAATCGAATGTCCAAATACGCAATATCATGCGGTGGCTCTAGCCCTTCATGTATTTAGCATTACCGTACCTTTCCAAAAGGTCACTTTTAAGTGTGTACATGTACATGTAGAAGATCCTGTAAGATATTGCAAACTGAATCATACTTACACTACATGTAAATTCGACCAATAGCTTACTGAAACCAAGTGGTCCCTATACAAATCTTACAGCTGTCGATAATCGAATGTCCAAATACGCAATTTCATTCAGTGGCTCCACCCTTTATGTATTTAGCATTACCTTTCCAAAAGGTCACTTTGAAGTGTATACATGTACATGTACATGTAGAAGATCTTGTAAGATGATCTTTGTAGGTTTGCATGATGGAGTTTATTACGTGGAAAAGGTTTACGGTTCACCATGTGTAATGTGAAGAAGGGAAGGAAATACAGGCAAAAAGATTGAAATTGAAAGACGAGATAAGAGGAAATTAGAAGTACCGGTATTCTTTCTTGAAAGTGAGTGAAGTCCTGAAAAGGACTGTAAACCAGATGAGATGAGCTACTACTCAAACTACTCAAACCATCGCTACTCAAGCCATATTCAGCTCATCTCATCTGGTTTACAGTCCTTTTCAGGACTTCACTCACTTTCAAGAAAGAATACTTCTAATTTCCTCTTTTCATCCTATCTCGTCTTTCGATTTCAATCTTTCTGCCTGTATCTCCTTCCCTTCTTGTAAGATATTGCAAACTGAATCATACTTACACGAGTTCCAGGAGTTGGGCGAGCATCATACAAAGGTATCCATTCCTCTGATGATAGTGGTAGACGTGCATAATGTGGTCAAGGAGGAATTTTATCAATGAAAGTCACTCACAAAAATTACTGGAATGAATCAATGAATCAATCAATCAATCAATCAATCAATCAATCAATCAATCAATCAATCAATGAATAAATGAATGAATGAATCTTTATTTCGTTTCAATTCCGATATTAAACACCATCAACAGTAAGTATACTAAGAAATGATACATGTACACACTATAATTGTTAATTTGAGATTTACATACATGTAGTCTTTGGTAGTGATCCCTTTCAAACAAAATAATCGGCCACTAACTTTCATCCCTGACGTTGATTTCTTTCGAACCTTCACCAGTCTATTCTCATTTTCCCCTCTCACACACATCGTTCTAAATTATCAAGGTTAGATCCCCCTTTTACAACAAGATCTTTATTAATATTATACTCCATTTTATATCACGAATACAATCAGCATATCTGCTTAAAGAAAATGAGAAAAATTCTTGCAAAGGATATTCTTGTGAAGAATTCATCTAGATTCTCAATGTGATTCCAGCGTGCTATAATGAAGAAAGACAAAGAGATAATGAGAGTGACGGACTCCAAACAAGGGTTACATACACACTCTAAAAATTATTCACTGATATAAATGAATAGGAATCCGAATATGTGACATGATCACATGAATACAAAATGAGATCATTATATTTCAAATCAATTAACTGCTCTTCTAAATCCCTTTTTTAAATTCAAAACAGCTTCAAGTATTACAAAAGTTACAGTTTACATGCTTACATTTCTTTTATTTCAAAACAGGAAGGGTGCAACTTCAAAAGTTATTTGCAAAGAAGGAAATCATCTACAATGGGTTCTTTTGTACACAGAAAAATGTGTTTACTATGGCCAAACTCTTCGATGCATAAAAATTGCTACTTTTATCTGAAATGGTGGCATCTCTCATCCCTGTACAGTATTTGATCTGTATCATCTGTTTATATTTTTTCACTAATGCGAGCAAAGCTGAAAACTTTGTCTAGAAATCACATTGAACTTAGAAGAAAGAATGTATTATCCGGGCCCTGTGACACAAAGTATAGCAATTGATCATAGGGCTGCTTATTATGCTTGATTAGTACATTGTCCATTATGTGCAATCAAACATACAAATCAATTGTAAGATCAATTGCTAAAGTTTTGTGATACTGGCCCCTGGCAGTGTACCTTTTCCAGAATCATGAACAACATGGAGCATGACGTCCCTATCCTCCGGCGCGTCGTCCTCGACAGTCTCCAACCGTCTATACTCTGTTTGAAGGGCAGCCATCTTGGAGGGATCCCTCTATGGTTCTCTCCTTCCACGCAAGATTCAAGTCTCTCTTCGTTTCTTCTTGCACATTCAGTATCACATACAGGATTCAGTTTATTCAGTTGATGCTGTTGACGAATGCTTGGAGGTGTAGCTTATTATCATCCTGTAGGCTCTACACTGTAGTCTGGACTTGCTCCTCAAAACCTCCGCCTTGCATGTGCAGGTCTGCACAGAAGTAAAAAAAGCAAATTATTTAAATCAAATTTGTTTTCTAAAATCTCAAATTATCGCCAAAGCAAAACTTCATGGTGTGGATAGTAATAAGAGCATCCAAACTATGCTTTGAAATCGTGAAAAGCTACATCTTAACTGTCCAAATCTGTAAGGAAAAAATTTCATTATCAAGACTTAATCAAATTTCAACATACAAAAGATTCAATTAATTTTTACAATTATTGACAAATAGAATTTTAAGAGAATCTAACAGATAGTAGACCTACATGTATTTGTTCATGCAATGTTATGTACAGGTTCCTGGAATAGAACCTACTGTACGTGTAATTTGTCTGAAGTGAGCAAAGTAAGCACTAAGCTACATAGCTGCATAGTCAGTAGACAATTCTGTAGTGTTGATGTCAATGAGCCAATAGACAACAGTACTACTCGGTCGGAGACATCGCATGGTCTCAGTTGACTGTTTTCTACAAGCCTACGTGTAGATGGCAGCATAAACATCCATCCTGAGCAATTGCTCTCAAGGTTCCTTAAAAAAAAATTGGTTTATAGCATTTCGCGAAAAAAAGTAGATCATCTAATATTTTGATAATCGTTTTGTAAAATGAATGACACAGAATGCATAGTCTATAGACAGGCTCAATTTTACCATCTGCTACAATGTAGCTGCGTGCCTGCAGGAAATGGTTTTAACAGGCATAATTAATAGATCATTTTATTCTTCTGTCTTTACTAAAAAAAATGAAGTACAAATCAATCATTAAAAAACAAAAACAAAGTCAAAGGTAAGAATGAAGAAAAACATTTAAGTGAAGCAAGTAAAAATGAATTATCAACCTTCAATTTCAGTCTTGAATCACAACCTTCTGCCATGTCGGCAGTTAAATAAAAATGTTGCATGGTGTCATTGTCAAGACAGTCATCATCATCATGTCTGATCATATCCTATCAAAAACTTAAAAAATCATAGACATACATGTACCGGTAGTCTTGTAGAGTAGAAAGACAAGTCAATTACAGACAATAGTTATCACTTTATTTTACTAGTTTTACTAGTTTAAGTTTTAGGCGCTAGTGTAGTTTCGCACCTCCCCGTTTAATGGTTTTCAAACATGTACAATCTCACCCTAAATAATTCACAACCTAAAATACTTGCATCTGAGCCTCCAAAGTCCAGTAGAAGTTGAATATTTGCCGTTTTGACACTTTTTTTTTACAAAGTTTTACACCTATTGCGGAATCACTCGGTCGCTTGAAGCTCAGCGCTGCACATAAGCAGTCGGTACGCGTACAGTATGTACCACCTAGTGAAGTGCAAAAAGAGCGAGTTTTTTTATGGTATCTTCAAAAAGATTTTTTCCCCTCTTTCAGCTTGCACCAAGTATTACGGTAGTGGTTGTGCAGAGTGGTTAAATCTACGTGTATTCACATTTTTCACATTTCTTATTTCATTCAAAAAATCACACACACGCACACCCCACACACATACCTTCACACAACAAACATCAACCACTCTGCACAACCACTACCGTAATACTTGGTGCAAGCTGAAAGAGGGGAAAAAATCTTTTTGAAGATACCATAGAAAAACTCGCTCTTCTTGCACTTCACTAGGTGGTACGTACTGTACGCGTACCGACTGCTTATGTGCAGCGCTGAGCTTGATCAAGCGACCGAGTGATTCCGAAATAGGTGTAAAACTTTGTAAAAAAGTGTCAAAACGGCAAATATTCAACTTCTACTGGACTTTGGAGGCTCAGATGCAAGTATTTTAGGTTGTGAATTATTTAGGGTGAGATTGTACATGTTTGAAAACCATTAAACGGGGAGGTGCGAAACTACACTAGCGCCAAGTTTTACTTAGTCTCACTCCCACTCTTTACTGAATGACAGCACTGGCAGTGCCTGCACTCCAGTAAAAAGTGCTGACTTTTAATTTTAGACAGCGCAGAGACTGGAGAGTGCTGTCTCAAATTCTCAGACTCAGAGTATTCTCACTTCATTCTCACTCAGCTCAGTCACACTCAAAAGTCTCAAGTCAGACAAAGTCATCTCTCTCTTGAGTCATGTAATATCCTTCCTCCATTCAGGTCGGAGATCGAGCCAGAGCTCGAGTCAGACTCAGAGAGTCAAGAGTCAGAAAGATCAGAGCCAGGCAGAGACACTCACTCACTCAAGTCTCAGCTCACTCATGGGATCAATGCATCTCGCGTGCGAAGGATTCATATGCACATGGTGCACGCGAATTTTTCACACCCTTTTTACTAAAATAACTATGCCATTCCTTTTAAAATAATGTTTCTAATTGTGCTATGACACTTACCGAACCATATGGATCGTTTCTTGTCTTCTCTTTGGTGTGTTTTTAAGAAAAAAAAAGCATTTTCTCGTGATCTTCACGTAGATACCGCAGGGTCATCGTGGTTGTAAACTTTTGCTTAAAGAGGGCGCGCGATATTATTCACAAGATGTTTGTTTACGGTTCTGCAGCTTGTACTGCTAGCTGCATTTTAGACGCTCAGCATTATTTTCCTCTTTCTGTTTTTTTTTTGCTGTCAAGCGGTATTTTCTATTGTAGCGCCATCAGCGATGATGAAATGTAAAGAGTCGCCTTGAAATGAAGAAAAATTATGTCACATTAATTCGTTAGTTTGTTTCCTATTTTTTTGCACTTTTTTCTTCTTCCTCATCTATGATCAAAGGTGAATACTTTTTTTTGATATCTGTTTTAAAAGCTGGACATTTTAAATATTTTGTTCAAGTAAATAAATCAACAGGATAGTAATCAAAATGCGATAGAGCTGCCCGAGCTGAAAATTCTGATACAAGGACTTGAAAATAAAACATTCTGAGCACTTTTTATAACCATGATGAGGAGACCTATATATATATATATATATATATGTATATGAAATAAGCTAACATGAAAAAAAGACGTTTTGGGGACTGTTAAATAAGAATTCACGAGTGGGATAGGTAACTATCTATTCTATTCTTGTTCGTTTTCTATTATTATTTGTGTGTTGTGTTTATTTTTCTTGAAGCACCAAAAGGTGGACATGTCCGCTAAGATATATTAACGAAGTCACCATTATTATCACAAGCTAACGGATCAAAATGCGAGCGTGAAACGTGAGCTTCTTTTTTTCTTAATTCAGTCTTAACGATACTTTTTCATCATATTTTAAAGGTGAATCTCATGATTCAAAATGATAAATGCTTGTCGCACGGGCAGAAATAGCGGGACCAATAGTTATTTTCAATATTCCGAACTGCATTCTGGACGTTGTATAAGCGCCTTTGTATAACAATTAAAAGGGTAGGCCTATTTACCTTACAAATTATGCGAGCGCTGAACTTTTGGACATTTAAACCTCAACAAATGGACATTTTTAAAATATGAACAACATCATAAATGTCGCTTACAAAAATGATGCCAGCGCGAAGCTCACGCTTAGAGTTTTTGATATTGATGACAGGACTGTATCTAAGTGAAAAATAATGCGAGGGCATTTTCGCTTAAGATTTAAATTTGGGATTTGAAAAGTCCGACAGATTACCTATACTTTTAAAAGAGGAATGACCTCCAGAATTCAAGCGCGAAGCGCCAGTAGATTTATGTTGAAGTTTAGACCTACAACAGGAACGTTGAACCTTTATAATCATGAAAAAGATGGTATTTTTATAAATAAAACATGGGAGTCTAATTTTGTTTTAGTGTTAATATTCAGATCTTCAAACTTGACATTTTCCTATCCCCTTCATCATCCCCTCTCCTTCTCCCTTTCCCCATTTTCGTTCTCCCTTCTTTTCTTCTCTCCCTTTCCCTTCCCTTTTTCGCTTTTCCTTTCCCTTCTTTTATTTCCTTTCTCCCTCCCCTACTCTTTTCTCGCTCTTTCCATTTTTCTTTCCCTCTCCCTTCCCCTCTTCCTTTCTTTTGTTTTCTTTCTATTTTATGGTCTCCTTTTCCCTCTCTCTCCTTTACCTTTCCCCCTCCCCTGATCCGTCTTTTCTTGTCTCTCCTTCCCTTTCCCGCCCCCTCCATTCCCTTTCTCGCTTTTTCCTTTCTCTTCTTTTCTTTCCTTTCTCCCTCCCCTACTCTTTTCTCGCTCTTTCCATTTTTCTTTCCCTCTCCCTTCCTCTCTTCCTTTCTTTTGTTTTTTTTGTATTTTATGGTCTCCTTTCCCTCTCTCTCCTTTACCTTTCCCCCTCCCCTGATCTGTCTTTTATTGTCTCTCCTTTCCTTTCCCGCCCCCTCCATTCCCTTTCTTGCTTTTTCCTTTCCCTTCTTTTCTTTCCTTTCTCCCTCCCCTACGACTTGAATCGAGAATGTTCGATAGGAAAATTTCGCATTTCGATTGTTGTTTGCGTAATTTCCACCGCAGTATGAGGATGACCAAGGACGGATCAAACGAAGTATCCTGGTTGAGATTTGGAGGTAAGCGATAAAAACACTTTACTTTAGGCCCTAATAAATAATTTATAATTCCTTTTTCAAATATACTTTAATCATACGATCAAGATTAACATACCGGTACTTTAGTGGACAAATATTGAATTTGAAAGGCTTGGCGTAGTTTAGTCCCTCACATTCGTGTGATGAATGAAAACGTCAAAATGCACTATGTGAAATCACATGTGTTGTGCGAGGTTAGTAATACTAACCTCGCATGTTGTGTGAGTGGTCTCAGCTCAGCTCACTCATCTCATTCTCACTCTCACTTCTCAGACTCAGTCACTGACTCAGTCAGAGACAGAGACAGTCTCAGTCTGAGTCAGACTCAGAGTCAGAGTAGACAGCTCGACAGGGTCAAGTGAATAACAACACTTCGACAAATGATTCAAGAATCAGCTATTCATTGTTATGAATTCAGTCAGAGTACAGAGATGTAGATCTACTTGCCTGTATATTAACGAAATTTACAATAGAAAATCTAGTCTGTTTAATGCACTGTCATTCAGATTGGCGATAAACTTCCCCGATCGACGGTCGATCACCCTTGTTTTTGTTTTGGTCTTCGAGAATAGAATCCTTGCTCAATCTGTAAAATAGTATTATTTTTTTAATATCAAAATGAATTATAAAATATTTGTATGCCTTGAAACTTGATACAAAAACAATTTTATTAAAATAAATTTATATATTCAAATAATTTTCTTGCCCATCTTGAAACATTACACATTAATAATGTGATTACAAATAATAAATAAAATGAACGAGGTGAATTATTTGAAGTTTTAGATTAATTTTTGTTTACTTTCTGAGTACTATTCACATTTTCACGGAAATCCTGTATACAGATTAGTAATCGATCCGTACATTCTTGTTAAAATTTTAAATAAATATAGTCTTTAAACATTTTATGAATATCTTTTTTTATTTTTTAAAAATTATTATAGTTATATTTTTTTTAATACTTGGGATTTTTTATCGAATAATAAAATAAAAAATTATCTAGAAACTAATTGGCACTATGATAGAAATTGTACAATAAAAATTAACGCTAGTAATCAACCTGATATTTCATTTGCCGGCCGTCGGCGGTCAAGTTCAATGCTCTTCTTCGTCGAAAAAACAGGTAGGAATACTTGATGTATACACATTTCCATGGATTTAAGTTCATATTATCAATCGCATAAAATAGACATCCAATAGAAAATTAGGCAGTTGGGGTCGACTTTGTCTTTGGAATAATTCAGTCATTTGCCAAATCATGCTTCAGAAGTTCACACTTCATACTCATAGTTCATGCTTTGCTCAGTCCCATTCGTCTGTTTTGGCGTCGGTCATCTTGGTTTATGCTAGACCAAAACTTTTTTTCAGAAGTTATAGGGAATTTCTGTAACTTTTAAGTAATTTTTATTACGTTTTACTTTTAGGACTTGAAGATCATTTATGTGTTTTTAATGACAAATTAAGAGCTTTCTAAATTTTGTGGTCCAGCTACCACTACACTCCAGGAAGTGTCATGTGTGGGAGCCGAAAGAAAGGAAAAGAATGAAAGAGAGGGCCGAGGGAGAATAGAATCAAGAATGAAAAAAAAGAAAATAATGGAAGGAGAGAAAGAACGACAAGAAAAATGAGAGGAAGGGAGAATTTTGCAGAAAGAAAGAATGAAGATTGATCATTGACATTGTCATTGACATTGATGATTGAAGGAAGTTAAAAAAAGAAGGAAAGTATAGGCCTAATTAAGACTAAGTAAGAGAAAGAAGGAAATAAATTAAAAATGAAAAGAGAGAGAGAGAAAGGATCAGGAAAGAAAACTAGGAAAGATGGGAACTATAGATAGGCCCTAGATGGAACCAAAAAAAGGCAAGCGGCAAGGAATTTGAAGGAAGAAGGATAGAAAATAAAGAAAAAAGAAAGGAAGAGGAAAAAAGTTAAAACTTCAAGCAAACAAAAAAGAATCCAATCATCTAACAAAAATCTCAATGATTTTTGGGTATGAAATTTTATTAATATAAAAATGAAAATAAAAACTAAAATGTTTTACATGTACTAGGCCTATGTAGAAATAAAAAACATGTCAAAGTGAAACATTGTCAAACTTAAAAAATTAGACAAAACATTGTGGCATTTATACACACAGGCATGCATCTCATCCCATTACAAGTTCGCACCCGGGCCGATCACAACAAGACTCAAAACGAAAGCTGAAACAATTGGATCTAGTTAATGAAAACTCAATAACTTGCTCCTCCGATCACATCACCAAATCAGTAATCTGAGAATCCATGACTATAATTATAAAAAATTCCTGCCAATTTTGTGCCAAATTTGGTGGAAAAACTGTTTATCATGTAAGATTGTTTGCACCATTGAGAATCTGCTCCGATCCTACATGCAGGGCTCGACATTAGCAGTGGCCCGGGGCAACCAAAAATGAGAGTCGGGCCACCAAAATTCTGTAAAAGCCAACACTTGGTGGCCCAGTCGGGCTACCAAAGTTTTGATAAATTGTAATGTTTCCTATTGTTTTAGGGCCACCAAATTCACTTTGCGGGCCACCAAAAATATGAAATTGATGATTTTGGTGGACTGATCGGGCCACCAAGAAAAAAAGTTAGTGTGGAGCCTTGCTACATGCCTAGGTAAACAGGCAGGAGGCCAGTGGAAGCACATGCATGCAGCAGCTAGTACATGTATGCTTTGTGTTTGTGTGTAGATCGTAGAAAATATAGATCTACATGTACGTAACTATTAGTTTGCAATGAATTGGGTAGCAAGAAAATCACTGCAGAATTTGCAAAATTTACAATTAACAATTGTATTGTCGTCCCTGATTTGTCATCTGTTGGTTATTAGATGAAAATTCTTCACTTTTCTATGTATTAATTATATTTTGTTCAATATTCTGAAAAAAGGGACAAATAGGCATCCAGGGAAGGGTTTGTCGGGACGACGGGACAAAGGAGCAAAATATGGGACGATCCCAGGAAATACGGGACGTCTGGTCGTCCTGTTTCAGGCCAAAACGGAATAATAATCTTTATTTTGGTCTAGTTCTTTTTATATATTTTTATGAAATAAAGACAAAAATCGATGAGCAACGTCGGGGGGATTTTGCATTGTTAACCCCCTAATGGCGGCTGCACAATCGCAAGCCGTCTGTGTATGAGAAATTTTAAAAAATGTTTAAAAACTCCTCGAAACAGATGGCTGCCAGCTGTCGACATGTAGGTTTGTGCCTGTCCCAGGGCCCAGTTTTTTTTACATTGATCATAATGATTAAAGTGTTTATATGTTTCAATCATGTCACTCCTAACCTTTGATACGCCAGAGTTGGGATTTTTAACTGTTTTAGTCGTTGCGGATAGGAAAGCTTCCTTAAAGGACAAGTCCACTCCAACAAAAAGTTGATTTGAATAAATACGAAAAAAATCCAGCAAGCATAACACTAAAAACTTCATCAAAATCGGATGTAAAATAAGAAAGTTATGACATTTTAAATTTCGCTTAATTTCACAAAACAGTTATATGCACATCCTGGTTGGTATGCAAATGAGGAGACTGATGACGTCATCCACTCACTATTTCTTTTGTATTTCATTACATGAAATATGAAATATTCTACTTTTCTCCTCATTGTCAAGTGGAACAATAATTAATTCCTCCCAAACACGTGGAATTGGCATTGTTTAATACTATATGATTCAGTCAAGTTTGTCCTTATTGTCAAATCTGTAAAAAAATAAATATTGTATAATTCAAACAATAAAAGAACAAAAGAAATAGTGAGTGAGGGACATCATCGTCTGTCTCATTTGCATGTCACTGAGTTGTGCATTAGTGCTGTAGCCGAACCGCCGAACCGAACGGTAGTTCGCCGAACATGGCACTTCCGAACCGAACAGAACCGAACCGAACACTAAGACTTGGTTCGGAAGTTCGGCAAAAAAAACGGCTTTCAGCTAATAAATTTATAAGTTTACACCCTTTCTAATCATTATATTTGCGCATTCTCTATTTAATCTTCTTTGCAATTGTATGCGCTTATTTTGCGGTTACTAGATTTTGTTTTCATTTTCATGTTGACATTGTGGTTTTTACGGCCCTGATAAAGAGAGGAGATCCGATGAACGATGTTGCGCGAGCTTGCGCTATAATAATTTTACTGGCTTTCATCATCTCTCGCTCTGTGGCCGAATCGCCAAAGCATGGTAAAGAAAACCAAAACTGTTTGAGTGTTCATTGGTTAAATCTAATTATCTAAAATATTGTTGTTTTTAGGTGGCGAACAAGATTCTTGTTTGAAAATCTTCAAAGTATTTTGAATGAACGAGCTCAATAAACTGAAAGTGAAAGATGAAGTACCATTAATATTACGAATTACGATACGATGTGATTAAGATCGTAACTCGTTTATTGTTGCGGCGGAGAATAAAGATCTGATTGAGGTGATTTACATTATTATTGAGGTGTCGGCTCGCTACTGTCTAGTTTTCATGATTTTAGAGAGAAGTAAAGAGTTTTGAAAACGAGAGATCCAGTGAAAGTGGGAAATAAAGTGAGTGACTGTTAGAGATGGAAAGGAGAGACGCAAAACAAATAATATAGAAATGAGATGAGGTGAAGTTATCTTTTTTATTATTAACAATCAGATGAAAATAAAAATCAAACACTCATGAATGATAACGGTATAGAATATAGCAAGATCCCCTTCCCCTCGTTGACAAGTTAGATGAAGATAAAGCCATGCGGAAACATTCATCTCTTGGGGGAAAATGACCCCCATTCTTTACTTTTTTTTCCCTTTCTTATCAACTTCTCAAATTAACCATAAACAATTCGATGATCACTCTACTCCCCCTATCCCATTACAGTCGTAAAACTTTGCATCCCACTTGGTCTGTATGTTTATGGTCGAATGAAATCTGACCAATGAAATCATAGAAATCTCGGGAATTGCTCTTCAATCAGTGAGCTGAGTTTCGCGAGCAGACAAAGCACGTGGCTGTATGTACCGATGCGACAATCAGCGACATGCGATTGGTGGTTTAGTTCACCCATCGAGCCAATTAGCGAAAGGCGCATTACATAAGCACGCTTTCTTCGACACGCCCCTGGCCCAACTATGCCTACAGTTCAGTGCACTGGCGCTGGCCGCCTCCTATGTGATGCAATTGCCAATCACGTTTGGACGGACTGTATATATAAATATTCATGAGCTCAGAGTCCCGCTACAAGGGGACTGCATGCGCTGGCATGGCCTAGCTGGTACGAGTGCGAGCGTAGTTAATTTGGCAAGTATCCAAAGTGTGGTCCAGGTATGGACGACTAGGAAGAGTCGCCATTTTAGAACTGTGAGTTACCCAATAAACCTGTCATCAGATAATCAAATTCGAGATAACAGTTGATTCGTTGAGCGCTATAACTTTCATAGTTTCATGTCAACAAGATAGAGATAAAATGGTTTGATGTGACAGAGGTACACGCGAGCACATGCAGTCAATCAAGTACAAATTGCTACCAGTACGCTACGTACCTGAATGAACTATAGCTTTATCAGTCTATCATTACCGAACCCCGAACCGAACCAATGTTCGGCAAATTTCTGCCAAACCTTGCCGAACCGAACCGAACCCGAACATGGCGCCTGACTTGCAGCACTATTGTGCATATCACTGTTTTGTGGAAAAATAAGCGAAACCTTAAAATGTCATAACTTTCTTATTTTACATCTGATTTTGATGAAATTTTTAGCGTTTTGCTAGTTTGATTTTTCTTTACTTATTCACATCCAAAATTTTCTGGGGCTGACTTGACCTTTGATTCAGGGACTATGAATGAATGAATTAATGAATTAATGAAGAAATAAATAAATTACCGGTAATAAATGAATTAATAAATAAATAAATTAATTAATTAATAATGAAATAAATAAATAAAAAGTAGAAACTTGACTGCTTAAAAAAAATGCCAATATCGGACATACATTGTAGATCTACATATGTACTTTCCAAATTTCAGACACATTTAGCGTTACACATCGCTTCCAGCAGTTGAAAAGCTTAATCATGCTCTAATTACATGAATGATTGCATTTTATGCTGAAATAAAAAGTCATCTTTACAATTGCTATGGAAAGTAGTTGCACAATTGATGGGCCAATCGCTCTGCATGGTTTCAATTGTCTTGATGCTAGAAATTAAAAAATCTCACTCTCTTTTGTTTTATTCTTCCTTTCAATTCTTCACAAAGCATGTGCTCCCTTGCTGAAGGACCTCCCCCTCCTGCAGACGGATGTATCACTGTCTGTGAAGAGAACGGAGATTTGGTCACCATTCATGCCAGCAATGCCCCTGTAAATTACACACCAAGGATTGCTGTAAGTTAGAATACTATACAATTATTCAGGAAAGTTGGACGTACACCTACCTGCTTGTTATCTGCATGTTTTCATTTGCCCATTTTATTTCTCATATTTTGGTGGTTGTTCCCCCCCTCTTTTTATATTTATTGGGGTTGGACGGTGAGGGAGATTTTTTTTCTTGATTTTATGTCCTACAGCTAAAGTAACTTATTGATACATGTATGGTCGTAATGCTTTTGTATTATAGCCTAATGAATATAGTCTGTATTTTTTTTTTCATTTTTGTTGTTTTCATTTTATTTGGAAAAGGAAAGTGTATACAAGGAATTATTTTGATTTTTAGATTTTATTAGTTGTTGGTTGTTTGGGAATCAATAATCTATAATCAGTTTCTGTAAAGTCTAATGTAAAAGCAAACATTTTGACTAATCAGTCATCTAAACAATGCATCACATTGCTAGGCGATGCCAGGAAAATTGTTTACAGGTATTCAAAGAAATATTTAGAATTCATCAGTTGAAAAAGAGAAAAAAATAATTTTTAATAAATGATTTCATGACTCCATGAGCATTTACAAGGTGCCATCAATATTTTGTCAAAAAAATGTATTTTTCTAACATATTTTATTATTTTCCCCTAGGGTTTTGAGTACCCTAGCATCAGCACCTCAACCGAGACCCTCTGCTCCCTGGCGACAGATGAGGCAGCCCAGTCTGCCTTTCAACCTCATGTTGATGAAGTATCGCTTTGGAAACAAGCTTGGTACACTTGCCGTGTTCATGGTGTGACAGAGATGCTGGACGAACTCTCTAAAAATGACTCAGGTATCGGTGTGTTTTGAAAAATTTTACTTTTAATTAAATCATTTATATCACAGTTCCTTTGAAGAACATTCTCCAAATGGCCTGGAGGGGTACATGTAGTAGTCCTCTTGGAAGTTTTCCTCTGGGGAATCCATACTCTGGGGAGAGTTGTTCTAAATGGGAGCTTATCATTTCTAACACGAATCCCATCAACTTCTAAGGGCACACTAGGGATTTGTCCTCTTGAGGAGTTGTCTCCTGTGGAACCTTTGCTTTGGGGAGATATATTCTCAAGGGAAGATTTCTCCCGGGGACAGAGTGCCTTGCAATTATTTAAGTTGTGAGTTTGGAATCATGTGTGTGGGAGTCATCATTATAAGATGTATATCAGATACATTTTCATTGATTTAATGGGAATGTGCTGAATAATTTTCGCTTTGAATTAGATTGGCCTTCCAATTTCAACGCAAAGTATCCCTTTTGCAATGCTTAGATTGTATCTACACAGAGATACCAGTCTCCAATGTGGTACCCTATTTCAGGCCCTGACAATTTCCCATGTTAGGCATTTTCAGGCAATATTTCAGTACAGCACTTATGGAAATTCAATGTGTTCTGAGGCCTGTAACACAAAGCTTAGCAATGATCGTAGAAACACTTTCCTGCGATGGATACCATTGACTACAATACACAATCAATCGTGAAAATCAAGCATACAATTAATTGCTAACCTTTTGTGTTACGGGCCCCTGGGGAGCATTTCATGAAAGGATTTGTGGATGTTTTATCCAACAGTTGCTGTAGTAACGGTGCTTCTCTGCCAATCAAAATCAAAGAAGTTGCCGGATCTAGCATCTTGTCGGATGAGAAATGTTGAAGAAATGCTATCCTGGCTTCTTTTCAGGCCTAGTCAGCAAAAACGATTGGCAAATCATTTATTTAGGTACAGAAACTATATATTTTCATTTAAAGACATGGTCCAAGCTTCCATTGATCATTTAACAGAGTTTTTTTACCTCCCATTATTCCTTCACCAGCTCCTTGGCCTATCACTATGCTTGCCTGTGGATGTCGTAATACAGTGACCTGGGCCAATTCATTCAGAGGCTCTCTCTATCCTCATTTGATGGTAAGGTTGTCTTCATGGTAAATTGTCACTTGGTCTATACCCAATTTGTATACTTTCTATTTGGTCTCATCCCGCGTGGTCTAATCCTAGTTCGTTCATAGCCAGTTCGTCTACCAGCCATCAATGTGTTGTGTTGTGTAAAGCCCATTTATCACTTTGTCCACTGAAAGGCACAATTAAAATTTTGTAATGTAAAGATGCCGTTAAAACAGAAATGTGCCCCCCCCCCCCCCATTGAAAGTGAAGACCTTTTTTTTTTTTTTGATTGTCAAATTTTTCCTCGGGAAAATGTGCCCCCCCCCTTTCGAAAAATCCTGGATCCGCCCCTTTTTTACTGTACATGTCTTATCTATGAATTTCCACTTGGTCTAACACCCTAATAGTCAACAAGAATATATACGTACTTCGTATGAACCAAATTTTCATTTGACAAAGTGAAAAATGTGGAAATTAGACCGTCTGGACATGAGACCTATACCTCAGTCACATTTCCCCTACTGTGGCCATACGGCGACTCGAAAACAGCAGTTTTAACATTTTTTTGTACCAGCTACATGTAGGTGGTTTGAATCAAAATGAATAAAATGGCTGTCTTCGACTCGCCGGAGGGGAAATATTACTGAGGTATGAATGACAGTTTAATAGACTAAGTAATGGTTGGACCAAACGGATATTAGACGAAGTAGGTTTAGGCATGATGGCGTTAGATGATCTGAGAATTAAACCATCTACCTGTAGTCGAAGTAGATGCAAAGTTACAAACCATTTGAATTGCTTGGAATAAAGTTTCATTTATTGTAACTCATCACCCAATTCCTTTTTTTTTTCAAACTTGCAAGGGTAATATTCTCAAAGTTGTCAAAGTGTATTCTTGTTTCCTGATAGAATGCACATGATGGAAAATTGTAGTTCATGCTATTAAAATTTGTCAAGGAATAGAAACTTAAAAAGGCCTTCTTATGTAACAACAATATTTGTTAAACGTTTATTGGATGTAGTTTATGTTTGTTTATGTTTACCTGACGCAATTTGATTCAAAGATTATTTAGCATTTACTAATGAGGTAGAGACAACCAGTGAATTTATCTGTGTGTGCATGTGTCTCCCCCCGTCCTTTTTTTTCTTACTCTCTCTCTCTTCTTCCCCACTAATCTCTCCTTCCCTCTCTTCATTTTCCTTCTCTCCTTTCTCACCTCTCCCTTTTTCCTTTCCTCCCAGTGGCTACTCTGTTTATCTCTATCTGTCTATTATCCCTTATGCCCCCACTCTCTCTCTCTCTCTCTCTCTCTCTTTAGCTCTCTCCTGATGAGATGATCAACGAGTTCAGTGCAGCCAAGGACTGGGATGAGAGTGAGATCAGAGCCTTTGCATGGCACCAACACACCAACAAATGTGCTGTAGCCTGGAAAGATAATACTGTTAAAATATTCATATCAGGAAGGTATGTGGTATATCAAAGATGGGCTGGTAAAACCTGGTGGCCCGTATTCTGAAGTCAGGTTTAACTGGGACCACGGTCTAACTCTGTGCTAAAATAACGGGAAGCCAAATGGTTCAAAATATTGTTTACAGTGAATGCTTCTCATGTTTACTGTGCTCCTTACTAATTCTCTAATGGTGAAGACAACTGTCATACTTATCCTTCCCAGGCAGTCAATGTTTTGGGAGTCAAATGAGCTGATACATTGAACCTCAACTGTTATAGATTTATGTAACAACCGGCTTTCCATAGTTAAACCACAACTTAAAACCAGAGTTTAAATTAAACTCGACTTCAGAATACGGGCCTGTGTGTCAAATCTTGCGAACATCTCAGAAAAACCAGTGTTTCAGAATTATAGCAATGGTAGGAACCCTATATTGTCTGACAGCGGTCTCCTAATTCTTGTAGGTAGCTGTTTCAAGGTAAAAGAAGGTTGCCACTTCTGAAATATTTCTAAATAAAGCTTTACTGAGCTGTTCTTTGAAATGTTAAACTTTGAGACACAGATGTAGTTCTATCCTTTAAAGACAACCATTAGTTCTGGTCATGTAATTAAATTTCTGCTGAAAATACATGTATCTCATGATGGTTATTACAAATTGTAGAATATGATCTACCTATTTTAGTGTATGCTTTGAATTGTGGAATCACCAACAATTTCATGAATTATCTCTACTTGGAGGCGCTAGCACTGCCCGCTGAAAGACATACGTGGAATTACAAAGAAATAATCTGCTTGATTATTTCAGCTGTCATTTGTCATATTTTGATTGTATGGGTACCTGAAGAGCAGTCCTTTCCAGTGAATTTCTTTACCATAAATACCATCCCAGATAAGATAAAAATAGTTTCACAGGAATTACCATTTAATTCAATAGACTATCTTTATCAATCATGGTTCCAATCCTATCCAGCAACTGTAGTTTCTTTATTTCTTTTGGCTTTAATTCATCACCGTCAGTGTCAGTTGAAGGTATTAAAGCAAAAATGGCTCAGTGATCTGTAAATTGTTTCTAAGATTCCCTACTTTTTTGTTACGGTTTTTCTAATTCCTCTCTTCTCACCAGTGATGTAGTCCCAACCTTAAAGCACCGTCACCAGAGGGGCGTGTCTTGCCTTGCATGGAAACCCTTGTCCGCCACGGTATTGGCCGTTGGTTGCCATGGATGCATTCTGATATGGCATATAGATCCCAACTCACAATCTACCAGGTAAGATATTGTCGTGTTGGGATCGGTAATTATAATTTAGGGAAGCGTAATGAGGAAACTTTGGAGAAAGTTATACAGTTCAAAATCACAAAGTATTTAATCATCAATATTCAGCTACAGTTCGAAGTACATGAAGATTCAGATATCATAGGAGACGATGAAAATAAAATAATTTAGAAGTATCAGGTTGAGATTTGAAGTGCAGTTAAATTAATACTGGATGGACATATAAGTCTTGAAGTCAGTCAGTCAGGATTAGTGTGGGTCTAGTATTCTATCGTTGGTATTCTATATCTCCAATAATCAAGAAGTCTTATTTATATCATTAGCTTTGGGATGTAACAATTTAAGGTGGGAGTGATCTCTAAACTTGATCTGATTGGTCTACAGGTAACTGTCTATCAAACTTTCGCTGGTATAAGGGGTGTGGTGATGCTCTGTGCAAGTGACTGGGGCTGGAAGTGTGAGTCATACTTCTTCCTTGAAGTTAGCTGACGTCACTGAGGGTTGGTCCTATAATGGTCAAGGTTTAGGAGTTAAATGGTATTAGGGGTTTTGGGATTCTTAGATGACATTGGGGGAGATTGTAAACAAGTGAAGGTGAATGACTGAAAGGATAACAGGAAGTTAAATACATACTACATAACAATATAAAAAGAATTTATAGAAATGTCTCTTTTTTATGCTCTCAATTACAGCCATGCTAAGTACCCAAATTCATTAAAATCTTAACCCATCGAAGACTAATTTCACTATAACACGTTTTTCATGGACTCCAGCATATACATGTATATAAGCAGGCTTAGCCTCCAAAGGGTTAATGATTACGCTGTGAATTTTATATGTCCCAGATTGAATAGGGTTCAGTATAATGTGCCTATTTTCCTGACAAAATTTCACAGAATTTGCGGGATTTCACCAAACACACAACTTTTCAGGCCAAAAAATAAATGAAAACAATACAGTGAAAATCACAGAAAACAAAAGCATAGAAACCTATTCCATTTCACAGTGTCACAAGAAATGAAACCTGTTCCATAGCAATTTGATTTTGTTGTGCATTGTCTTTCAGGCCAACAGCCAGCGCAGCCCAGGTTCTTTCCCACAATGGTCATGCACCAATAACCTGTCTGAGTTGGGACCCTAGAGGGCGTCTTTTGGTTTCGTCATCTCCAAGTGATACAGCAATACTGGTAAGGCCCCCAAAATGTGTGTTTGCCTTTAAAACAGGGAGAAAAATATAGGGTTAGTCGATGTTTTTTTTTTTTTTTTACTCCTCGCATGCATAGCTAATTAAGGTTCAGTCATATATGAATCTCCCTGCTTGCGATGTGGACGGTGTTCTACTGCACAATTCTCCAGTTTTTATTAAGTCGACTGGCCTTATTATTATATTTTCATTTCTATTTTTCTTTTCCTTTTTTGTCTCACCTGCATAGCAGAGTGAGACTATAGGCGCCGCTTTTCTGACGACGGCGGGCCAGGCCTTTATTTCAATACTATAGAGGGAATATGCATCCTCGGTTGTACTGGCAGAATTACTTTTTTTCCCTCGGGGCTTTGCCCCTCGAGAAAAATAGTAATGCCGGTCCAACCTCGGATGAATAATTCCCGCTTTACTTAAAGTCTGGTATATTTGTGTACTATACTATGTTGTGAAACTGGCCTACAAGTAGTCCACTTGCTAGATAAGTGATATACGTTATTTACCTGAAGCAAGTACTAGTATTCAAGGATATACAAAACCACCCTTTCAACCTGCTTTATTTACCCCTTGTCCCTTCCAGGTTTGGGATGTCCCCAGAGAGGCCTGTGTGTCTCTGAGGCGGGCAGGTGGAGGTGGTGTCGCCCTCTTGAGGTACTCTCCAGACAGCTCCAAGCTCTTTGCTTCTTCTCCGTCTCAAGTATTCAGGTAGGAGAACCCTTGTTTCATAAAACATCAAACTTGTCATCACCTGTTATAGGCTATCAATATACTACATTTCTGTTGGTTGAGAACTTGAGAGCAAATATTTCATGTGAAAAAGAGCCCGTGATCCATGATGAGACCATCAGGGGCGGTAGCACAAAGCTTAGTGGTTGATTATACAGTTGATTTGTACTCATGATTGCACATAATGATCATTACAATCAAGCATAAATATCAACCCTACGATCAAACACTATGCTTTGTGTCACGGGGTTCAGATTATTGTCAATGTGAAAAGTAAAATGCTTTGTTTCAAAATTTACTATTAAAGTATAAAGGATATTTTTAACTGTCTTGCCAAACAGAGAAACAAATTTGGGTTTCTGTGAATCAAACGATGGATTTGGGAGATCAAGATAAGAATCTTATCCTAGTAAAAAAAAATTAGATATGTTAAACTATACAATTCCACTTGAGTTTATGGAAGTTGTGACTGCAATGATTCACCAAACTTTTGTCAATTTTGAGCCCTAGATTGGTTGAACTGACCAAGAATATTGTATGTAAAATTGGTTTCTTGGTGAAGCACTTTTTTTTGCACTTTTCTTTTCAAAATCGTCATCCTTTTTAGAGTTTGGGAAACCAGAACGTGGACGTGCGAGAAGTGGACGCAGTTGTCGGGTCGATGTCAGAGCGCCTGCTGGAGTCCCGACGGTCGGTTCCTCCTCTTCTGTACAGAGAACGAGCCAGCCATCTTCGCCCTGAACTTCATTCACAGTGGAAGTAAAACGGGCGGGGCTGAGTCGGCCATCAAGTGCGCCGACGTCTCAGAACTTGCTATTGATTGCGATGGGCAGGAGACAAGGTGAGACATTTTGGGTTTTTTTTTTTTTAAGATTGTTAAAGATGAGATAGGAAGTGTCAATAATCAGAAAGAGAGTCTAACGCTGAATTGGTATTTTCTGTTCAAATTGTTGAAGAGGTTCATATGATTTGGGAAATGGAATGAGAAAATGTTTTATGAAGCTTGCACATTAAAAGCGAAAGCTTACCATAAACAGGAGAATTTTGTGATTGTGAAAGAAGGGAAATTTTGTCATGTTATTTGTCGTAGCAGAGTTATGAAGAAATATTTGTAAATGTTCATATTTTATTATGATATTGTACTTCTGACATCAGAATCAATTTTTCAGTTCTATAGGAAATTCTCTTTAGCCAGCATTCAATTAATAATATACAAAGTCACAACTTCAACATGACAACATAATAGGTGATTTCTAATGTGATGATCAGTTAGTGGTGGAAAAAATGTGCAAATTTTCAAAAAAAAATTTTAATCTAGTGGATAGGAATACATATACCGTCCTCGTGTGAACAAACTTGATCATATATGTTTGAAGGTTTGCATGATGGTATGGACAATCGTGATAGTGGTTAATTGTACACCATGTGGAAATTCCTGGAAAGGACTAAGTGGATAGAAATGGAAGTGAAGTGGATAGGCGAGAAAGTGGAGGTTATAAAGCAGAGTATCTTCAGAATTGAGTGTAGTTCTCAATAGGGCTGTAAACCAGTAAGAGTTGAGAAGCTTGAGTAGATGGAGAGATGAGAGGCTTCAGTGGTTGGGATCAGACTGGCTTGAGTTTTGGAGATGAGATGAGGCTGGGCTTGAGTCAATGAGTGGAGTTGTAGAGGAGAGCAGACTTGACATTCTGAGCAGGTTGACTGTCCATCTTTAGGACTGTGATAATTTGATCAATATTGATCATTTTTATTGATGACCTATCGCTGTTTGTGACAGTTGGAATGATAAATCTTTTTTCTCTCTTAGGGTTGGTGGTTTGATCCAGGACATGGTATGGGATAATACGGGAGAGAGATTGGCTGTCCTCTTCAAAGGCAACCCAGAAACAGGAAATGCTGGTGATCTCATAGCCCTCTTCAACACCAGGCTAACACCTACGCTGCAACTCATTCCCAGGTAACTATGAAATGTGATTCATACAATTTTCAGAATAATCTGCTAGATGTATTTAACAGAGCTGCCAAATAGTACTGATTTTCCGTATTTAGTACTGGTAAAGGAGAAGAATACTGATTGTTTCATGCAAAATACTTATTTCTAAAGTTCAGTTTATTTGTTCCATGGTATTTCTTTGAAAATAATGATATCCTCACCAAAATAATGATTTTCAGCTTTAAAAATACTGATATGTTCTTGATCAGGTTGGCATCTCTGATTTCATGTACATGTATGCTCCCTACATTTAACATTTCTTTTCTGTTCATATACCGAGAAATTAGTGCTTATCTGTTTGAGCTTCACAATAGTTCAGTTTTATAGTTCAGTTCATTTATTCAAAATTCCATGTAAAAATAATGCAGAATCGCCTCCATCTACATACAATAAGAAGGCACTGCTTACAATCACTTGGTATACATATATGGTATAAACCAATAATTGTATAAATGCATGTATATGATGAAAAAATGACAATAAAATTGAAATTTTAGTACATTTTAACCAGGCGGGACTTTATTGGTTGTAATATGGCTGATGGCGGTTGATTTATGGTCTCGGCCATCGATCTCATGATTACCGTTTAAATCGGAAGTGTGAGGCATAATGTACAAAACTACATTTTAAATTCTTTCAAAATAAAAATAATAAGATTTTACTTTATATTTTATTATGCTTATTATTGCATAATTACTCCAATTCACTAAATAAAGCTCATAGAATGTTAATAATTTCTGGTTAAAGTATTCCTGACAATTTTTTTTTTTTTGGGGGGGGGAATGGATTTAAAATCAATTTATTTTATATGTTATTATTTTAATGAATTTCTTTTGTTTTTCTTCAGTGGTTTTATACGAGGCGAGCCAGGGGAGATCCCTGAGCTGATCTCGTTCAAGCCTAACTTCAATCGCGGTGCCCTTCTCACAATTGTAAGTAAATGTAGATAGTTATCACAGAACTGCCATCTATTATTAAATTTCAGTATTCATTACTCATAAATGAGTAGAATACTGATGGTTTCATACAAATACTTATTTCTAAATTGTCAGTCTTATGTGTTGTATTGTATTTCTTTGAAAATACTGATTTCAGCTTTTAAAATACTGAAATGTTCTTGTTCAGGTTGGCAGCTCTGTTATCTGTGGAAGTGGAAGCGCCATGGTGTAGCGGTTCTGACTCTCGCCTTGTAATCAGAGGGTCGTGTGTTCGAATCCCACCCTGGCTTTGCGCCCTTTGGCAAGGCGTCAATCCACACTTTGCCACTCTCACCCAGGTGCTAATTGGGTACCGGTAGGAAACAACCATCATTGTGGTTGGTTTAGCAAGTCTGCGCCTAACAGGCTGCTTGGAATGCTATGAATCCAGTGACCGGGTAATAATAATTGTGAAGCGCTTTGAACAGTCGTAGATTGATAAAGCGCTATATAAATGCCAATTATTATTATTATTATCTCTGTATTTCCAGGCTTGATGCTGCGTATGTTTGGAGTGCAGATTTTGTTGATACATTTTGTCTTTTTTTATGTATATGACTTTGTACAGGTCTCTCCATTTTCAACTTACACTACCTACAATTACTTTGAATTGTGAGGTACATGTTATTTATGTAACAGAGAAGCCAGTTTTAAGGCTTTGGCTTGATTTCAAGCCCTGACAATTTTCCATAGACCGTATACATTGACGTCATTCGTGCCGCCATCTTAGAGGCTGAAGCATTGCCTTGCATGCGTTGGTGATCTGCAGCTGGCACATCTCTGACAACTCCGTTTATGGATGTTCCTATATCCTCTGAGGGAGGGCGCTATGAGATTATGATGTCATATTAAGCATAAGGGCTGTTTCAGGCTATTCCAGGCGTTATGTTATAGAGCATATATGGTGCTTTAAAGATAAATTCCAGTTTTGGTAACGATCTCAAAATGACTTATTACAGAATCTAATATAATGACCACCCAAGTGTCTGTTTGTATGAATAAAAAAATTGTGCCAAAGGATTCTGAAAGAAATTGTGTAATTGCTGAGAAATAAGCAAAATAAGCGCGGATCCGGTCACTTCCGTCGGGTCTTTATTCCAGCAATAATAATACACTGTCCCACGTGTGCCTATCTGTGTTGGTGATCTTCAGTGTGAACATTTTCCAGCGAAGATTTCAAGATTTCACAAAGTTCAGTTTATGTAACTGTACCAGATCTAGATCCTCGATGATATACTGACAATTAAGCCTGGTTTTACAGACTTTCTCTTGAAATCAGTGTTTACTGCAACTACTGGCATTTCTCTTTAAACTTGTTCCGGGTTCTTTTCAGAACCAGTTCATAAAACTGTCTGGGCATTCCTCTCCTGATATTCTAGTAAAGTACAATCACAAACTTTAGAAAATCCAAAAGTAATACACATCAGGGCCCCGTCTTACAAAGAGTTACGATTGATCCAATCAATCGTAACTATATGGAAATCCATCAGTGTCAAACAAATTTCTACAGGAAATTTGCACAATGTCCTTTGTAAAGAAAGAGAAGCACAGTGAATCTTCAAGAAAACAATGAATGCATGAATATAGATCATAGTTTAGAAAATATTTTGAACAAACATGCATAATAGATGTTGACGTTGCTGGCCGTCCATAGTTGTGATTGATCGGATCAATCACAACTCTTTGTAAGACGGGGCACTGTAGTTTTTGAAAAGTTTTTTATTGGAATGTTTCATCACTCAGGTCCTGGATCATAAGAGACTTGTTTCTTTTACTTCAGATTTCTGTAGTTACTTCATCTCATTCACAATCTTTCCTCATTTATATTTCTCACAGTGCTGGCATAGTGGCAAGGTGACCTTCGTCCCGCTGCTCTTCATACCCTCATCTACCATGGCCGAGAATGGAGCAATCCCGGCCCACTTTACACAGAAGAGCACCCCACTTCCCCAAGAACTGTTCTCAGTGTCAAACTCAAATAAGTGAAACTGATTAGCTCGGTCGTATGTGATTTAGCGAGCAATGCAATGCTAGTCTTCCCAGATCAAAGCCAGAGGTACTGTGTATGGAGTATGCATTCTTTCATGATGGACAAGCGACAGAAGTCAACTGTGGCAGTCAGTGTGTCTCCACGAAGGACCATAGGATTTAAAACAACATCTGCGCCAGAGTGAACTTCGTAGTTAATATACATTAGGTTTGGAGGAAAACCCAATAAAATTGGGCAACTGAACCTGTATATTGCTTTATCATGCTGTGTACTACACTTGAAAAATGAGGGGAAAAAAAGTTTTACCATATTGTACCAAATGTTGTACCAAAACATACTTGGGCGATTCCATACGTTTCGTACGGGACATTTTGACAACATTTTCTAGTTTCCTAGCAGAATGCTTGGGCAATAAAATATTGTTTTTTGTCAAAGATAAAGGTATAGTGGGTAGTCATGTGAAAAACTAATAACCAACACAAACAAATTGATTATGGGTAAATTATAGGTGAAAATGTTGTGTGTCGTACGGGACGCAGAAATGTCCCGTACGACACGCAACATTTTAAGCTCTAATTCACCTATGGACAACATATTTTTGTTGGTTGTCAGTTTTTTGCATGTCTACCCAGCAGTACTTTGATATTACCACAAAGCAAATTGAAGTTCTTCATTCGTTTGGACAGCAGGTTGAAAAATGTTGTGAAAATGGCTGATTTTTCTAGCATGGAATCGCCCACTTGATGTCAATGTTATTTGCTGCATCATATTGCCCCCCTCCCCATTAATCATGAAATTAAATGTTTCCATGACAAGCACCTTATGTCACAAGTGTAGGTAAATATGGTGCGATATGCACCCACTTTTGAAAAAAAAAACAGAAATTGTTACACATGTACTGTCCTTTTAGTTAGGTACATGTATTTAACTATAATGCGAACAAGATTTTTTTTTTAGAGTTTTGATGCTTGAACCTGTTTCATAAAACTTGTAATCAATTTACTATTGTAAGTTAACTGAAATCGTGATAGTTTGATTGGCTGAACATATATTTGGCATAGACTTTGAAATTATTCATCACTCAAGGTTTTATGTCACAAGATCCATGTTCGCGGTCCCATATCACAAAAAATTACATTAACGATTCATTGTTACCGAGTTGTAGTATTTGATTGCTGAAGGGGGGTTTCTTCAAACAAATTGCTGCATTTATTAATATCTTAGAAATGTTATAAAATTGGATACAAGTTTTGTTCTTCAGGTAATACGTAACAAGAGACATGGGCCACAACCACTACATTGACAAATTTGGTTTTTGGATTCTGTGATTTGAAACCATGGATTATGTAGACTTTGTGCATGTAGTTACACTCAATTAACTGCATATGTTAAATGAGTCCAGGGCCCCGTCTTACAAAGAGTTACGATCGATCCAATCAATCGTAACTCTATGGAAATCCATCAGTGTCATAATTTTTTCTACAGGATATTGGCAAAATGTCCTTTGTAAACAAAGGAAAACACACCAAATTGTCAAAAAATCAATGACTTTATGGATTTACATTCAAATCTATAATTTTTTTTTAACAAACATGCATTTCATATGTTGACTTTGCTTGCTTTCCATAGTTGCGATTGATCGGATCAATCGTAACTCTTTGTAAGACGGGCCCCAGTTATGTAGGAAAAGTATGCTTTTGTGAAAGCTTGCTAAATTCTTGGTGTTTACTGAGGTTACAGTATTCATAAGGCCGCTGTTCATCTACATGAACATTTGGCTCAGTATTGCAAAAACATTGTAACAAGCATGAATTGAAGATAAAGAAAAGTAGTTACAGTAAAACCAATTTTAAAGAAATCTAGATCAGGGGCCCCGTCTTACGAAGAGTTGCGATTAATCCAATCAATCGCAACTATGGATGGCCCAGCAACGTCAACATCTATTATGCATGTTTATTCAAAATATTTTCTAGCTATGATGTATATTCATGCATTGTTTTCTTGAAATTTCACTGTGCTTCTTTTTGTTTACAAAGGACATTGTGCAAATTTCCTGTAGAAAAAGTTATGACACTGATGGATTTCCATAGAGTTACGATTAATTGGATTGATTGTAACTCTATGTAGACGGGACCCTGGTACAGTAACATAAACAGAACTCTAGGTAATCATGAAATCTAAACTGAAAAAATGATAAATACCCATCTTGCTCAAATTTCATGCTTGTTTTGCTCATTTTTCAGGAGTTATTTCGGGTATGTCTCGATTTTCACTTAACATGGGTTATGGGAAGTGGATGATTCCTGAACAAGGCCTATGGGAATATGAGAACATGAGTAATCAAATGTAATACAATGCCTTTGTTTGTATTGTCATTGTTATTGTTTTCATGGTGTATATTTCTGTATTTGTTCACTTTTTGTCAGAGAGACGAAAAACATCTGTTAACTTACATCAGTTTATAGATGAATCTTTTCAATAAAGTAAACAATGAAAAACTTAAAGAATTGGTTTATGGTTGATTTGGATTGTGAAATTCTTTATTCTATGAAAACCCATACAATCATATCTGATGCACCAGCACTTGGCTGACTTTTTTGTGATAATATCAATTATTCCTGTCATATTTATGTCGACTTGCTGCCCCACCCTCCAATCCCTCCCCCCTGTCATATTAAGGTTGCCTTGCTGCCCCACCACCCCCCCCCCCACCCCCCGTTAAAATACCCTTGTGCTACCCATGTGCCTAAAACAGATGCTACCAGTGTGGTCTAATAGCCATATTGGTCAAGTTATCTACTGGCAAAGATTTCCACCAGTTTGATAATGTTGGGGTTGTGGGGGGATGACACAACACTCCTACATGTACATGTAATTTCAATAACTTTCTTCTCTATTTATTCTTTTAAACAATGAGGTGGTACCTATTGAGATCCCTTGTGAGGGGTGGGTGAGGTCTTGAAAAAAAAAATGTGTTAGAAAATTTTATATTTTACATGGCAACTGTCTAATTATATGTAATATAATTCATTATAATTATGATGATCGAGTCTTTACCTGAAGACTGAAATACAGTCAAGATCTGATCAGACAGAAATGCATCCAATAAACCTTTTACATGTAACCCAGGCCAAGGTCTAGTTAGCCTATAATCTGAGCAGGGGATGTAGCTATATCTTTGCCATTGCACCAACGTTAGCAATATGCCTTAACAGTACAGTGATGCTATATTTGTTGTTTTCTTTATATCAACCAGGAAGTGGTGAATGATTTACGTAAGGAAATCAGACATTAATTGATAAAAAGAAAACATAAATTAAAGCAAGATCAGAGTGTATACACGTCGGTTGTGTCTGCTTCGCAGTCACTTGTAGTAGTTTTCCGCATCAGACGCATTGCCGATGTACAAAATGTATCATGTACATGTAAACAGAATCAGACTTGTATAGGGAAAGACAGATACATTCCTCTACCTAGGTTATAGACTAAAGATAGGTTTTACTTTGACGCCACCCTTTTTTTTCAGATATAGATTTCAAACCATTTGGTACAATTCAGAATCATAGATAAACATGTACTTGCATGCAAATTTATTCAACCCCCTCCCTCATTGCATTTTGGATATTCTTGTGAAATGAGTAATGTAACTACAGTGTTGATCATTCATATGGTGAACTCATTGGACTGATCCGATTACAATTAAATCATTTTACTAATCATCCATCCAAAATCACAAATTTCAGTCCAACAGTAGGCTGCACAATTATGTCCCATATGGGAGGGGGTTGAATAATTTTGCACTCATTGAACTGATCTGATTACAATTAATAAATCATCCATCCAAAATCACAAATTTCAGTCCAACAGTACATGTAGGTTGCACAATATTTTATGGCCAATATGGGAGGGCGTTGAATAATTTTGCACTCAATGAACTGGGGTCTGTTTCATAAAGAGTCACAACTGTTGTAATTTTGTCATTATGGCAACTACAATGGCAATAGGGCTCAGCAGCCAATCAAAATCAAGGTTACCATGGTAGTTGCCATAATGGTAAAGTTACAACAGTTAACGTTGTAACTCTTTATGAAACAGACTCCAGATCATTTAACTAATCATCAATTCAAAATCATAAATTTCAGTCCAAAAGTAGGTTGCACAATTATGTCCAATATGGGAGGGGTTGAATAATTTTGCACTCATTGAACTGATCCGATTACAATTTATAAATCATTTAATAAATCATCCATGCAAATTCACAAATTTCAATCCAGAAGTAGGCTGCACAATTAAATCCAATATGGGAGGGGGTCGAATAATTTTGCACACAATTTGTCCATGTACATGTAGTTCACATCACACCAAACATACCACAGGGAGTCTTGCATGTACCATGTATTGCGTTATCTTTAATTCATATTTATTATTAACCAACATACCAAGTACATTCACAGGTGTACAATATAGTATTCAGAATAAGAAAATAAACATTTGAAATATCAGTCATTGTAAATAATTTAAAAAAGGCAAAGGCATTCACATTACTATGAATGTGGCAACAAATAAGAAAAATATATATTATTACAGTTAAAAAATAACATATTGATACATGTAGATTACTAAACAAAGTAAAGATGTTGTTTTCAATGACACTATGAGACGAAACATATATTAAAAAAATAAATATATACTGCTTCATTATACAATGAAAATTTGAGAGGTAATCTGTAGGCAGGTAATGATCGAAATAGGAATCATTTTATTGATAAAGGCAATCTCCTTATTTTATCAACAATGAATACGTGTACATTTAATAACAGATGGAAAAGAGTACATAAAATGTGTATCAATCTTAAAAAGCATGTCAAGCTATAAGCAACATCGTGGTTGGAATGAATAGGGGGGAAATCTTACAAGTATACTGGTCATGTTGTGCAAAAAACACTGTATTGTGATATAATGTATAACTTCATCACACATTCTATTTTTATATGGTTTTATACTTGTTTGATTTTTCTCATTTAATCAAACTCAACCTGTTATAGAGTTGGACACGACCTTTAAATTAAGTTTCAATCACCCTTGTACTGTTAAGTCGAAAGTATAGGTATGTCTACAGATGTACACTGAAATAACTATATTTCTCATCAATTGGTTTATTAGACAATACGAGGTGAACTCTGACTAATGACCATAACATGTATATCAGGCCTGATGTATATTGCATCAATATCCATTGTATTATGACCAGTCTGTTAAATTACAGGCTCATGAAAATTAATACTCAAACATATGCATACAGTAGATTCTATTCTTAGTTCAATATTCTAAAATACAATGAACGTCTATATTAGCATTCTAGAAAATCTTATACAATAAATATAATATATTTTCAAATTGTCAAATTATAGTTTTGAAGTTAGATCTACTCTACAATAATTTATTTTTAAAAAGATGCTTTACTCCACCTAGGAATTCTTTCATAATAAAAATATGTACAAAATGTAGATGTCCTTTTGATTAAAAAAAGCGATATGATTAAAAGTACTTTTTAAAATGAGAAGAAAATAAAGTACATACATGTATGTGATGAAAAAATGCATATCCATGCTTTCATTATTTACAGTCATGGAATGTTGTCAGTCAATCTACCTTCATTAATAATGTCGGCCTTCTTGAATTTGTTACAAAGTCAGTCTGTATGCCCAATTGAGTATATCCACATAGAAGTTGTGCAATATAAATTTAAAATTATACTATGCTGATATGCCAGATTCGATCAACCAGGAATTGTTCTGGTACTATGGTATTTGACCAAGTAATCAGAAATAGCTTTAACAGTATAAAACCGCCATGACTCACACAACTTTCTCTCATGTTCCCCTGAGCATAGGAGAATGAAACTGTATCAGACACAGGGCTTTGTCTGAAGGCTAGTAACTTGTCACAAAAAAGAAAAAAAGGAAAATTATCATTTTAAAAGGACAAAAATACAATACGTCTATATAAGAAGAAAAGAAAAAAAAATGCAGGGAAAAAAATTGAAACAAGAAAAGAAAAAAGAGAACAAAAGAAAAGAAACGGAAAAAAAAGAAAAAGAAAAGAAATAAAAAGAAAAAAGAGAAAAGAATAGAAAAAAAGAGAAAAAAGAAATATAAGAGGAAAAAAGAAAAATAACAAGAGAAGAAAATAAAAAATAATAAGCTATTGAAAATGAACAAAAGCTGTGGCAAAAATAGTCAATCCTGACTCATTGCCAACCAAGGAAAGAAGAAAAAGAAGGACCTTCTTTTATACCCCCCCCCCTCCCAAATTCTCCTTCAACGTATTGAGAAATTGCCTTCAACTCCATATTACCCTCATTTTTAATAAGGTTCACTTTTAAAAGCTCTCAATGCAAATTTGATCCATGATGGGGTCAGTAATTAAATCTTCAGGATAAGCAAAAATTAATTGGAAGCAGAGGTTACACCAATTAGGAGGTTTAATAACCACAATTTCTGACCAATTAAGTGACCATCATCAATATGCAATACATGGAGTTCTCTAGAGACGTACCAATTGAGTATACTATAATTATACGGGTACGGGTATCTGAAAGGGCAAGGCTACATAGACATATAGGTCTACACATATTATTTTTATTCAACATTACTGAAGCATAAAACTTTTAAGCATACCTACCAACTCTTCCTATTGAATATAAATATTTTTATTAAAGGAAAAGGAAAAATTGCCATTTTAAGCTGTGTGTTCCTATTCCTGTACAAACTTTACGTGGTACTGAATAGGAAATTTAAGAATGCTCCTCTTTAACTGCAAAAAAAATTATGTACTTCATAGGAAATGTATTTAAGCAAAGTTCTTAGTACTTTTTTTCATATTTCTTGGCTCTCAGTGTTGACAGATATGTTGAAGTTAAAGAGCTTATACCTTACATACATGTATGTACTGCAAAATTGTTGATGTTGATATTACACCAAACCAGTATCTATATATAGGAAAACACCACAGATTTTTTTTTGTAACAAAATCAATTTAAAATCAAACCAATGTTGTTTGAATACTGACTTGTGTTGTTTATTAACATCCAAGGTTATGAATAGCCTAAAGACTAATTGGTGATACTTCAATACCATATTGGTAGTAACTTAACATTGGTGTTTTTTGCAGTGTAATCATATAGCATATTGCTTTCACTTCTATTGAACAATCCAAAGAGTCATACATGTACTACATGTGCTTTGATTGAAATATCAATTCAATAATATTTAAATGGATGTAGCAGTAATGATACATGAACGAACCAGCGTAGGAAATAACATGAGGGTGACAGGTGATTTTGCCCTCACAGCAGCCTCGCCCCTAACAAATGTAAAATTGGCAAAAGGGAATGCTTTAGGGTGACCTTCTTTTCTTAAAGTTGCTCAAATATCTGCCACAAACAATATATTCAAGTACATTTAGAAAATAAATTTGCTTCATACCGAATGATGAGGTATGCTTTTTACAGCATAACTGCTCGTTGGGCAAAAATGGCCTTGAAATGAAAAAAGAAATAGCCATCCCCCAAAAATGTAAAATTATCTCGCATCCTGACACATCATCGACTACTAATACTACTACTGTATATGTATATGAGCGTTTTCATTAGAATGAAATTGTTAATAAAGTACATGTACATGGAGTATTGTTAGTCAAATCACAAACTGAATTATCAATAAATCCATATTACCTTTGAAATTCAAATTATGAAAATAAAACAAATCACTGTTCAAAAATAAGAATAACAAAAACATACATTTGTTTAGTTCACACATCAGTCACTTAATGAAAAAAAAACAAGGCGGAAGTATTCTTTGGAAGGCTTGAATGAAGTCCAGAAGAAAATATACATGTATGACAAGGAATGACTTTCCAAAAGCAAAAATGGAATGTAATGAATACCAGTAGCCCTGATTTACAAAGACTTAAAACTGTTGTAACTTTGCCATTATCGCAACTACCATGGTAACAGGGCTGAGCAGCCAATCAGAATTAGTGCTTTCAGCCAAGGTAGCTTAACACAATGGCAATGCTATCATATGTAATTTTAAGTCTATCATTATGAAACTGGCCCTCGATATAAATATGGCAGGTCATGCCAAATTGGCAGGAAGCACAAAAGGCATGATAAAGTGAAAATAATGGGGGACCAATTCATAAAGAGTTATCTTTGCTATTATGGCAACTACCGTTGTGATTGGCTGCTGCGCCGCTACCATGGTAGTTGACATAACGGCAGATTTACAATCGTTGTAACTCTTTATGAAACAGGCCTCAGTACACGTTGCCATTTAATTGGAATTGGTCACCATGATACTGAGAGGTCATCCTGAGTTGATAAACTTGATCTAATAATCACTTAATTGATATCTGATGGCCAAACGGGATTGAGGAAGTAAGCTGATAGGTTGCAACAATTTCTGACAGTATCATTTCAAGCACAGAAGTGATACTGAAATATCTCTCTATGAATTCAACGTAATCACTGCATGCATAAATGATAAAATTGACTACAGCTGTATGTTTTAATAAGCAATGCAACTCTGGCTACATACATTAAGTCCACTTCACAATTCACATCAATAAATCTAATATTAATGACTTATTAATGTCAACCTGCTCATGTACACTTTGGGATGCCGTGAACACAAAGGCATGCAAAAAAATAATTATAGCACATGAATGCAAAGCAAGTGAAATGATCTCACTATTCAATTTCATGATACATATAAACTTTATATATTACAAAACTACAAACATGCACACTTCACTGGATACAGCACATCACTATCGTGCAAGATCGATTAACTTTAAATAAGTGTGAGCGCATAAAGTCCACTGTGAAATAAACATGTACTGTAGATGTAATATACATTCAAGTTCAAGGTTTGTAATCCTGATGATTTGAAAGCTTTGTTTTACAATAAATGCAAACAAGGTCTTCAAAGTACTAGTATAGGGGAATACTAGTCTATACTCGGTACATGTATATTGGGGATGCGCCATTCACAGAAGTCAAGGGGCTGCCCCTTAAGTAGTTTGAAATCATCATTAGTCACGATCCAATTAATTAGTCACCTTACAGTCAATCCAATTTATATTCATATCAAAATCTAGAAAACAAGTTATAAATTATTATTATTAAACATTCTCAGTCAGATTTCTGTGATTATAGGAGCTACACAAAGAATATGAGTGGACCTGTCATTTTAAATGCCAGATCACAAATAGATACATGTAGATATCATGGAATGAACATGAGACAAAATGTCCTCACTACATGTGTACATGTACGCAAGGTGTCACATTTGCAAAGGCACCTAACACCAAAAGTGTGTGTCATGATTCATAAGAGAGGGATGCCGCTTTCACTTTGAAATTTGCCGAATAATAATTTATCATGGAATAAAATCAAAGAGAAAACATCCTCAATATAAATCACAAATTACAACAACTTCATTCATGAAATAAACATTATAAAAATCGTACTTACACATACAAGCCAGATCATATAAGCACATGAACCATTGGGAAAAGGTGTAAAACTGGTTAAAACATTAGACCTGAAGGTGACTGGAATTTCTGTTCAAGTCATGTCAAGTGGAGGCATGATTTCATAAAAAATTAAAATCTACATTCTGTAGATTTTGAGTACTGAGCAAAATATCACTAAAAACCTTTCTCTCTCGCACGCACACACACAATTTTCTATCATTATGTCCTCCCTACTCTCTCTCGATTTCTTTTTTTCTCTCCCTCTCTCCTTCTCTCTCCTCTGATTCTCCATAACTTGTGAGCTTTGTTTTCTAATTCTGTCAATGCTGTAACAATATGAGGCAGTTCCGAAGCACATGGATTACTCTTACATACCCGGTACTATGAGATGATAACTAACATCATGGATTCACTCAATTTAAGTATTAAACATCTAAGATATTCAATAATGTTGTCATGTACAGGTCTACACTACATATCATACATGAATTCCAAAAATCTGAATGATGTTCTGTGCCCTGTTTCATAAAGACTTACATTTATGGTAACTTTGATGTTATTGCAACTACCATGGTAACAGGTCTCCACAGCCAAGCAAAATCAAGGTTTCCATGGAACTTTGCTAAAGGCTTGATCCAACTGCACTTACAGATGCAGAGAGGATGTAAAATGGAAAAGAACCTTGGTATCCATTGGAAAACGTTATGTAGCCGTTGTGTATACTCTTTGCATACGTGTCTCATACGCTCTATATCCATCGAGCATCCACTGTGATTTCATTGTTCGCCCATTTTGTTCGTTGTCTGGAGCGTATGAAAAAGGATGAAGCCCCCCCTGAAATTTTGCTTGTCCGGTGTATCCTTTATGAAGACGTTTTGTGTCTGTCAGCCAGTGGGACCTGGGGCCGTTTCATAAAGCTGTTCGTAAGATAAGAGCGACTTTAAGAACGACTGGTGAACCTTTCTTACGCAATAAACCATCGCCAATGAATATACCATTTACCACAAGAAAGGATCACCAGTCGTTCTTAAAGTCGCTCTTAACTTACGAACAGCTTTATGAAACACCCACCAGGCCTTTAACAACGAAGTTATAATAATTGCAAGTGTTTAACGAAATGAGCCCCTGGAATTAATTTGTATTCAAAATGAAAACAATTCAAAATAATGGAGCACTGTTAGATTACCCGTATCAAAGAACACAGTGAATCATGGCATGCTGTTACACAAAATGTCATCATCAATACTAAAACATGTGGCAAGCCATGAGCTATGGAGGGGTGTTTCATATAGAGTTACATGAAAGTGTGACTTAAACCACATACTGCTGACTCAGTGTTTCCACTCTTCCCGAAATTCAGGATTTTTCAGGAAATTTCTACTTTTTCCAAGGTTCGGGAAATGAAAAAAAATTCCAGGAAATCTAAAAATTACAATTAAACATCGCAACTTTTAATATTCATGTTATATTTAAAGAATTGTTTATCATGATACGTACCTCTAAATTTTCTGCTCGATCTCTACGCTCGCATTTTGTAATTTTGAACCAAAAAAAATGTTTAATTCTAAAAAATTTTGACCATAAAATATGTTAAATCCTTGATTTTGGTCACTTGAACCAAATTTAGGCTTGCTGTATTATTGCCTGATTTTTGTTAAAAATCTCACTTGAAAATTCCTGGAAATTTCTATGAATTTCAGAAAATTTGTTTTGGATCTGTGGAAACATTGTGCTGACATGCAGATAATAAAATTTAATCTCATTGATGACCACACAGTATTCCTTGAGCAGGACTTTCACCAATGCAGTGACATGCTTTATAACGCATGCTAATGGGAATTGACGTTAAATTTTTAGTCACTTTGTGAAACAAGCCCCTGCTCTATTGCATTTTGTCTTGATCAACTTGTTTTCTTTTTTGTTCTTTAAAACATAAAATGCTCACACACGAGGCATAATTTCGTCAAGAAAAAAAAAAGTGAAAGATATTTCTTGGTAAGTATTTCAAGAGATTAACATTAAATTATTATATTAGGTAAAAATGAAGATAAATGAATAAATTAAAAAATAAATAAACCCATCAGCGTATTTCAACATAAGTCTAAAAAAAAGCCGCAGATAATAGAAAACCTTGAAACCTAAAAAATATATGTTTCTAAAACATACATATTTCAACTTTTCAAGAATAATAGAGGATAGAGGAAAGATATGGACTGGAAATTAAAATGCACATGATTCCACAATGATATGTTGAAATTGGGGTTCAGTCTGTTGGAAAAGTCCAAAATTGTGAAGTTTGAAAAGTATGTGATAAAATTATAGGAAGCCAAAAATGTTCAATCTTTACATTGAACCTTTTAACTGTTGAACATTTCATTCTAACATTCTTCAATAGTGAGGAAAACCATGATTGTTCCCAGACAATCATTAATGGTTTAAAAGCCACTTCTGATGATAATTTGAATTTGAATTGATAATTTGAATATGTGTCATATTTTGGCTACCCATAATGAAACAACAACTTTAGACCATTTTTAATTAAACCAGAGTTCAGAATAAGGGTGTTGGTCTCTACATATATGTATGTCTCCTGTAGCTGCCAGTAATGTTGTCAAGGCAGCTAGAGAAAACCTCCCATAGACTTTGTATACATGACTCGGGCCAAGGTCGGCAAAATTTGGCCTCAAGAAAGGCCTCCGCTTCATCCCGGGTGGCTACTACAGTATGTATTTTACGCAAGGTTCTACGAGACAACATCCAAGGTTGCACAAATTTACAATTTGTGCATCCCAGACCACAGCACTTATTACGAGAAACAGCACAACGTTTAGACAATCTCTCCAGCAAAAAAGATAGAGCCATAGAGAAGATAAAGATAAAAGGAGGGAATAAAAAGAGGCACGATTGGGTAGTGACATACAAGTCATATAAAACCTTCAATGAATTTTTTCATGATTTCCATTCTGCTCTAGTACTTCGCCATTCCGCTCTCTGGACTTCGCTGCCGATGTTGTCATCGTCCTCTTGCCATCGACATCCATCAGGTTCTCAACGACCCAGTCACCGATGCTGACACCCAGAAAAGGGCCCAACCAGAAGACAAAGAGGTGGGAGGGGACCCAATGATCCTTGCAACCCCACCCCGATGCGAACCCGAGTATGGGGTTCATGGGAGCTCCAGTGTATTCCAAACCTGTAGGAATTAGAAAAGAATTGTTGGAGATATAATGGAGATGTAAAACATACATACAGTTCAGTCAAAGGGGAGGTTAAAACTTACAAAAATCTTTGCTAATTACATATTTCACTGTAGTTTAAACCAGTGACCACATGGTTCATACATGTATTGCAGGCAAAATTATGCTAATTTTCAATTCGTTTCAGGTTTGAAAAAATTTACACAGATCTCCTTGAGGCGAATTTAAAGGACAAGTCCACTCCAACCAAAAGTTGATAGGATTAAAAGAGAAAAATCCAACAAGCATAACACGGAAAATGTAATAAAAATCAATTGTACATGTAAAATAAGAAAGTTATGACATTTTCAAGTTTTGCTTCATTTCACAAAACAGTTATATGCACATCCTGTTCCGTATACAAATGAGGAGACTGATGACGTCATCCACTCACTATTTCTTTTGTATTTTATTGTATGAAATATAAAATTTTCTCATTGTCAGGTGAAACAACAATTAATTCCTCCCAGAACCTGTGGAATTAGCACTGTCATATATGTAAAAATTTAAATACTGTATAATTCAAACAATAAAAAACAAAAGAAATAATGAGTGAGGGACATCATCGACTGTCTCATATCTCATTTGCATGTCACTAAATTGTTTATATCACTGTTTTGTGAAAAATAAGCGAAATTTTAAAATGTCATAATTTTCTTATTTTACATCCGATTTCGATGAAATTTTCAGCATTATGCTATTTTGATTTTTCTGTAATTATTGAAATCAACATTTTTCTGGGGTGGACTTGACCTTAAAGTATGAATTTAGGACCCCCCTTGGAGGAAAAAAAAATAAAGACATTACTTTATAAATACATGAATACTTTTCTATTATAAATTTTATACAATATACAACAGCATCTTTAATACACTATACATCTGGGCCTAAAAAAAAAACATTACCCCCTTTCCAATGCATGTAATAACGGTGCGGTTAGAGAGAGGACACTTTCTCTGGACTTGCTTCTCATAAAATTACCCTCCTTTTTTGTTAATCCTTATCTACCATGGAGTGGGACTTTTGTTTTACATTAATTTTGAAACATTTTATGATCCCTAGCATGCAGGTGGGGGGCAGGGGTCAGAGCACCCTGACATAATTTTGTTGACCCCATTTTTTTTTTGGGTAAGAAAATATTTGATGGGAAAGTGCATAGTGTGCAAATTACTCCTGACAAGATTTTGTAGGAGCCCATTTCACAAAGAGTTACAACTATGGACATTTGTCATTAGGGCAACTTCCATGGAAAGCTTGATTTTGATTGGCTGCTGAGCCCTGTTACCATGGTAGCTGCCATAGTGTCAGTTTGTAAATCCATAGTTGTGAAACAAGCCCTAGGTCACAATCTTCACTATTCCTACCAAATAGAATGATCGCAACCGAAATGACGCCATTGATGATCCTCCAGAACCTCCTGCCTCCGTGGAAGTATCCTGCAACGAGCTTCAAGAACGCAACAGAAGTCATCTCAAAAGCAAAACCGAGCAGTGGGGAAACCTGCAGAGAAAGATGAAAGATCAGAAAATACCATGTTTTACTTTATAAGAAGAGGAATTGCCTGTCAATTATCATGATTAAGTTGTAATTAGCTCTGATACTTGATTACTGAAATTCTCGCATCTGATTCACCAAGATACAATATATTAATAGCACTTTGACCAGATATTTTTTTAAATGCTATGGCCTATGTACCCACTTCTTCACTTAAACCTTTAATTTATAGGCTTATTCTAACAGTAACAAAGATGTTTATAATCCAGACAACACACATCTGATTATATATGCATAAAAAGCGAGAGAGAGATGTTGGATACTGAAGAACATTTGTAAAAAAATATATGTATATTGGCAATGGCAACATCAACAGTTGGCTTTGCTTATTGTAGGATGGGGCAGTGCCAGCCAGTGATGTTATTTATATATTCATATTCTTTTCAACAATAATGGCAATATAAATGAGGTTGGAATTAGATCTGTTAAACTCACATTTAATCCAGTACTGCAATTTTCCGCTAGCATCTCTACTGTCGCTGCCTGGTAATGCCTGGAAGATGGAGCAAAAGTCTTCCACACGAATGTCGTGTATCGGTAGGCAACTATTGCAGCAATCAATTCCAACATCACACGAAAAACACCTGTCAAAAAGCTCACTTTCCTTCTTAAAACATAATCGAGAACAACTGCTGGATTTGCAAAACCCTCAAATAAAAACGCATAAACGATTGATAAGGTGAAAAGGCACACGGCAAAAGGCAGGAGTCCTAATTTTAGCACCATCCCATTTTCGTAAAGGCAGCAAATCATATGAAAAGTGTCGACGAATTCTGCGGCGTACGGATAGGAAGCCCTCGGGAGAAGTCGGCGGAGGAAGAAACGGAGGACGTGGCAAAGTGCAAATGTCGATGCATAGCACAAAAGGGAAATTCCAAACTCTGTAAACATTTTTTCCGGCTTTGATGAGCTTTAAATCGTTAAAGTGTATTCTCACAGCCTGTCGACTGCACTTGCGATCGATGACACTCACAATTAAGCTGTAGTTTACAACTTCACCCTACCGGAGCTACATTTGAGATTCCTCACAAGTCACAACAACACAGCACTTGTTGATTTCTCAATCATTTGCGCTAGCTATATATAGCACGGCGCGCCGGCCGGGCCGGCCGCGTTCGCCTGTATCGGCCAGCCGGGTGTGGGACGCAGCCAAGCCCATGAAATTGAGTATGATGGAATTGGAAATTTATCTCTTGATAGCAGCTGCGATTCTTAAAAAATTGTTTTATGGCTGTCAGATCTACCAGTTTAATTCCAGCTGTTTGGTGGCCCTCTCCCAGTATAGGCCTATGCAGCCCCCAGAAAAGTTTTGAAAAAAAGAAGGAAAAAAGGGGGGGTAATAGGCCTATTAGAGTCTAACGTATCCGATTACGTCCCAACATTTAATTTTTATTTTGAATTACAACAATTTTGGAATCCATTTTTATATATTTATACGGTATAGTGATCCCCGCCCTCAAACTTTACCACTATATATAGCTCACTCGCTGCACCTTCTTGTATGAAGCATATACCCCCCGCTCCCCCCCCCCCCCCCCCCCAGAAAACGAATGCGGGAAGCAAGCAGGCTGAAGCAAAGAGTATGGAAGCTTTATAGTTAAAAGTGCCACCCAGATGTTCATCATCTCGTCATACATCCCGAGTGAGATGATCAGATGACCAGATCTTATAGATCACGCTCGTCATAGAAGAGATGATGCGATGACTATAGATCTCGTCATGTCTACATCTTAGAAAAGAGATGATCGATGGCAAGATCTAGGATCTCGTCATGTCTACACATCCTGTGGAAGAGATGATCAGATGACAAGATCTTGGATCTCGTCATGTCTACATCCTGTGGGAGAGATGATGAGATGACAAGATCTCAGATCCATATCTGATGATAGTACAAGATATATTGTCATCTCATCATTTCTCCAGCAGGATGCAGACATGACGAGATCACAGATCTTGTCATCTCTCCCACAGAATGTAGACATGGCGAGATCTAAGATCTTGTCATCTGATGATCGTACGCGTCTCCCCCACGGGATGTAGACATTGACGATGATTATATGAACATCTGGGTGGCCCTTTTAAGCTTCCATAAAAGAGTGTCTATTTTCTCGCACGCAGAAATAAGGATTTTTTTCTGGGCCCCGTTGCATATGATAACTTTGCCATAATAATGGTAGCGCTGATCAACAGCCAATCAGAATCTAGGATTCAATGCAATATAATTATTACTGTTATTATTTCATGTTTGATGTTTTTTAACAGTTGTAGTGCTACGAATGTAGGCCTAATTTGTACACAATTCAGCTTTTTTGGTCAGTGCAATAATGATAAAACCTTATCAATAATTCAATTCAAGGATGGCAAAGTTTCTATTATGGTAACTGACGGGGTACAGGGAACAATATTTCAATAGGGGGTGCTGATTTTGAAAGGTAAAAATGGCAAGCCAAAAAAAAAAAAATCCACTCAATTCATCTTCATGGCCTTGGGAAGCGGGGTCGCTTTGCTGAAGCACCCCCCCCCCCCCCCGATTTGCCTGGGGAATGCTTATTATATTCAGCATAGGCAGAACCCCCTGGAAAACAAATGCATGCAGTGTATGCTAAAAATTGAAATTTAACAAAATCACCTTCTTTTTGTAGTTTATAGTATAATGATTTTGGTTAACCTTCTAATTTTTAGCATACCTACGTAGGGCCTGTATTTGATTTCCAGGGGGTGCTTCCAACGGTAAATAACACACACAGGAGCTCCCCAGGGGGGTGTTTCAGCCACGGCTTCGCTTCCCACACTGTAAAAAAAAAAAAAATTTACAGAAAAAAGAAGATTTTCAATTCAATTCAATTCAATCTATTTTTCTCAGTATAAAAACAATATAAATAGTACAAACATGAAATAAATCAGACATCGACATAAATAAAGTATTATACTGAAAGGGTAGCAGCCAAAAAGAAGTTAACCTTATGTACGGCCGACCCAAATAAAATAATACATTATTTGAACACTTAAAGTAGAAAAGGGGAAAGAATTACCTAACTAACCCAAACAAACAATCAGAATAATAATTACATAAAGAATGAATAATGATTTGGTATTTACAATTTCTCCTAAAAACATTAAGAGAGCAACTATCCTTAAGTTCCTTTGATAAAGTATTCCAAATTAATGGTCCCCTATAAAAAATTGAGTTTTGAAATAATTTTGGTCTTACTTTAGGTATGTGAAAATCATTATTGCCCCTGGTTGTATAATTATGTACATTACGATTTAAAACAAAATGATTACATATTGACTGAGGTAAAAGATATTTATAACACTTATACATAAAAATTGCAGTCTCATAATTGTAAAAGTCATAAAATTTCAAAATCCTCTAAGACTTAAAAATTGGTTCTGTATGAGCATAAAAAGACGAATGGTTAACAATTCTTATCGCACGTATTTGAAGTTTAAAAATTATATCCAGGTGTGAATAAGAAGCACTGCCCCAGGCAAGAATACCGTAACTCAAAAAAGGTGCAACAAGTGCGTGATAAATATTTCATAAAACAGTAATTGGAAAATTGCGTAATCTGTACAAAATGCCTATGATTTTGGAAATTCTATTACAAATCAAATCAATATGAGGAACCCATAACAATTTACTATCAATTATAATACCAAGAAATTTGACTTGCGATGCCTTTGCTACATTAAAATTTGCTAATTGCACCTGCAGATTGTCAATGCATATTTTTTTATTTGTAAAAACCATATACTGTGTTTTCGAAATATTTACAGATAATTTATTAATGGTCAACCAAGAAGTCACCTTTTTTAATTCATTATTAAATTGCACTTGCAGAACATCAATATTATCATGTGACATAAAAATATTTGTATCGTCGGCAAATAAAATATATTTCAATTTCGAAGATACATTGCACAGATCATTTATATACAAAGTAAATAAAAGGGGCCCAAGGATAGAACCTTGGGGTACTCCACACCTTAAGTCCTTATAATTAGATTGTTGACTATTTAAAGTTACGAATTGTTGTCTATGACTTAAATAATTGTTTAAAAGATCCAAAAATTTTCCCCTTATTCCATATTTGAATAATTTTTTCATGAGTATTCTATGATCAAGTGTGTCAAACGCTTTCTGTAAATCCAAAAATAAGCCAATTGATACACCTTTCTTTTCAATAACGCTAGTAATACTTTGAATAAAATCAAGTAATGCTGGTGATGTGGAATACCCCACCCGAAATCCATGTTGGTTCGGACTAATAATATTGCAGAAAGCAATAACAGAATCATTCTGTAAATTCATAAAACAGGAATTTTTCTGCAATTTAACTGAACATGTCTGTTAAAAAAGGGGGAAAAGGGTGTTTCATTAAAGGAAATTTGTAAGGTTCCATACACCAAATACCAATTTCCTGTAATTTTACATGATCTGGTAAGATTACAGGTGTTCTCGAGACTCTGCTGCAGGAACTTCTTTTATTTTAAGGATAAATTTTCTAACAGTGCAGGGCCATTAAACTTGTGCGTAGATGATTAATGAAGGGTGCATGGGCAGTGACGAAATTAACGTAAATTTATATTGAACTGCTAAAAAACGAGGCACGGGTGACGGCGACTAAAAAACGGTTTCTATCAGCGAGTCTGACGAGTCAAGTTCCCAAGTTTTCCCTCTTTGTCATTATACCGAGTTTCGGAATTACCCCATCTTCGATATAATGTTCGATTAGATTTCATTTACATTTCCCGCTCCAAAATTTCTCGTCTGTACGAATAGTTTTCTCAACTCTGTCTCCATTTTGCATGTTCCAACTTCTCCTCTTAACAATTTCTCCATGTCAGCCTCTTTTATTTATACTCCCACTCTCGTCAGCCCTGAGTTACCCTTCCTGGTGGAGGACTTCAGGGAATGGAACTACAAGGTACAAGGTAAAAAATAAAATAAAATCTGCGGTTATTATGGGCCTTAATGTTTCAACATAAATTGTGGGTAAAAAGGACGGAGGGATAACGAAAATGCAAATTAATTCAGGTAGCTTTCAATTTCTAAAGAAGCACTAAAGAATACGCAGGTACCCTGGAGCCTTTGATGGCGATCCGTGCCACTGATGCTGCCAGTCATCGGAAAACTGAAAAGTGATATGTGTTGAAAGTACATAATTGGAAATATTTCTAATTTTATTTGACAAAAAAAATGTGGATATTAAACTATGACGAAATATATTTCAAAGCCTTATTTCTAAAATTGGGCGAAATAATGAATAATAACAAACAGTTTCAAAATTTGCAAAACCCTTAGAATTTGAAAATTTTTAAATCTTACAAATTTCCACACACTTCCACATTACAAAATTACTTAGATTAATTTGAGGGAACATAGCTGTTTGTGATGACAAGTGTAAGAGTTGCGGTCACATGCGACAGTCGAGTAATTTTAAATCATATTTCAATAAATATTGCAACATTTATCTTTGCCTTCCCCGTCTACTCATAATATCAGACCAGAGGGCAGCCAAAAGTATCGTATAAGCCAGTATGTCTGTGTAAGGTATGAATCTTTTGTCCACAATCTGCAAAAAAAATCCAATAAAGCATATAAGGCTGACGTATTTTTTTTTCCTTGTGGCATCAAAATTACTTTAAATGAAATATGTTGGATGGTTCTCCATCTCTCAAGCTCCTTGGTTTGAAAAATTTACCAAATTAACTTGTTTCTCTCTGAAATATTGTGTCCGTCGGTGCGACAGGAGACAAGGCCGGAGGGGGGTTGATAATCCCCCTGTGATTTGTCAAGGAGTGGGAAAAGGCAGGACGGGGGAGGGAGAATGACCAGAACGAAGGAGAGCGAAGTTGGCTCATCAGTCGGTAACGCGTCTGCCCGTCTAACCAAAGATCGTGGGTTCGAGTCCACCCCGGGCGGATGACTAAAGCCAGTGCGTTGTGTGTAAATGTCTCTCCCATTTTTCATATATGCATGCTTTGTTATAGTGGAAACCACTCCGTCCCTCGGATAGGACGTTAAATGGATGCCCCGTGTTGAGGAGAGTCACCACTTTTGCACGTTAAGAACCCACTGCACTATTCGTATAAGAGTAGGGGGAAACCCCGGTGTAGTGGTCCACCTGCACCCCCCCCCCCCCCCCATCAGTTATATCGGGAGGAGAAACCTGCGGGTCATAGTGATTCAGTTCGCTTTTCGCCTCCCAGGCACAGGTGACGCCAAAACAAATGATAATGAATAATAATAAAAGAAGGAGAGGAGTAGAGTATAACAAGGAGAGTAATATTATTGCAAATTAGTCAAATTTCCCGTCAGTGGATAATAAAGCTCAATTCAACTAATTCAATATACTTCAATTCGTTTCAACTCTATTCTATATCTCAAAAAAATGACGTCACATTTATGCCAACTTGCCCCTCCCCCATCACTCCCTACCAAAATGCCCTTACATCACCCCTGCTTTTCCCCCAAACTTTTACCTCAGTGAATTGGTTTCTTTCACTCTTTCAATATTTTTTAAACATCCATTAATTAAGTTATTTGTTATTTGTTTACTTCTGTGTGTTTTCATTGCCCTGAGAACCCGTCACCACTTCCATGTCCTACAAACAAATTGCTATAAAAGAAAAGAAAGGGGCTTAGAGAAAATGAGGGATTTAAGAGATGGAGAATCGTGCTTGAAATAGTACGCAAATGCGTGAGATACATAATTGACATATTATTGTGGAATAAGAATACATAGAGATAACCAATCGAGGAGCGGAGGGGATAAAGATGAGCCATAGGGATGTATAATATTACATCTCTATATGTGATGAGCGAAGAAAAGGCAGAGTGAGTGGGAATGTGATGAAGGAAAACGGATAAATGACAGAGTGAATGAAGTTAGAAAGAAGGATTAGCGACATGTATGCTGCTGCTGTTCTTGCTTATTCTTCTACTACGAAAACTGCTACTACTCCTACTACTACTACTACTACTACTACTATACTACTACTGCTGCTGCTACAAATGCTACTATACTACTGCTACTGCTACTACTGCTACTACTACTACTACTACTACTAATAATAATAATAATAATAATACTACTACTACTACTACTACTACTACTTCTACTCTACTACTAGTCTACTACTACCCCCTACTACTACTACTTCTACTACTACTACTACTATACTACTACTACTACTTCTTCTTCTTCTTCTACTACTACTACTACTTAGGTCTACTTCTATAGAGGCATGAAATTACTAAACGAATAATATTCTCTATGCTGCATGCATTGACAATAGATTTATCTAAGAAAAAAAAGACGTAGAATGGATTTATCAACATTATAAAAAATGGTTAACATGGGCTTTCGGCACGACAATGATAATCATGATAATAACGATAATAATGATAATGATTTTCTCCACTAATTACACCACAACCTTCAACATTATTCTCATCAACCTCAATGCTTATGCAACCGTTTCTTTATCTTTGAGTAAGGCTTTGTGAATAATATTCCTCCATGTAGGTAATTCGGCTGAAAATGATTATATCTTGATAAAAACAAAAGTAAAGTGCAATGAGCAAAACGCTATAAGGGTCATCGAAATCTTATCACAAAGTTATTGAATTTACAGATTAGCAATATTTTGTAAAAAAATAAAAAATGCACAAGATAGTTGAGCTGATGATGTATTGTCCCCATTTTCAATTTTCTTATACATGAAATTATTTCATATTTTCATACACATGTGTATGTAACTCTTATAGCAAAATATGTTGCGCCATTGATTATATTACACATTGAATCGGTACTCAATCCAACTTTAGTCATTTGAATATATATATATACACATTATAATTTCATATATATACAAAAGAATAAGTGTGGATGTGACATCATCAGATTGCTCATTGTATATTAATAAAGACATGCGCAGTTAATAACTGTTTCACCCCCAAGAAATGCAATACTTTGAAATCTCGTACTATTCCTTGTCCAATTTTGATGAATTCTCCTGTGTTTTGTTGCTTGTTTGATTTTGCTCTATCTATTCAAATTGTATTATTTCCAGCCAGGAGAACCCTTTGATGTCAACAAGAGCGGGGCATATATATATACGGAGGAATATATCAGAAAAAAAATAGTCTCATGAATAATGTCGTCCATAGAGCTTCATTTTTGAATGCGGGATAGGGATAATAGATATCCTTGCCAAGCATGCGAAGATAAATCCCTGAATACCAATTAATGTATAATAAATTCATTAACATCCTACAGAACCCATAACGATTTGTGAACAATATGACTTGTTTTGCATTCATTGTCCGTTTTAACAGCAAATGAAGACTTACTAAAGTTTAATGTATATAATTAATGACCCCCAAATCCCGACCAAACCTTAATATTTCTATTTTTTTAAAGTAACCGAAGTTACTATCAGCTATAGATTTATTTTTCCATAGGTTAGGATGGGTTCCAATGAAAGAGAGATGGAAATTCTATGTAATCAAAATAAGTCAAAAATATCTTACAGACTAAAATATTATAAGTTATAAACTTCGGTTTCAAGTACTGCCCCCCCCCCCTCCTAGCTATCTTAGATATTATAGGCTTGGAGGCCATAGACCCCTCCCCCAAAATATATAAATATATATATATTAATTAATTAATCAACACAGATAAAAAGAAATAATGTTATATTAAAATATGACACTAAATTAGATTTTTGTATGAAAAATGTTAACATTTGTGCTCGCTTGCTTCGCTCTCTCACAGCTTCAATTTTATACTTTATACCATGTCTGGCTCACACACACAACACGTTACGCCACTGACCCCCCCCCCCCCCCTCCCCCCTCCTAAACAAAAAAAAGAGAAATCTCTCACAAAGAACAATTGTTGTCAGTCATCCGCCCCAACCATGAACACCGATCCTCACCTATGCTTGGTGCCTCCCTTTTAAGTAGTGAGTTCACTTCTTTTTTTTTCCCACTGCGACGCAACCCTTTCTCTCGGTGATCTTCAATTCGAGTGGGTGCCGGCAATTAGAACGGAGCTTTGCTAAATCAGTTCAGCTTTGGCGAGCCATGGATGCAACAACAATTAGCATACTTGTGTTTTTTATTCTGGTGTTTCTCTTAGGTGTGCCCGGGAATATCCTGACGATTCGAATAAAGACGAAGCGCCGTCGGAAAACCAGTACCCAGACCTTCATCATCATCCTGGCTTGCGCTGATCTGTTCCTCTGCGTCTTCGCTTCGACAGCCGTCGTCGGCCTATCAATCACCGACGAGCTCTTCTCGGCCAAAGCTTGCAGAGGAGTGTACACTATTTGCGTTGCCTCGGTAGTGCAGTCGCTGTTGATGATGACGTCCATAGCTGCGGATCGGTGTGCCATCATGTGCTTTCCACATCGGAAGAGACTTGACACAAAGTATACGTGTTTGGTTGCCGGGGGATGTCTTGTGATATCGACGATGTTTGCAATTACCATAGGACTCAACACAACAGTTCAGAGTTACGGCGGCCTTGTGCACCGTTGTTATGTGGTTTCCGGCAGCTGGGGGATGCCTTTCCAGAAGGCCATGGCCGGATTGGCGGCCTTCTGTGTCATCGTCATCATTCTTCTTTATGCGAAGGTCTACTGCGCACTGAGGAAACACCGCCGTGTCCAAGTGGCTCTCGGACCTAACTTGTCTCAAGACAATATATCTATCGCCAATAAGCAGTGTTCTCTAGTTCACCAATGTCAGATGGAGCCATGTAGTGGTAGCAAATCAGATACAGGTACATTCGATCAGAGGAAGGCACCGAATTTCGGTGGCTATGTCGCTACTGTTTCAAGTAAAGTACACAACCAATGCCATGACGAAAGGGTAGTGAGGGAGGCATGCTTTAACGATCAAGAGGAATCTTCAAACGTTCTAGTGCCCGAAAGACCTGAAAGAAATCAGACCCTTGCCTACAGGGAGCAAGGTGGACAACATGGAAACAACATACCCGGTACGTTAGCCCAACACCACGCACATACTTCGAAGGACACTGACGGAACTCACCCTTGGCATGGAGCCAGCAGAGAACGCATGAGAAACGAGTCAGAAGGGATCCGAATGAAACGACTCTGTCGCTCGGAAAGGCAAGCCACCAAAATGATGTTGGTGGTGACAATCATTCTCATAGTATCGTGGTGTCCTTCAGTTGCTTCTTTTGTTGCACCTGTACAGGACATGGTCCACATCGCCAAGAACAAGCCCGCCCTCTACGTCTTGTTATATCTTCTGAAGTTCACGGTGTTCATCTCCAACGCCACAAACCCGCTCGTGTATACGTTAATGAATAAACGGTTTAGAGACGAGGGTTGGCAGGAAATAAGACGATTCTGTTGTTTTTTGAACTGTAGATAAAACTTTTTCAGTTCAAACACTTTAATGTATATTGAAATTATGGTAAATCAACCAATAGGTCCCAGACCCATGGTTCTATGTTTGTTGTACCGTGGCGTCGCCTTTAAGAGCATCGTGACCTTACGATCAAATATAAAAATCTTAGATTTCAAATGTTGGCTAACTGAAATCTATTATTTTAATTGTTTAAACGAACATCCTTTCCTTCATATCTCTTGCCCCAAAAATTGTATTGGCAAGAGATCTACATGTTTATATCCTATAGGGCTACACCATAACCAGATTAAATGGATTAATAATTATCCCACGTGAACTTTTGATAGATATAAGAAAAGCATAATCCACAAAATGCATTCGTGAAATACAATCAATTATATCGAAGGAAAGTTATTTCATTTTACGTTCAAGAATGAGATTGATATGACTGATCTGTAAATGGAACACTGACAGTCACTTATCATCCACAGTTTATTTGAAATATATTGTAATGATTTTTGTGGGGCGCGTTTCGCCTGAAGTATTAAGTATATTATAATTAATGGTCAAGGTATGGTAATGGAATGGTAATGATACTCCGCGGTTGGGGAGTCGTAAAGTGCGTCCTAGAAAAGAAATTCGATATGTATTTGATTTTTATATCAATCAAATCAACTATTAAAAATAAATGACACGTATTCGCCGAGCCTATTTTTTCCTCCCTTTATTAATCTATTTCAATTTTCAGTTTCTTTCTGCCATTTTACGATTTATGCTTCAGCAAAGAACAAGATGAAGGAAGGAAATCAAAAGGTCGGTTAAGCTAACGATATCTGAATTTCGAAGAAATACAATACATCTAAAAATACATTTTTTGCCCGTCTTCGTCTAGTCTATTCATTACCATCATCACGACGAAGGCAACCAGGTTTAAATGAAGAATGTTTTATTAAAGGCTGTTATGGTTAAACTAAAAATCCCTTAACTTACACACTTAAAATGTTGGGCAACATTGCCCGAATACACAAAGGTGGTGTCCTTTAAAACTACGGTTTTTGTAAAACCCACGTTTGAAACCACCTCAAACAGTTGACTGAAAATCATGCCGAAAAACCTCCGGAAAAAACATGGTTTCATTTGAAACCACCTTTGTGAATCGCAAAATCAGTAAAACCCACGGTTTAAACCATGTTTTTGCAAAAACCACCTTTGTGAATTTGGGCCATAGTGTCCACTGTTTTGGGTAATGTATGTTGGTAAAAATATATATAAATTCTGGGCAATTGTTATTTAATTGAACAAATTTATTACCAAATCATTAGTTTTTATACCCAATTCGGACACACAATATTTTAACCAATATTGTGTGGACAGTATGTTGCCCAGCGATTGTTAAATATTGGGCCTTTTTGGCCCAACCTTTGCAATGCTGGTAGCGACAACGAGATTTCATGCGGAGGTTTTTCTTAATCAAGGGTCGGTAGATGTTGGTTCAGGGCCTTAGCCATAGGATGCACGACTGCCTCATCTCCTCTTTGATTTTTGACGTATATACAGTACAAGAATTTTTTAAAAAATGAAGAAAAGGGAAAAGGGGAATTTATTTATTTATTTATTTATTTATTCATGTTTTATTTATAACAAATGATAAAATAAGGTGGAGGGTAGTTCGGTTCAGTTATAAAACTGCTTTACAACGAAGCCCTCCCCCTTTACAAACATAAAATAGAACATAAACATGATAATATATATAAATACAAGTGAAAATCAATACAAAAAGTTATAATCTATAAAATAAACATAAAAAAGAAAACAAATAAACAAAAAGGAAAGAATACTAGAAGATACTTTGTTATAATAAATGTTTGGCCAATAGGTAACCTCGTTTAAAAGAATTTATAGAATTTGTGGATTGAACTGAAAATGGGAGTTTATTAAATAGGGAGCTTGCTTTATAAGAGAATGACTTTCTTTTGAATTCAGTTTTGGGGAATGGAATGTCGAGGAGAGAATTTAGTGCATAGCGGGTACAATATTTAAAGGTGCGATAAGTGATAAGAGATTTTAAATAGTTAGGGGCTTTTACATTAATTATTTTAAATACTTATAAACAGTAGTGATATTTAAGTCTTTGTTCAACGGATTGCCAATTTAGGGTTGTAAGAAGTGTACACTGCGGTGTGTTATAATCCTTATTTAATATTAATCTTGCATATCTATTTTGTAATTTTTGTAGTTTGGAAAGATTTGTTTTTGAACAACTTCCCCATGCAGTGCAGCAATAATCAATATGTGGTAAAATTAAAGCAAAATATAAGGTTACAAGAGTTTTATGGGGTATTAATTGCTTTATGCGGCGAATACATCCAATTGTACGTGATATTTTATTACATATATATCTTACATGGTCAGACCAGGTCAGTTGCGAGTCGAGTATAACCCCAAGATATTTCATTTTATCAACACACTGCAAGTAGTTATCGTATAATTTGATCTTGAATTGGTGATTATCTAGCTTTCTTTTAGTGCCGAAAGGCATGACCATGGTTTTCTGTGGATGAATATACATCTTATTAATATCAAACCACTTGCATATTAAATTAAAGTCATTTTGTAAATTCAATTGAACTTCAGAAAAGTTATGAGAATTGTTAAAAATAACGGTATCATCTGCATAGAGTGAAATCTTTGAATTTTTATGAATTCTTAAGTTGTTAATATCGTTAATATATAGACAAAAGATCAAGGGGCCAAGGATTGACCCCTGGGGCACCCCTGATTTCATAGTTAAAAACTCACTACAATAATCATCTATATTAACACATTGTTGTCTTCCGACCAAGTACGATTTAAACCATTCACGCACCTTATTATTCATACCATAGAAAATTAGTTTATCAAGTATTATTTCGTGTGGAATTACGTCAAATGCCTTTTTTAGATCATAAAATATAGCTCCCGTAATCTGACCATGATTCATATTTTCAAACAGGTAGTCAGTAATTTCTGTAAGGCACGTGGCTGTGGAATGGAGTGGTCTGAATCCAGATTGACGTTCCGATAATAAACTATTTTGGTTAAGATACGAATACAATTGTTTGTGTACTGCTTTCTCAAGGATTTTTGACATAGAGGGCAGTATTGAAATGGGCCTGAAATTGTCAACACTGAGCGAGCCACCCTTGTGAATTGGCGTGATTTTTGCGACTTTGAAATCAGATGGAAATTGAGAAGTTTTTAGTGATAAGTTAAAAAATTTAGAAAGTGGTTCCGCAATTATATCAGCAGATACTTTTAGTAACTTAGGATGTAGACCGTCCATTCCTATAGCCTTTTTACAATCAATATTGCGTAGTTCGTTTTTGACAAATTCAGATTTGATTTCTTGAAATTCAAAAGAATAATTAGTTTGAGTTAACGTGTGTAAATCGTTAAAAGCACCGTCTACTGTGTTGGAACTTGAGCTTGTTTGTAGGTTTGAGCCTACTTTATTAAAAGCTTCATTCAGTAAACCTGCCACCTTTACTTTGTCAGATATCATTTCTTCATCAATCAGGATTGTGTTGTTTATTTCCTGTTTCTTTGATGGTAAAAGCCCTTTGAGAACTTTCCAATTTTTATTCAAATCATTTCCACATTCTGAAAACTTATTCCGGTAATATTCTTTTTTAAGATATTTATTCAAATTATTTGCTCTGTTTCGATAGTACTTAAATTTTTTCCAATAATAATCACTTTTCGTTTTTTTTGAACTTTTTCTTAAAGAAATCACGGTCACGTGCCAAATTTATGTATTCATTTGTAATCCAAGGTATTCCATTTCTTTTTCTTCTGACAGAAATAAAAGGTGCATGTTTATCACTTACAGTAGTAAACAAAGATTTGAAATGTGACCACAGTTCGTCAACTTGAACGTTTTCGTTATTGAAATCATTCCAGTTTTGATTTTTCAAGTCATCTCGAAATCTGTTTTCATCAAAGTTGCGAAAAGACCTAAATTTACTTATTTTAGAATGAAACATTGTGTGCTTGCCTTTCACTACTACAAAAGTCAAACAGTGGTCACTAAAACCAATAGAGATTACACCCGACTTAACACTTTCAATCGAATTTGAGGTAAGTATTAAATCGATGATTGTGCTACTGTGAGGTGTAACTCGTGTGGGGTCATTAATTAACTGGTTAAGCTGATAAGTATGACAAATATCCTTAATTGTTTTAGACAATGCATTATTATTACTCATGTTGCAATTGAAATCACCCATCAAAATGATATTATTTGATAATGATATTACTTTTTCAACATTTGCTTCTAGGGTGGTAAAATAGGTATTTGCTGAGGAAGGCCTCCTGTATAAAATACCAACAAAAATCGAACTGCAATTTTTTCTTTTAATCTCCAGCCACATAACCTCAAGATCTTTGGTTTCCAGATCTATTCTTCTCATGTAATTAAATTTCTCACTGATGTAACATCCTACACCCCCACCAGAACTTTCCCTGTCTCTCCTTTCAATCTTATAACCATCAATGGATATTATATGGTTTGAACAATCATCGTTCAACCATGTTTCTGATAGTCCTAAAATATCAAAAGGATTTGACATAAGAAATTGTTGCACATCTGTAATTTTATTTCTCAAACTTCTGATGTTTAGATGAGCTAACTTAATGCCTTTATCATTTGGAAAATCAGTAAGTATATTGTATGCATGATCTTCAACTTGGGTATTATTTGGAAAATGAGAACAATTCATAGCGTAATTTTCTACAGACGGAATACATTCCTGATCCCAAAAGGGAAATTGTTTAAAAATACACACGGTACACTGCCAGTTTTCGAAAGTTTCGTTTAAATCATCATATTTGGATTTGGGAATTCCCTCGCACACTATATGTGCCCATTTTTCACATGAGGTACATAAAAGGGCCTTTTGGTTACTCTTTACTGGTTTATTACATTTACTACACGGATACTTGACCATAAAGAGGTGATACAAACTCAAAAGTTGTTGATAAAAAAAGTAATACCATGTAAACATAAATTACACAAAAAATACACACAAACAATCTTAAAAGATTGTATATAATAAAATTTGATGAATCAAACAATCAAAGAAAGTCTTCCTAACAGAAAATAGGCGGTCCATATTATCAATGAAGGAGCTGAAAAACAAAACATAGGAGTTCCGCTTATTTGTCAGCTATATAATGAAATGATGATAATTCATTTTATGTCATTTAAATGTTTATGAGAATCGGAGGTCAATTTCGTTACGGATTACTTTATTCATCGGTTTGCCATAAAATGTCATACGAGTACTTAATTGCTTACTTAGCGATTACGGAAACGTGGGCAGTAAGTAGTTCATGCCACATATCTGTCTAATTCATGCAGTGTTCAGTCCTCTGCCATTTTTCCCTTTGCCATTTTTACCTCTGCCATTTTTACCTCTGCCATTTTTACCTCTGCCATTTTTACCTCTGTCATTTTTACCTCTGTCATTTTTACCTCTGCCATTTTTACCTCTGCCATTTTTACCTCTGCCATTTTTACCTCTGTCATTTTTACCTCTGCCATTTTTACCTCTGCCATTTTTACCTCTGCCATTTTTACCTCTGCCATTTTTACCTCTGACATTTTACCTTTGGCGGTGCTACAGGGAGCGGGGAAGGGGGGGTGGGCGATCCCCTTCAAGTCGTATAATCGAAGGAAAATTGATAGTGAATCAAACTTGAATAGGTGAAATAAATGGGGACATATCATTAATGATAATTATAATAATAATAATGATAATGATAAAAATAATGATAATATAATAATGATGATGATTTTGACAAAAATTGTCATTCTTAAAAAATACCGAAGAATGTTAACGAGGATTATTTCTTACTATAACAATACAAACAGAAGAAAATTACTTCACATGCAGATTAAACTTTCTCTTTAACTTTTAATGATGGTAAGGATGATGATGACGACGATGATGATGATGATAAAGATAACAATAATGATAATGATAGTAACACAAATTAAAGTTATAATAAATTATCAACAACAACAATGATTCTGATGAAAATAATAAATATATATGCGCCAAAGCCATTCGGCAGAATTCTCATTATAAAACTGAAGGATGTACTGTACTAAATGATTTTCTGATGTATCTGAATAGATAAGAGTCTTAATTTGAAATTTGATTTAAGGGTATAAAACAAGATCGTTGAAAATTAAAAAGAATGGAAAGAAACGCAATTATTAGCAAACTATAGGCCTACATGTACGTCAAAATGGGTAGATAGGCCTACAAAACAACACAGATTAAAAAATAACAGGTAGTCCGGGTTATAATTGAGCAAGGTGCCACAAGAAAAAGGAGAAATTTTCATATAGTGCTTCTAGACCAGTTTTTTACGCTGAATATGAATATATGAGGTAACCAGGCTGTATCCTGAAAATTAACCCGTGAGGGCGCTTTTTTCAAAATGGCCGCCAAATTTTCAGAACATTTGAATTTTCGCACATAGATTTTGACATAAATATTCCATTGCCACAAAATTAGTGTCATATGAAAGACAAATAAATTTTCTACAATTTGGTACTATTTATAGGGGATAAGTAGGTCATTTGGCTGAGATTTTAAGTAGAAAACTGCATTTTTTGTCATTTTTTCCCAAAAATTGAAAATTTTGCAAATACATGATTTTACATAATTCTAAGAAAAATGAATGAATTACCTTGAAATGTTCCAGAAAACTTTATTGATATACTATTATCATGTGGATGAAATTCCAACTCTGTATCATTCTTCTTAGCAAATTTATAAGGTATCAAACTTGAATACTTCAATTTCAGAAATGTCGCTTTTTGTATGCATTTCCATAGACTAATACGTATAACATGTACTGTACATGTATAATGTATAGTTTAAAATAGTTTAAAATTTAAATGCAATTATCTCCGCTTTTTAACCACTTGGAGAGTTAAGAGTAGGCTTTTCTCTATCAGCTACATAAAACAAAATGTTGGCACATCAAGGCCTGACCCTCTCATGGGGTGGGGGTGTCGAAGTCACCCCCCCCCCCCTTGCCCTTGGCTATATCATGTTGTTGTATATTGCCTATTTGTTGGAAAAATCTGTTTTTTGGAGCACCCATTGAAGCAAAAACAGGCATTTCTGCTATACAGTACAGTCACTTTGATTGCTTTGAAACCACTTGGAGAGGAAAGAGTATATAGGCTTTGTTCTACCAGCTTCATACAAAGTGGCACATCGAAGCCTACCCCTCTCGGGGGGGGGGGTTTGCTTAATATTGCCAATTTATTTGAAAATTCACAATTTTGGACCCAACATTGAGGCCAAAAATCGTTCGTGCTTTGTTGTACACCCCATTTTATTGATTTGAAACCACTTAGAGAGGAAAGAGTAAAGTTTGTTCTACCAGCTACATATAAATAAGCACTAGCACATTGAACCCTAGCCCTCTCATGGGCTGTCTAAGTCACCCCCCCCCCCCCCCTCTATATCATGTATATTGCCGATTTATTGGATATTTCACCATTTTGGATCACCCATTCAGGCAAAAGCGCGTTCCTACTATATAGTACAGCCAATTTTATTTTCTTGCAATGACTTGGAGAGGAAAGATTAGGCTTTGCTCTATCAGCTACATATCAAGAAGTGTTGGCAAATCAAAGCCTATCCCCTTCAGAATGTTCAGGGGGGCTGTAGAATTTACCCCACCAATTTTCGGTAATTGACTATCTATTGGACAGTCACAATTTGCATCACCCATTGAGGCAAAGGGCGTTTCTACTACATAGCACAGCAAATTTCTTTTCTAGCAATGACTTGGAGAGGAAAGAGTAGGCTTTGCTCTATCAGCTACATATAAAGAAGTGTTGGCAAATCAAAGCGTATCTCCTTCAAGCGGCTGTAGAAGTTACCCCACTAATTTTCGGTTTTTGGCTATTTGTTGAAAATTCACCATTTTGGAGCCCCCATTGAAGCAAAAAGGCGTCTCTGATATATAGTTCTGCCACTTTTATTGCCTTGAAACCACTTAGAGAGGAAAGAATAGGCTTTGCTCTATCAGCTACACAATTTTGTGCTGGCAAATAAAAGCCTACCCCCTTCTGGGGGCTGTCAAAATCACCCCCTCACCCCTTTGCGTTATTACCTATTTATTGGAAATTCACCTTTTTTGAGCCCCCATTGAGGTAAAAAGACATCTCTGATATAAAGTTCTGCCACTTTTACTGCCTTGAAACCAATCAAGGAGGAAAGAATATGCTTTGCTCTACAAAGAAGTGCTGGCACATTGAAGCTTACCTATCTTGGCGGCTGTCAAATCACCCCACCCCTCTTGCATTATTGCCTAATTATTTGAAAATTCACAATTTTTGAGCCCCCATTGAGGCGATATGCACTTCTGCTGTATAAAACACCCAATTTCATTTTCTTGAAACCACTTGGAGAGGAAAGAGTAGGTTCCCATCTTTCAGCTATATATAACGAATTGCTGCCATATCGAAACCTGACCCACTTCAGGGGACTATATAGATGTTACCCCACCTTTTTTACGATTTTTTCCAATTCATTGGAAAACTCGCCATTTTGGAGCCCCATTGAGGCAAAAAAGTGTTTCTGGTATATAGTAGAGCCACTTCTTTATATGTAGCTGTTAGAGGAAAGCCTACTCTTTCCTCTCCAAGTAGTTTCAAGGCGGTAATAGTGGTAGAACTATATATCAGAACCGCCTTTTTGCCTCAATGGGGGCTCCAAAATGGTGAATTTTCCAATAAGTAAGCAATAATGAAAAAGGGGTGGGGTGATTTCAACAGCCCTCTGATGGGGATAGGCTTTTATTTGCGAGCATGTCTTTATATGTAGCTGTTAAAGCAAAGCCTATTTTTTCTCTCCAAGAGTTTTCAAGGGTGAAAAAAGGCAGAAACATAATCAGAAATGACTATCTGCCCCAATGGGGGCTCCAAAGTGGTGATTTTTTTCAATAAATAGGCAATAATGCTAAAGGGATGGGTGATTTCGACAGCCTCCTGCTGTTTGCCTGCACTTCTTTATATGTGGCTGATAAAGCAAAACCTATTCTTTCCTCCCTAAGTGGTTTCAAGGATTTAAAAGTGGCAGAACTATATATCAGAAACGCCTTTTTTCCTCAATGGAGGCTCCAAAATGGTGAATTTCAAGGGGGAGGGGGTAATTTCGACAGTCCCCTAAAGGGAGTAGGCTTTTATTTGCCAGTACATCTTTTTATGTAGCTGATAAAGCAAAACCTATTATTTACTCCCGAAGTGGTTTCAAGGCAGTAATAGTGGCAGAACTATATCAGAAATGCCTTTTTGCCTAAATGGGGGCTCCAAAATGGTGAATTTTCCAATAAATAGGCAATAATGCAAAAGGGGTGGGGTGATTTCAACAGCCTCCCGGAGGGGGTAGGCTTTTATTTGCCAGCACTTCTTTATATGTGGCTGATAAAGCAAATACTATTCTTTCCTCCCTAAGTGGTTTCAAGGCAGTAAAAGTGGCAGAACTATATCAGAAACGCCTTTTTTCCTAAATGGGGGCTCCAAAATGGTGGATTTTTCAATAAATATGCTATAATGCAAAAGGGATGGGGTGATTTCAACAGCATCCCGGAAGGGGTAGGCTTTTCTTTGCCAGCACTTGTTTATATGCAGCTGCGCTGATAGAGCAAAGCTTACTCTTTCCTCTCCAAGTCATTGCAAGAAAATGAAATTGGCTATATAGTAGAAACGCACTTTTGCCTCAATGGGTGATTCAAAATGGTGTAATTTCCAATAAATAGGCAATATACATGATATAGAGGGGGAGGGGTTGACTTAGACAGCCCCTGAGAGGGATATTTTTCGATGTGCCAGCGCTTCTTAATAGTTTGTAGCTGATAGAGCAAAGCCTACGCTTTTCTCTCAAAGTAATTGCAAGAAAATAAAATTGGCTGTATGATATAGAAACGCCCTTATGCCTCAATGGGTGATCCAAAATGGTGAAATTTCCAATAAATAGGCAACATACATGATATAGAGGAGGGGGTGACTTAGACAGCCCCTGAGAGGGCTAGGGTTCGATGTGCTAGCGCTTATTTATGTAGCTGGTAGAACAAACTCTACTCTCTCAAAATTAATAAAATACTATTAAGCACAAACGCTTTTTTGCCTCAATGTTGGGTCCAAAATGGTGAATTTCCAAATACATTGGCAATAAGCAAAAGGGGGAGGGGTGACTTTCCCAGCGCCCTCCCCCCCCCCCCCCCGAGAGGGGTTGGCTTCGATGTACGTGCCACTTCTTTTGATATAGCTGGTAGAACAAACATGACAAAGCTTACTCTTTTCCTCTCCAAGTGGTTTCAAAGTAATTAAAGTGGCTGTACTGTATAGCAGAAATGCCTTTTGCCTCGATGGGTGCTTCAAAAAATAGTGATTTTCCAATAAATAGGCAATATACAACAACATGATATAGCCAAAGGGGGTGGGGGGGGGGGCTTTGACACCCCCACCCCATGAGAGTGTTAGGCCTCGATGTGCCAACATTTTGTTTTATGTAGCTGATAGAGAAAAGCCTACTCTTAACTCTCCAAGTGGTTAAAAAGCGGAGATAATTGCATTTAAATTTTATTAAACTATACATTATACATATTATACATGTACAGTACATGTTATACGTATTAGTCTATGGAAATGCATACCAAAAGCGACATTTCTGAAATTGAAGTATTCAAGTTTGATACCTTATAAATTTGCTAAGAAGAATGATACAGAGTTGGAATTTCATCCACATGATAATAGTATGTCAATAAAGTTTTCTGGAACATTTCAAGGTAATTCATTCATTTTTCTCAGAATTATGTAAAATCATGTATTTGCAAAATTTTCAATTTTTGGGAAAAAATGACAAAAAATGCAGTTTTCTACTTAAAATCTCAGCCAAATGACCTACTTATCCCCTATAAATAGTACCAAATTGTAGAAAATTTATTTGTCTTTCATATGACACTAATTTTGTGGCAATGGAATACTTATGTCAAAATCTATGTACGAAAATTCAAATGTTCTGAAAATTTGGCGGCCATTTTGAAAAAAGCGCCCTCACGGGTTAATTTTCAGGATACAGCCTGGTTACCTCATATATTCATATTCAGCGTAAAAAACTGGTCTAGAAGCACTATATGAAAATTTCTCCTTTTTCTTGTGGCACCTTGCTCAATTATAACCCGGACTAAGGAGGAATTTCATCTATTCAACAATACTCTCTCTATATAGTAAGGTCTCGAGAAAAAAAAGAGAGAAAGTTTACTCAGTTATAATTGATAAATAACACATATTAGTAAAACGTATAGATCCCCTTTTTTTTTATTTGTATCCGCATATAAAAATGGCACATAGAAACAGCGGCGTAACAGGGGTCGGTGGCCAGGGGGGGCAAGAGCCCAAAATTTCCCGGTCATATCATGGTATGAACAGGTGTAATGGTGTAATGAGGCGACTATTTTGAGAAGGCCAGATATTGCGTATCAGGCAGAATTTATCTTTTAAAAAAAGTTGCGAGCGAGCGAAGCGAGCGAACAAAAAATTTGACCTTTTTAATACAAAAATCCAATTTTGTGATAGATTTTGACATGATATCCAGAGAATAATATATTTCACTCTTCTCTCTTTAGATTCCTTTTTTTGTGGTCTGTACGCCACTGTGAACAGGATTCTGTGCGGCAGTAGCATGAAGAGCAAAAAAAAAAAACCGAAGGGCGCATTATAGCACATGTGCTAAAAAGCTGCTTTATATAAGTCCCGAGCGAGCGAAGCGAGCGAGAAAAAATCACCTTTTCCTGAGAATCTAACTTTGAGCGATTTTTTTTCAGTAAATAAAATCATATCCTACACTTTTCCTTTGCTTTTCTTTCCTCCTTTTTTTGTTGTTCTTGTTTGTAGAACTTTTTGAAGCCATGGCCCAACCCTTCCATACGCTGTGCTGTGCGGTTGGGGTCCGGGGCGGAGCCCCCGGAACTTCTTGATATCAAAGCCATTTAAACCTCGCAGATTGCCGCTATTTTAATCAAATCGCGGGCATATACAGAATATAGCTTAATTTTACACAACACATTTATTCAACCCAGTTGCGTAATGAACCAAATATTTTGCGGGAGCAAAACATTGCAATGTGGGAAAAATTTGTAAAAAGTCACCAGCGTGCAAAGCGAGCTGGAAAAAAAAAGCCTATTGAAATTAAATTCTAATTATGTGACATATTTTTCACTTATATTCAGCAAATAACACCTTTTATTGTTTCCATTCATTTCATTATACGTTGTCTCCTATAATTTATTTTATTTCCTCTTGGGTGTTGAACCAAGACCCCCCCCCCCCCCCCCCGCCTGTCTGCAGTGATTGAAGCCATTTGGAGGTTATAAATGAAGAGCCCCTACTGCGTACATGGGGTCTGGGGCAAAGCCCCGGTAGCTTATTTGCATACAATTTAGCCCCGCATTTAGCAAGCTTAAAGCACAATGTTGTATGCAGTCCATTAGCTTTTGACTAATTACATTCTACCTTCGTTTCCCGCAATTTGCCATTTTGTCATCTTTTGATTTATTTCCCACTGTGCTATATTGCATTACATAGGCCTATTTCGGAATGATTTGCTCTTTCTCAGATGTTCTTCTTTCGTACATTTTCCCACTTTCCTTCCTTTTCCATTAAAAAAAAGTTTTTTCTTCGTTTTCTTTTCACTTTTCCCTTTCCTTTTCCTCCTTTCCTTTTCCCCTTTCCTTCCCCTTTCCCTTTCTTTCTCCCTCTTTTTTTTTCCCGTTTTTCTTTTATTTTCCCGGTGAAATCCGCCAGGGGGGGCAACTTGCCCCCCCTGCCCCCCCGCCTGTTACGCCACTGCATAGAAAGTACATATATCATATACAAAAAAATAATATCCGTCAGGAATTTGAAGTGTATAAGGAAGACAGAATAAGTGAAACATACTGCTGGTAACTCCTAATTCCATTTGATGCGATAGCTTGTGATTCATTTGTACACAAAAAATGAACGAGTGAAATAAAACAATAACATAATTAATATCAGGCCTATCAGAAATTCGTTATATAAAACTATATCATTTTCTGTGTTACCTTGAAGGTCAGAAAAAACGCTTTCCAGATTTTTTTTTTTTTTCATTTTATCTTCAGATGCCTCGAAAAGAATGAGTATAAGATACACTCTCTTCATATTTTTATTCCTTTTTACCTATTTTTTTTAACCTATGATATATATTTTTATTTCCTGGAACATACTGTATGAAATCGTTGCAACAATATTATTGTTGGCACGATGGCTAAATCTGTAGATGAAACTGTAATCTCTCATGAATAAACTGTCCCAAAAGGACAATAACATGATGAGCGCTATTCTTCATTTGGCCATCAAGCGTGCGATGTAAACGCCGAAGAAGGCGCTTGCAATCTTATTGATTGTTAGTGATAGAAGCAAAAGTTGATGGGTTTTTTTAAAAGAGATTATTTCTAGTTGCCTATTATTATTTCATCTTATTATACATATGACCTTTCGGGTATTATGAAGAATAAAGACAAGAAATATAATCAGCTGCGATGTGTCTTTTTAGATCGGTGTAAAGGCGGAATAGAAGGTCTGTGTTTAGGGCAGATCGAGGGTTTCAGGAATTGGGGGTGTAGTGGTAAAAAGAACACGGTGCCCCGCAGTATGTTTGTGCCACACAGTCACCAACAGTGTGTCGCAGTGTGTTCACAGTGTGTTAATTCACAGTGTGTTCACAGTGTGTTCTCTGTGTGTTCGCAGTGTGTTTATAGTGTGTTTGCAGTGTTTGCACAGGGTGTTCGCAGTGTGTTCACAGTGTGTTCGCAGTGTGTTCTCGATGTGGAACTCAGTGTGGAATGCAGTATGGAACACATTGTGAAAGAGTGTCTTACAGCAGTGTGGAACACAGTTTCACACAGTGCGTTCACAGTATGTTCACAGTGCGAGAGAAAATGTAAAATTTTCTTCACACTAAAAAAAAATCGAGCATTTTGACTGAATGAATCGCATTTTAACATGGTCCGCTATGAGAACATCTTGTGTGTGGTTGAACTTTGAATCTATTACTTCAGACTGGGGCGGTAGGTCGATGTTTGAACTTTCTGCGTGCGACGGTACTTTTCCCAACAGGGTTAAATGCATTAATATCTTTTAAAATTATATATTAAAAGGTAAAACAAAAACCAACATATCTCCCATTATAATAGTAAATATCTAAAATAATATACAGGGTAATCGTTTGAAAAATAATCGGTAGGGATTGGGGGCTGCACGGGCACACTAGACCTTTTTAGGCAACAAGACATTATCTTTTGCACGCCCCTCCCCCCCCCCCACACACACACATAAACACACCTCTGCCTCCGGGCCTGTGTGGAAATCTTGAATACGTGTTTAAAGAGAGAGAGAAGGGGGGGGAGAAAAAAGAGCAAAGGAAAAGCAATGAGAGAGAAGAATAATGAAAAGAAGTGAAAAAAAAAATTTAAAGGTCATGAAGCTCCAACACGCTTCACTCCACATTATCTATAGGATATCCGCCGATATTGATAATATTGAGTATTGTCCTATTACACACAAAAAAGGTCCTTGATCTGATTTTAGACCTTCGTTTTTTTTTACAAGTTATTGTTGATTCTCGATTAAATGATGCAAGGGATTGAGCAGAAAGTTGACCTGAACATGCTGAAAGTAATCTCACGGCCTGTGATCAGTATTACATTATATTCATACCATGCATATTGCACAAATTATGAGATTATAGTGTGTTGTGCTCAATGCATATGGAAATAAAAAGAAATGAGAATTAAAAACCTGTTTTCAGTATTGATTTTCTGTAGTTGCATGATCCAGGGGCATCCAGCCCCCCCCCCCCCACGCACACACACACACATATAAAACTTTGCTGTTGACCCGAGTATATACATCAAACACCACACCGGGCATTTCACTCTGGTGTTGAATTTGATGTATTAGTTCAACAACATTCGGTGTTACTCTTTCACTCTTTGGCATGTTTGATGTTATGCTCAATTTCCAGGGTGTAATCTTAACACCTCAGGGTGCAGTATACTCTTTGTACACCAACTGGGGTCAGTTTTAACATCCAAGTTGTTACTGTGCACACTCCCGTCCCCACCCTACACCATTTTCCATTCCGTCACCCCCCCCCCCCCTCCCTTCCCGTAACTTTGACTTACATAATAGTCCAGGAATCTCCCACTCTCTGCATAGTCTACACAATCCACATACACACAAAAAAAACCAAGGCGTTGATTGAATTGCATTGAAAACTGGGTTTTTTCAGTAGACATCAGTGTTTCAAATAATAGCACATGTATCAAAATGATTATCATACAAAAACATATAACAGATAAAAACCTTAAATACTATATACATATTTTTTTTAAGATGGCAAACACGCTAAAAGCATGGAAATAATCGTTGCATGAATTTAATTGTTGAACATTATGGACTCTTCTCAAGGAAGTTTCCTTAAGATACTCACCACTCTAAAGATGACGAGTTCCCTTTTGATAAAGTTCATTGTATTTTCTTACATTGCAGTTTCATACAATATAGTAGAAATGTTAACCTAGTAATTACAAATAAAGTTATTGAATATTTTTCAGAAAAATAGAATATTCATTCCAACCTTTCAACAATTTATCAAATAAAATTATTCAAATAGATTTTTTTTTCTATTCTCCATTTGAGATTAAAACACGCTGAAAGCATAAAATGATCCCTCTCTGATAGACTCTCTTCCCAAAACAGTTACCTAAACATGAATCACCATTCTAAAGATGACAATATCTCTTCTTGATAAAGTTCAGGGTATATTTTCTTTAATTTCATTTTATCCAATAAAACTGAGTTGTAAACCTAACTTGCATTTCAAATAAAGTTATCAAATCATTTTCCAGGAAAAAAGTTGAATATCATCTTAACATTTCGACATTATCATGATTATTATTATTCATAGAAGATAGTTATTTTCTGCACTCTCCATTTGCTTTTAGTTATTGTGACAGGCTTACATGAGATAATGAAAATACTTGGAGGAATGTTAAAAGTATGAATGCGGTCAAATGCTATTTTTTAGTCTTTTAATATTTAAAGTTGAATGTGGAATGATAAACTTGATATTTTAATCAAACACTTGATGATTTCAGGCACATCCTACGATTTAGTCGAAAGTATAACATCTTATCTTGATTAACAAGTTTGCGGTCAGCAACACGTTCAAATAATAGCACACATAGATTGGGAAGAGACAAAGTGAACAAAAAATAGCAATAAATATTGCTTGCAACATGACAAAAGTAATTGTTTTCAGATCCAGCATATACTCAAGAAGATATACACAAAACTTGCATTTTCCTTTGATGTTTAAAGCTATGGTCATACGATCTTAGGTCATTCCTTAATCTGTTTTTGCCGATGAGATTTAATAAGATGCATGCTTACCTATTCCACAGTTATTGAACATAGTTTTGTGAAGGGAGTCAAATCATTGAATGGCGCTGGAAAATCTGTTTAGTTTGCTTGAGCTTTTGTCTTTAATAGAAGAAGTTAGATACACTGCTTCTGAAAAAGTCTGTTTAAAAAGACGAAAGTTCAAGCAAAGGTATCTTCTACACAGTATAAGTGCCATGGTTCCATCACAATGAGAATAAAATATCACACAATTCTTTTTCCTTGCACAAAATAAAAGCCTGGTGTTGTGGTAGGCCCCTTAACGACGATGGGTAGGCCTACTTCATCCATATCACTTTACGATTGTTCTACTCCGAGATAATGGCGGCAAAAAGGTGATATTTCATTCGCGGCATCTCATCACATTCAATAGCACAAAGGTTTACAGCGTCCTGTTCGCCTGTAACATACAGTGTTCCTATGATTTTTTTTTTTTTACCATATGACAATACTTACTCCTAAAAGACTGACGCGTCTTTCTCCTCTAAAACATTTTGTCAAAAGTCAGAGCCCCGTCTTGATTACAGCATGCAGGGATCCCGCGGGAATCCCGTGAGCGGCTGTTCATTACAATCGTCACATTTCTCCGGGAATGCCGCTAAAGAAAAGACGCGTATAGATTATCGCATCCATGTTACATACGAGATGGCCTGTCCGACCAAGTCCGCGATTGGCCGCATGAAATGACTGCATTCTATCATTACCGTATCCCGATGTTACCGCATCTTTTAATGTTACCGCAGCCAGAGGTTACTCCATTCAGCAGGTACCGCGTCTCGAATTTACCGCATCCCGATGTTACCGGATCCTGAGTTTAACGCATCCATAGGTCACCGCATTCCTTGGTTACATATACTGTTCCTGCTTTATCCGCAGTTCCTGCTATATCCGCGTATCCTGCAAACCGTCAATCCCTGACCCGGTAGAAACGGTTGGAATGCAACTCGATTTCCGCTTCTGTCTTCTGAATCTCTTCGGGGTTAGACTCGTTTTCCATTGGTGCCTAACATCCGAGAACCTTGCACAATGGAAGATGAAAATAAAGAAGCCCTGGAAAGCAACGCTGATTGCAAAGAGAGCCTGGAAACGAAAACAAACACTGTAATGAATTTGGGGAAACGGCATTTTTTTTTGGGGGGGTTATACGCTAAAGATTTTCGATAGATAGGATGATGCTGAGAAAAGTTATTTTATATCAATCGCACCATCCAAAATATCGATTTTGATACATGATTAATGAAATAGGCCGACACTCTAAAACATTTTGAGTAAATTGTTTTCTAATGTTGGCTAAAAATGAACATGCATGTTTATTAAATTTAAAAAATCGAATACTATGTTCAAAAGTGCCAATGAAAGCATATATTTTACACAACACGAGACCAAATTTTACCCAACATCCGTGCTCCATATTTACAGTCCCAACATCCAGCATTTGTGTTTTCTCAACCTCTTTATAATAAATATATATATATATTAATGAGATCATAAGTAAATGAATAAGCGAGAGAGAGGGGGCAGTATTTATGTTATGTTACACAATGACACCTACTAACCTGAAAAGTATTCGCAGTAGCTTGGGGTTCGTATCCCGACGGGACGATCTGAAAGTTGACCGCAGCAGCCGCGCCGAAGATCCATGAGATACCAAGAAGAGCTAGAAGGGCAACGGCACCTTTGAGCTGATTCAATGGTGTCTTTTTACCATCTGTGGAAGAAAATGAGTTGAAAGAAAGAATAATAAAAAGATCGTATTCAGAGAAAATCTATGAAACAGACTCCTTTCCGTAAAAAAGATCTTTTTTGTTTATCCACCAACAATTCGACCTACACTCTAGATTCATTTGGTCACACCCATGTCTCCTTTCCGTTTGGTCTCATACTGAATGGACTATTCCCAGCTCGCCTACAACCCGTTCGTCTACTTAGCTTTCTCACTAATTTTCACTTAGCCCATTGTCATTTCGTCCAATTTACAGTTAGGCTATACACCTTTCGCGTAATATCCACTTGGTCTAATATCACTTATACTATACATGATTACATGAACCGTTTATAAACCATATACATGTGGCAAATGGCAAAAGGCAAATAAGTAATAAGACAAAGTTGAAATTAGACTATCTGGGTATTAGACTAAATGGCAGTAAGCCCAAATGAGCATTAGACCAAGTAATGGTTATCGTTGGACCAAATGGCCTATTGGGCCAAACTGATAGTATATATCAAGTGGGTTTAGCCATGATCGTGTGTAGGCCTATAATCTGAGAATTGGACCATCTGCTAGGCAACCTTGTGGATAGAAACCCATCGCCTTTTCTTCTCTGTCCACAGTACAGACCGTGGCCATTGCTTACCAGTTTTATATATTTTTCTAATGACACGGAGGACGAGCCCGAAGACGATGCTGTTGAAGAGGACGATGATGAGCATTGGCGTAAGGAACAAGCAGTAGAAGGCAGCAGTACTCAAACGACAACTGTTTAAAGATAAACAAATATAATAAAAAATAATAATATAGGCGCTCCTATATTACCCCGGCTAAGCTAGTCTACCGATTCCGGTGCGCACAGCTTTTTGAGGAATTACTTCCTGCCGGTACCCATTTACCTCACCTGGGTTGAGTGCAGCACAATGTGGATAAATTTCTTGCTGAAGGAAAACACGCCATGGCTTGGAATCGATCCCACGTCCTTCAGATTGAAAGACGAGAATCTTAACCACTAGACCACGACGCCCATAATGTTGGTACAGGAGGTCAAAACGAGTAACGTCGAAACGAGTAACGTCAAAACGAGTAACGTCAAAACGTGTAACGTCAAAATGAATAATGTCAAAATGATTAACGTCAAAACGAGTAACGTCGAAACGATTGACAATACGAGTAACGTCAAAACAAGTGACGTCAAAAAAGGTAACGTCAAATCGAGTAACGTCAAAACGAGTAACGTGAGAGCTATTAACATAAGAACGAACAAACTTCGAACAAAATAAACGACTATCAAGTACAAAAGAGGAGAAAGGGAAAGCAAAATATACACTTGTTATTATTTCTTCATTCTAAAGTAATCTTCAAAGGATTTCTGCAGCCTATCTAGAAAATGAAACTCAACTTTCATGCAATTATGAGGAGTGGGGGATAGTTTATCAATAGTTTCTAAGAAGATTCTGAAAACTGTCAAGCGAAACTTGGTTGATGACTAGATTCGGTTTCTTGAGAAGCTTATAGGCATACATAATATGGCTACTCCAAGCTCCACCTCCTTCGTTACCATTGCAACATTACTCACAAAGAAGTAATCTGATTTTATTCTAAAATCTAATTTCGATGTAAAGTCTCCCCATCGACCTAGTTGAAATCAACAAGCTTTTTTTAATATAACAACAATAGAAAAAAAATGATAAACTGCTACTCTTCACATTTAAAAGTGGGAAAGTCTGATCAAAGTCGCAACGATTCCCATGAATCCATGGCAACGTGTCTGGATCAATAGGCCTTAATGATTGCTCATATTTATATATATATATATAATTCTTTATTTATATATACCTGAATGTACAGTTGATCAGTACCCCGTCGTAAATCTCAATGTTAACTGCAGCAGCGATGAGCACTACAAACAGGGGTAAACCTGAAGATTAAAGAAAAATATTTGAACAAATGAGACAATGAGGGGAACTTAGCATCTTAAATATTTAACATGTTCGTAGCATCAAGTTATGACTGCAGCGAGTTCTTTGTTAAAGTGTCCCTTCAGCGTTAAATGGAATCAAAAATCCATTCCGTTGAAAGATAGTTTTATGGCGGTTATGTTTAGAATATTCTACCATAAGGACTACTACTACTTATACTACTACAACAACTACTACTTCTTCTTCTATCTACTACTACTACTACTTTTACTACTACTACTACTACTACTACTACTACTACTACTACTACTACTACTACTACTACTACTACTACTACTACTACTACTACTTCTACTACTAATACTACTACTACTGCTAGTATTACTACTATTACTACTACTACTACTACTACCACCACTACTACTTCTACTACTACTATTACTACTACTACTACCACCATTACTATCACTTCAGTGCGACGAGTCCTGTATCTTAAAATTTAGTATTAACTAAGTATTAATACGAACTTTGTAGATATATCCATACATATGAGGAACCTGAAAGTAATTTACGAGGGATTGCGGAACCCAAATTCCATCAAGATTGTGGATTATGCTTTTCTACAGCTGACTGATCCCCTGCATGAAACTAGGGACAGATCCAGGGGAATCGGGGATATATTCCCCTGCGTTTTATGATTTTGTTCGTGTTTTTTATTTGTCCCTGTTATAAAGCAAATCCCTGATTCGCCCCTACTTCAAACCAAGCCACCAGCCACCCCTGGCTAGAGAACAAACTGAGACGCTTTCAAGTTGAAGACCTTCACGAGAATTATATTACTATATCCTACCACTACTACTACTTCTAAGTTCTACTGCTACTACTACTACTACTTCTACCAATACTACTACTACTACTACTACTACTACTTGTACTACTACGACTACTTGTATTACTATACTACTACTACTACTACTGCTAGTTGCAGTAGTAGTAGTAGTAGTACTTGTACTACTACCACCACATCACCACCTCCTCCACCACCACCACCACTACTACTGCACATACTACTATACTACTACTACTACTACTACTACTACTACTACTACTACTACTACTACTACTACTATTACTACTACTACTACTACTACTACTACTACTCCTCCTCCTCCTACCACTACTACAAAAACTACTACTACTACCGTCACCAACTCCACCACCAAACTTACCCCATGCTACCAAGCCAGCCTTCAGAACGAAGTGAGACGCTTGCGAATTGAAGACCTTCACAAGGGTCATGTACATGTGGACGGCCTCGACACCGTTCCACATAAGCGAGACGAGGATGGTGTAGATACGGAAGATGTTGGCGACCCGGCAGCCGATGTAGTTGCTGCAGAAGGCCACGGAGGAGATGAGGAGGACGAGGAGGAGCAGGATGGCCACGCAGAGGTTGACGTGGATGAGGGTCGGACGACCACGACGGAGCTTCCTATATTCGTGCAGACATAGAAAGATTGATTAGTTAATAATATAAGGAAGAAAGTCATCAATGACTAGCGGGATAGAGGAACGAGTAAATAAATAGATGAATATATTCAGTATATCACACAATGAAACTTTTTTTACCCTTTCCTTACATCATAAATAAATAGGTGAAGATTTCGTAAGCTTATTTTGTGTGTGTGGAAGTGTGTGTATCTAGGGGGGCGTGGCGATCTTCTCCCATAAGCTTCTGTACAAAATTCGAAAATCGAGGGGGGACACGCCGCCCCTGTCCACCCCCCCCCCCCCCCACCCCGGGTCGCCGCCAACGAAAGTAAATGACAGTTATCTTATGAAGATGTTGACATAGTGTTTTAGCAACTTGATCTACAAATTAGACTACTCTTCTTAAGCATGTTAAGGATTGTCAAAGTTTTTGTGAATATTTGTCCTCCAAAACAATGGTCAAAATCAACAGATTACCGAAAGCTTGATCTGGAAACATATTTCGTTATGAGCCCAAACTGAAACCACAAAGGGAGAGAAATAATTGCTTTCTTGCCATTTTCTTGAATTAGAAAAGAAAAATGATAAAGACTGTTACGTCAAACTTACGGAAAGATCGCATAGGTCAGGATTGTGAGAAGTAGACTTATGATTGATATACTATAGCCAATGTAGCTTGTTATTGTCAGACCGAGCGAGTTTGGAATCCCCTGAGAGAAAAATAAGATATGAAATGAAAAGGGCATTTCTGAAGTAAATACGGATTTGTTTGAATCAACACTCTGATGTATGGTCCTATTATAGAAAATCATTATTAACACTGTAGTTTTTTCAATGTGATAGCTTAATCGATGTTTTGAGAAAACCATTTGGCTCTGGCTTTAGTCCCATACACTTAAGGATAATAAGGATATCATTATTATTATTATTATTATTAGTAGGTTCATCATTATTGATTTTATTATTATTATTATCATCATTATTATCATTATTGTAATTATCACTATTATTATCATTATCATCATTATTGTCATTATTATTATTAGAGGATATCAGTGTTTCAGATATTTCAATATTATCATGTCTATAAAGTATACTTCAAAACATATCGTTATGACGATTACACTTCATTAAGGCAGTGAAAATGATGATGAATTTCAAGATTTCAGGTAGTTTTAATCATTCATTAGTTTCAAGTCTCAAACTGTGTTCTTTAAATATGGGCGTCAACTTACAATAAATTCAAGCGGTCCTGGTGCTGTTTCGGGTGTGGTCTGAAAATAACAGAAACAGAGTTTAACATAATCAAATGATTCTTTTCTATCATATTAAAAGGGAATATCATTCTGCTCTTCTGGAAAAAAAAGATGATGATCAGGGTAACCGTTTAGAATTTGCTAATGAAGTCAACAATGTGAGTGACGGTGATTGTAATGGTGCATAGTAGTGATGGCGATGATGACGACGACGATGATGAAGATTAGTGATATTGATAACAATTAAGGATGATAGCGACGATGCAATGATGACAAAGAATAGAATGATGATGATGATGATGACGACGATGACGATGATGATGTTGATGGTGATAATGATGATGATGATAATGATGACGATGATGATGATGATGATAATGATGATGATGATGATGTTGATGGTGATAATGATGACGATGATGATGAAGATGATAATGATGATGATGATGATGATGTTGATGGTGATAATGATGATGATGATAATGATAATGATGATGATGACGATGAAGATGATAATGATGATGATGATGATAAAGATAACGATAACGATGTCGTTAATAATAGTGATATGTACCATAAAGTTAATGGTGGTCATGATGACGATATCGTATGTAGATGGATATGATTATGATCATGATTATGAGGATGACGAAGACGACTACGACGAAAGCGAAGATATTTTCACATGAATACACGTACCGGTTCTTGTGTCGGAAGCTCATCTTTAATCAACCCAATAATATCTAAGATGGTACACATACAGATGGTGTAGTTCTCGTTCGTGAAATTCATCGTGCAATGGGACGAATCCCACTCGAGCTCAACTGTTGAAAGAAAACGGAAAAGAAATCAGAACAAATTTCAACCAAATCAAACTACCTTGAATCATTTGATATTGAAATGATAAAAAATATGAGAACTAAAAAAAGTAATTTCTCTTTATAGTTAATTCTTTCATATCTATATATATTTTAGGTGATGTGGCAAAGTGGATAAGTCTCAGGACTTTGAACCACAAGGTTCCGGGTTCAAGTCTTACCGCAGCATTCGCGTCCATTCGCAAGATGTTACTTTCCAATCCGGGACCTATACATATAGTTTGTTATTTTTTTTTAACGATTGATTTCATTGACTGTAATCATGATAATGTACAATTGATCGTAAAAATCGAGCGTACGATTAATCGCTACCTTTTGTGTATACGGGACCCGGATGTACGAACTGAGAAATAGGGGTTAAAATTTGAACCCGAGGGGTTGGTAAAATAGCAGCACCCCTAATGAGTGCAATTACACTGTAACAAATAAAGTGCTAATTTATCACTTACGGTGCTTGTATAGTGACTGCACTACGAGTGCTGATTTTCTAGTTCAAAGTTAAACTGGAAAATCAGCACTCGTAGTGCAGTCACTATACAAGCACCGTAAGTGCTAAATTATCACTTCATTTTTTACAGTGTATGCTCACTTGTGCACCTCTAACTGGGTGCAAGGATTTCCGTTAATGCTCGAGCACCTGACCAGGAGAAAGCTTGGGTAATAGTATGCAGATAATGCAGCACCTGGGAAAATTGCATTAACCGCTATATAAATCTTGCATATTATTATCATTTATAAGCTTTTACTTGATGGAATTGTCATCTGACAGTGACAATCTAATTCGTCATCTATATAGAATGCACGGAATACCAATTATCCACTCTGGAATAATACACCTTTGTACTCCATTGTAACTGTCAACAGAAGATGAGTACCATATTTTTAGATTAAATTGTGGATTTCCATAATATTACCAGGAACGTTTTTAAAGCACAATTAATACGTGTGTGATCCTCATCCCTAATCGTAGAATTTTCTTCTAAATCTCCCTTCTTTATTCATCCATTTATAAAATAAAAAAAATAATAAAAAAATAAAAGGTCTTCAAGCTCATCAGGGGGGTCAATAAAGGTCTTCAAGCTCGTAAGGGGGGGGTCAAAAAAGGTCTTTTAAGTTCGTCAGGGGGGGCAGGTATATGTCTTTTGTATGGGTTGTGGCTCGTCAGGGGGGGCAGAGTGCCCCCCCTGCCCCCCCCCCCGTAGGTACGCTAGTGCCCCCCCCCCCCCCCGGCCCAGATGGAAGACCAGTTACACTGTTTTTTTTTCAAGTTGTATTTTGTGTAGTTAAATGTTGATTATGCTCATATGAATGTATATTATTTCTTTATGATGAAAACACACAAACATGACAAACGGACGATTGAAAACATTCACTCCCTATATAAATTTATTGTGATTTGGAATGGGAATTTGCATTTCGCCTCATATTTTGTATCAAAGAGATCTTGGTGACCTCTAAACCATACCAAGTACTTCCTTAAAACCGCTCCAAAATTAATGATCCATGACTTGACTAAAAATTCACTACAAATTAATTCAATTAAGAAAATAACACCCTAACAATTTTGTTGAGCATGAGCAGAAAGGCATAGGCCTATAAAAAAACAATCTTACCATGCTGAACGAGATCAGGTACGGGTTCCCTTGAACTAAGGAGCCGAGCTGACCCGCAGGCAAATTCAGCCCAGTCTGGTAGGTCGTCCTGCATGGGAAAAATATCAATATGTGAGAAATAAGTGTTATTTTTAAACACATTACTGCAACATTTATACAATGAAACTAAAATTATTAACATAATATCTTCCATGCAAAATAACATCATAAACTTATTGATAATAATGAGTTTTCATTGCAATTCATGAGAATATAGGCTGTAAGAAATAAAATAATAAGATTAGAGATACTATCATGTCAAATCTTTCTAAAAAATTGTGTAGGTCTAATGGATAAATTAAAGATTCTAGAACATTATTGCTAATCAATTAGGTTGTATACTAAGCAAAGCTTGTGGACAGGATGACCCGAAGATGCATTTCATATATTTAAGAAAATGGGGGTTGGGCTATAAATGCACAATTAAATCATCTATTTCTCTATTGATTCCTACATTTCATTTCCTCTATTTCTTTTTCTTGCTTGAAAAATTCATTATCGACCACCGCCCCCCTTTTTTCTTTAAATGCCGCCTCTTTCTGAATAAAACTTCTGTTCTCTTTCAGAATCATCCAAAAGGATAAACAACTGACTCGCTGTGTCATAATGAGCTAAATAAAAGTACTAAGGCCTAACCCCCCCCCCCCCCAAAAAAAAAAAAAAGGAAGAAGGAAGAAGGAAGGAAAGAAGAAAGAAAGAAAGAAAAACTGATTTGTTCATTTCCCCCTAAATCATTAATACCCAGTCTCATGGGTGAAACCGACTCCAGACCGATCAAATCTTTTCCGTTATTACCAATGGCAGACCACTGGTCGGTTTGGAGTCGGTTTGGTTGGTGTGACTGTGCGATTACCTGGCCATTACTGGTGTGATAGAAAGTGATTGAGAGTGGTTCGGTGATCTCTTCCACGGGGACGCCATCGGCGTATGCCTTGATGTACACGAGCACCGTGTCATCGACAGGGGCTATCTGAGACAACTCACTCACGAAGAACTTGCCTGGGGGGAGAACGGGGATCACTTTGTCAACAAAAATCATCTCATAAGTCTTTGAATAAGTTCATTAGTCAACACCTTGGAAGTATTCTATACAGTGCGTCCCAGAAAAAAACGAAACCGAGATTTATCGATGATTTATCATAACTTAATCACAAATACAATAGACAAGTGACCTACCATTGTAAAGCTTAGAATCTATTCTTTCACCTGAAACTACTTACATTATTATTCATTCACGCATGAATGAGCAAAAACAATTTCAAAAGGGGATACCAAAAAGTCACTTGGCGGGCTGTATCTGGGTTTCGAAAAGAAAACCACATTTTTAAAAAGTTCAATATCTGCTCTTTAATTTGATACTTCAATTACAGAAAATGGTAAAGAAATAACAAAGTTCTGGTTATTTGAAATAAGGCTTGAATTTCAATAATTTCATAAAATGAAGAGGTTTTACAAGCTAGCGTCCAGACTCACTCGACACACCGTTTTGTTGACGATCAGCCATGCATTAACTCTTTTGTTAACCGTGCGATATCTTCTGTGGGAAACCGGTGAAAACACGTTTATTTAATGAAATTATGGAAATACAAGCATTGTTTCAAGGGAACAGAACTTTTTTACTTCTCGACCAATTTCTGTGATTAAGGTATCAAATTAAAAAGCAGATATTGGGCTTTTTAGGCATGTGATTTTCTTTTTGAAATTCAGATACCCCCCGCCAAATGAGTTTTTGGTTTCCTTTCTTCAAATTGTTTTTGCTCACTTATGCGTGAATGAGAATTAATCCAAGTAATTTCAGATGAAAAAGGGGATTCTAAGCTTTACAATGGTAGGTCACTTGTCTATTGTATTTGTGATTAAGTTATGATAAATCATCGATAAATCTAGGTTTCGTTTTTTCTGGGACGCACTGTATAATAGGGCCTAAGCTATCCAAGTGAACTCTTATGGATTGAAGGGCTTCAATAATCATGAATTTTCACTTGTATAAAACTTTTATCATACTTTTCATTTGGTCTACAATAATTATTATCGTATCAATATTTATACACAACATAATCTATCGCAAACTATTAAAAGAGTATTATTTTTTCAATAGAGTTTATAGAAAGCACTTTGATTTCCGATTGAAAGGCGAACTATCATGAGTGATATGACTACGTGTGGGAGGTGGAGGCTGCAGCCCTCCCCCCACCCCCCCCCCCCCCCCCATTTTCTCAAACCGGGTACTGAGGGGTTAAATATATGTATTCATTTATTTCACTTACAACAAAATATAAACGAAGTAAATGCAATCATAACAAGTCAATGTCATAAACAATATATCAAGGTCACTAAATTAACTTAAAATATATATTTTTAAAAAGATACAGACAAAGGATTATAATGATTTATAACTTGCGAAACTGGAGGATCCTATATACTCGAAAGCAAAGCTGGTTTATTACGGGGTCCTCAAAGTATGACAGATTGGAACAATATTTTGATGTAAACAAGTAAGAATAACAAATAACATTCCAACAGGAGACATCATAAAAATAAAACATAAAACAACCAAGATATACCGTGGGTCTTGTCATGAGTGAAAACGAATTTTAAAACGGATATGGTAAACGCATATACCTGTGTAATAAACAATGGCTGTAGCCCTGAGCTTGTATGAAGGCACGGCATATGCCCCCGGATCTCTCCGATCAAACCGGTCATCGAATAAAGTCCGGTTTCTCCTTCTGTCTCGATCTCCATCCCGGATTTTATGCGATCTCCCATCCGTTTGATTCCGACGTTTTACCGCTGACATAAAGAAATGGTCAAGGGTGGTCAAGTTTGTATCTTGGAAAATACGACACATGAGTTGCACTCAAAACGCAAGTTGATTTTAACCAATAAAAACACGTATATGGAACTTAAATAAAGTGCGTAATTATTTGATTGCAATTTTACGCAACAGGTCCCACATTATTATATTAAATTTTGAATTATATACGTACATAAATTATTTCAAATAGTCCAAGAATTCTGATAAATTAATGACAAAAAGACACAACTACATACTGCGGAAATAAATACGAATAAAACAGCAAATGGCAACCTTTTTCATTTGAATGAAAAAGGAGAAAAGTATTGCCGTCCCCCCCCCCTCCCCCCCCCCCCAAAAAAAAAAAAAAACTCGTATCGTAAGGATAATGATGGGTACACGTTCATGTCGGGGGAGTGAGCATAATAAAGAACGTCATCATTTTCTTATCAAGTCGTATATCTTTCTCTTTTTTGATAATCTTTATTTTTGTTTGTATTATCAATTTTAAACAAATGGCTCTTATAGGATTCATTTGCAACAATCAAACAAATGTCCCTCCGTCCCCATCATGATTATATCTCACCTGCAATTTTACCCCATTGAAACTCGATAGATACGACCGGTTCCGATGCCGAGTTTCCCTCATTTTCGGGTACAACTACCCATCTATTCGGCAAATGATCCACGTACTCCGGCGTCGTCTGTTCGACTTCGATGTACAGATTGCGACCGTAGTGCGTGAGTTTGTCGCCGAATATACCCATGATGACGTGCTCGGTGTAGATTTCGAGATTATCTGCAATACTAGGTATGTGTGGATTGAATTGATTTTGTTTAAGTATAAAAATCATGAAGAGCAAACTGAACATTTTTCTCGGGAAATCAGCAATACTAGGTAGGCCTTTGTAGATATTACAAAGAATTATAATTTATAAATTATGAATCGTAAAAGTAATATATTCCTAAGGCGATTTGCAGGACACCCCCCCCCCCCCTCTCCCAATATCATTTTGTAATTCATGAAAATGGTGGATGGAGAACATATTATGACAATATGAAGAAAGAAGGAATGGTTTTTAAACAATAATTGAAAAGCATAATATCCCTAGGGATGGCCTGCACTCTTAAAACAAATCAGTCAAGTTGACTGGACCAGTAGTCAGCTTGGAGCAACTGATATGACAATCATTGAAAGTCACATTTCTGACATATAATCTAGTCAGAAATAACTCTGTTCTTGTAGAATACGACTAGAAAACAGTCAAATATGACTAGAATAATTGATACACTCAGCTGACCCTATTAACTAGTCATTTTTGGCTGATTTTTTTTTTTAGAGTGTATAATCTCACGTAGAAAAATCCCCCCGTCGCATCTTGGTCACCTTGCCCCAACCCCTTTCCAATTAAAATGGTAAACGATGACGATAAATTGACGATGATAATGAGAATGATCTGAACAACAGTTACCACAAAATTGTATGCGGTAAAAACTAGGGCCTACAAAGAGTACCGAAGCGATGACGTCAGTTGCCATGGTGTCATGGCGGCCTGGTTCTAAACAACCGAACCCGGAGCGTGTTTCTCATAGGAAAAAGTGACTGCTAACGAAATTTCATCGTTTGCAACCTCAGAATGATGGTAATTTTTTTTCAGTTACAAATGTGTATAGACGATCGTCAGCTGCGAAACAAGCCGGTTCGTTGTCATGGCAGTGACGTCACACTTCGGTACTCTATAAACGTGATAACTATTAAATTTTCAGCGTTAGTTTCATGATTGAAAATATGACACTAAAACGACGATTTATTATCAAACAAACGCAAAAATTCAGAAACTCTCGAATAATAAAAAGTACCAATCCCACCATGCTTAAGACTTTTTCTCAATTTAGAAGGTCATTTTCGTCGTTTTATTTTGGCAAAACACGTTGGTTTTAGCCCGTGTAAGTTTCCTTTACTGGCCTACAAAATGTGCACTATATTCTACTTCTCTATGAAAAGAAATGAAAATCAAAAAATCATTAATGACTTTAATCAAGGGAAAGACTCTACGGCAACCAAATGAGTAAAGAAAAAAAACGTGACGTGATGTACACAAAATTATGTGAATATTGACACAGTGACTTTGAGACACATATATAGAATCACAAAGATCTCTTTATCCGATCAGTAAATTGGCCGCGAAGGGAGTTTCTTTCAACCCTTATATCTGGGCAGAGATAAAAATATTAGTATTGCCGAGAAGCGCAAAATGATCAAAATACCTATTATCACAAGGCATCTAATCAAACCATTTCGAGCATTGACCGCAAAAAACTGTTTGGACAATATGATGCAAGAGCATTACTCTGAAAAGATGATTATATGATAGTTCGCGGTTATAGGTTTCTATTATTGGCTGCAAATTTGCAATTGAACATTCACAAATACCAGGGACAAAACAATTAAAGTACTGGTTTGATCACGAATAACGTCTTTGTCGATAATATCGAGAAGGCTATATAGGATTTAAAAACAAATACAGGATTCATAATTATGTTGTGCTTGATTACGTAACAACTTGACGAATGTTAAGATTTATGTAGACAATAAGCGCTCTCTAAAATGGTGTGGAATGTATGAGATGTAATGAAATTAGCAAAGTATAATTGTGGGAATGTGCCGCACGCCATTCGAACGTCTTTTGAGAGGTTGCAACAAGGAGTAAAGTTGTAGAGAAGTATTTTTCCGGACATTACCGGAAAATATAGATCTGAAAAGGAAAGCTCGGCATAAATTTGTTTGCGCTTCGAAACCGACTCTTGACCGACCGAAACTATTTCGTTATTATGACATTTTCGCAATCACTATTCAAACGCTTTCTATAACGCAGAGAATCTTTAGTCAGAAGCCCTTCAATGACAAAACAGCCTTTGTCGAAAATCGGTGAATCAAAACAGCAGTGTCCTTCTAAGCCCTGGACAAACGATATATTTGCAACTTTTCGTCCAGTCCGAATCTTCGGACGATCTGCTGTCCCGGTCCACCGACTTCCGACAAAAACCTCTGAGCTGTCCATGGTGCGTTGTAGAAAGTATCTGTGTAGTGATCACGAAAATACGCTATTACCAATGAAAACCACTTCGGTCGGTTTGGAGTCGGTTTCGTTGGTGATGTGACAGTCGCATAACGGCTCCATGTCAGGCATACCTGAGACAAGAACTATGGGCCTTGAGCAAAGTCCAAATATCAAGGTCCAACATCCGGTCCGCGAGCTTGACCACCTCCTGACCGAGATCCGAGGTGACCGCGTAGAGGCCCTCGACGCCGGCGCTGATGGACGTGTCGATCATCGACGCCACGAAGAGGACGTCGACCTCGGTGATGTAATGGGAGGGGACGGAGCTGAGCAAGAGATTGGCCTCGCGGAGGTGGTAGACGACGCGGGTGACGTTGTTGCTGTTGTAGTTGTTGCTTGGTGTGTTGTCGATCTAAAGAGGTTGAAACAGCATTTGGTAAAGTGGTTATTTTATGGTTGCATGGAATTTATAATTTGCCTTGATTGTTTCAGTCGTTCGCTGTTGTTATCTATCGTAAAGCAATAAAGTACCCCCCCCCCACAAACAAAACCTACAACTTAATGAGCATCATACACAAAACTCCTACAAAATATCGTAACTGATAAATGGTAAAAGGAGATAACGATTGGTCATTATAATGGTAGATTACCTCACCTTAAATAGGGCTTATATCTCCCGGCTTTGTAAGATACAGTAAATAGCACATTCTACTTTTCTGATTATCATGAATTCCTTTGCTGACAATACAAGGCTGACCTATTTCATTTTGCAAAACCACACCCTCCCCCCCCCCCAATTCAGCTGGTATATCAGACGACAAGAGATACATCGCCCCCATCCCATCTTTAGAAGAAAATAAATTTAAACCCACCACCCACCGCCCCCCCCCCCCCATTCATCAAATAACCACATGACTTGTAGAATTACTGGGGTGGTCTGTTTTTGTCTTTCCTTAGGCAAATGTTTTGATCAAAAACCACCAGGAGAGTGTTTCACAAGCATTTGTCGTCCGAAAAGTTGTCAGCTTTCTTTGCTTTCGATTGGCTAAGAAAGCATTGTTGCCATGGTAACTATACCAATAAAACAGACTTTGTCGGATAAAACGTCCGACAAGTCCTTACATAACATACTCCTCAGATTTATACATGTATGGGGGCAATGGAATACCATGTCCAATATTTCTTCTCGGATGGCCTGCCGGATGTCATCCAGCATCCACGTCGTCTCAGAACTCCAGCGGCAGATCTCAGTCACCGGCTCGCCCCAGAAAGCCCCCTCGTAGAAGAGTTGCCTCAGCCCCTTCCTCTCCGTGGGTGGGTAGCAGGGGCGGTAGGCCACCATCATGGGAGGGGCGGTGGGGAAGTATTCCTCCAGCCAGCCCCCGTTGGGGCATGGTAAGAAGGCGTACTCTCCCGCAGGGGTGTAGTCCCACTCGAAGGTGCCCTTGAGGTCTGTTATATTCTGTCTCGGGCACAGATCTGTTAAAAAAATTAATAAAGTGAATGATGATGATGATGATAAATTCATAGGTATTAATCTACTTTTTAAGAACCCCGTGTCTCCTAGTGCTTTAGGGATGCGAATTTTGCACTTTCATTAACTCAACGGGGGGGGGGGGGGGGTCAACCAAAGCTCAAGGATCAAATTGCCAGGCGTAATCTCTGTACTTTTTTTCTTCCGTCTTCGCATTTATTGGAGAGTCGCGATGTGTAGATTGACGTTTTGCCAAGGAGTCGAACAGTCCACGGCAACGATGATAATGATGTTAATGACAATGAAGATGATTATGATGATGGTGGTGGTGGCGGTGGTGACGGTGGTGGTGGTGGTGGTGGTGGTGGTGGTGGTGGTGGTGGTGGTGATGATGATGATGATGATGATGGTGATGAGGTGGAGGAGGAGGAGGATGATGATGATGGTGATGATGATGATGATGGTGGTGGTGGTGATGTTAATGATGAAGATGATGGTGGTGGTAATGATGGTGGTGATGCATGATGATAACTAAAAACAAAAATCATACAACAATGATAACAGTTATCAGTGATGGTGAAATATTTCCTTTGTAAATAATAAACCTATCATGAACAAAGCTGCAACATCTATTACGGGCAGTACATGGATGGATCATGCAAGAGACGTAGAAATTGACAAGAAAAAGAAAATAAAACGAAAATCTCAATCACCTTCTCAAACCTATATGTATAGTATGCATCAAAAATACCGTCTTAAATGCAGGAGCGGGTCCAGAGGAGTTGTTTATTTATTTCCAGTTCTTCTTTTGAGAGGTGATAACTTTTTGTAAAAGCCTTTCTTTCTTTTTTGTGTAAACTCATTCGATATAATTCTCATTATCTTAGTAAATGCTCATATTGTTCATATATCCAACCATATACATGCATGATATCCACATGCTCATTATCCTGAACGCTCATTTTTGCAAACTCACCATTAGTACATGATGATACATAATGTTCTACATTCTATAATGTGTTCTTTTTTACTTCATCTTTACCCTGCCTCTTATCTAATCTTTTGTTTACTTGCTTCATGGAATATTGTCACTATCTCGATCGGGCGGCTAAAAATAAAGCATGTTTCTATTTTTTGCCGAACAAAGAAGTATTGCTTGATAGTTTGTTTAGAAGCTTTTGAATCAAAGTCTCGATTGGTCATTAGATTGGCATATGGATCTTTATCTACTTTTAGCCACACATCCAACATTCTTTATAGCGGCCGGTTATGTCATTTTATAAAAAAAAAATATTTTTAATAGTCGGCTTAATTCAGCATTTGCCCCGAATTTGATACAACAATAATAAAAGTTTCTTTTCTTTCAGAGTCTCTGTAAATATACCAGTGTAAACAACATAACTCCTGAAATGAGGAGAAACTTTTAAAATACATGTATATACAAATTCCTAGTTTTTCTAAATTGTTTCCTTGAACATTCATTTTTCCCATTGAATATCCATCAATTAAATATTGTGAGTACCATGAGCGTGCATCACAAGCGTAAAAAAAAAAAAAAAAAAAAAAAAAATCGCGACTATAAGAGAAAAATAGAAAAAGAAAGGGAAATCATAGAAAAGGATGAAATAAGATATTATATTCGAAATATTATATCAACACGATCAACATGTGTCATGAAATTACTTTTAATTTAAAAGGGTCAAAATTTTACCCGATCATGTCTGGCCCCCTCAAAATGTTTGGCTCATTACGCTTCTGGTTGGTATATATATATATATATATATACATGTATATACCTAAATATCAATCACTAGCACCTTCGGCATATACGTCGGTACGGGTGATATAGGGGGACGGCCCCTTGTGATTTTTCAAGACGGTAGGGAGAAGGAAACAGAGAGGAGAAAAAAGAACCAAGAAAATGGAAGGAGAAAGGGGTGGAACGAAGCAAGAAGAGTATATAAATTAGAGGTCTGAGTCGTGTAGCCACTGGCGGATCCAGGGGGCGGGGGCACAGCCGGCCCACCCCCCCCCCCCCTTTAAGAAGCAAAATTAAAATTTGTAATGAAAAAATGCCTTTTTCAAATTGAAAACCTTTTGTTTTTGCTTGTCAATTTTTTTCGGGCACGAAATATCCTTAATTTGTCGTTTAAAACATTTTTGTTATTTTTGTCAAAATTTTATGCCCCCCCCCCCCTTTTTTTTGGAAAATCCTGGATCCGCCCCTGTGTGTAGCTTATGTAGGCTCATAATATTCCATTGAGAAAAAGATGGCGTATCCTTTAGGTCGTCCAGTCAACCCCCCCTCCCCCCCCCCCCTTATCAAACATCCTACAAAATCGTATTCTGAACTCGGGTTTGAATTAAACCCTGGTTTAAAGTTGTGGTTTAACTATGGAGAGCCAACTGTGGCACAAATCACTAACACTAACTATACACATTCAATTATTAACTCATATGATTGTTCACAATTGTCTGGGAAGTATTTTTCTTCATTTTTATAAAACCAAAAGGAAATCAAATAGTAAACAAGAGAAATTTAAAATATAAACAGAACTTTTGAATTTTTGGCTCCCCATAATTTTAGCACAGAGTTAGATCGTGGTCTAAGTTAAACCTGACTTCAGAATACGGGCCATAAAGTCCCACACCCTCCCGTCCTTAGAAATATGAAAGCATGCATCAGGTATGAAAAGAAATAAAAACAAATAATCAGCTGATTTGATTTTTAATAGTAAATCTATGACAGAACTAATTGATAACTTGTAAGAAAAAAAATAAGATATTGGCTCACTCGCTTTGGTCGTTGACAAATTTTATTCTGTGCGCCATTATGCAATTCCATGACAAACGGCATTTCAATTCATTTCGTAATATTATTTTTATTAGTACATAATGATAAGTGTAATCTAGATATTTGTTTATGACAACATACATAGATTCTTCAATAAGGTAAACGTAAATAATACTGACATGTGATTGGTAATCCGTATGCTTTGAATATGCTAACACACGATTAAAAGAAAATTACTAGTAATAGATCATTATTGTTTGTTTTAATACCACTGCCCCCAAACATTCCCCTTATCTCTCCCTCCTTCTCCCCCCCCCCCTCTCTCCCTCTTCCCTCTTTCCTGTCATCTCTCTCTCTCATTTCTTTGAATTGTTGATCGCATTATAGTACCCCCGCAGTCAAAATATGTCAAGGTGGTCTGATTAGCATCAATTAAAACTATTAATAACCTAAATTTAGGCCCATAATACTTTAACTCAACAATCAAACAGATTAACTAGATTAAACCGTTGAAGGTAGGTCTTTAACTCGCGATGTACGTTAAAGACAATGTCAGGTGTAAGGCCTATCTATAAAAGAATTAAGGCAATTCACAAGGCATATCCGCCTTTAGGCTGAGTTATCTTTCATTACGAAGTGGCAAATCTCATCCCATTTATGTGAAATAAGTTGCATTCTAAAATTCCGGGGCCCGTATTTGGAGTTTAATCTTATTTAAACGTTGGTTTAAGGTTGTGGTTAGACTATATCATGTCAAGTTGTGACACAAATCTCAATTAGTTAATGTCTAATTTAATACCTTAAATTACATGTTTCAGAAAAATATTCAATTCAATTCAAATTTATTTCCTGATAAAAATATACATATACGGTATAGAAATCTTTACGGAGATATAATGTGGATAATGTGGATGTGTCAAAGAAAGTACACCTGCTTGAATAAATTGGCCCCATTGTAACAAGCATTAATTTGAACAATAACAGTATAATCATAACATAATTACAAATAAGTCCAAGAGAGAGGGGGGTGAAAATAAGTCATTACAATAAATGAAAAGCCGTGTTTAGAAGTGTTTTGTTTCGGAGACATGCACGTTTTGAAACTGATTTAGAGATTTGGATAATATAACTGAATTAGGTGATGAGTTCCAAAAGAGTGGTCCAAAATAAAATGAAATAAGATTTTCGTTTAAAAAAAAGAACATTATTGCTCGTTACCATTCCTCCATTCGCGTCTTTTTTTAATAAACATTTAGCTCAATTCGATGCACTCGGCCCTCAATGTTTTCGGCTCATTTGGCTCACTCTGATCATAGCCTAAATTAAACCGGATAACAGAAAACGGGCCATCTAGTTTCAATTGAATGTGATGAATCCCTATCAATGATATATTCAGTTTGATCTTGTTAATGAATCTTTTGATGAAGGTCTTTGGTGTTTAACAAGTATATAAATTCATTATCATGATTTATCTCACTACGATCACTATTTTGTAGTTACCATGGCCCAAAAAAAATAAAGCATAGACAATAATTTTCTTTCCCTCAAGATCGTTTCGACTTTGCATCCCTGTAACACACCTTTTCAAACTCAATAGCAGATTTCTGTCAGGGTCCCTCAGGGATCCATCTTCGGACCAATTATTTTCATGCATATGAAAAACCCACAATAACAACAATGGGTGTCGAACTAACAAGTTAACACCTCACCTGATCTGCATTCGTCTGGGAGACCCTCATTCTGCATGGCCAAGTCCGCTATATCCTCCGGGTCACCCAGGGGAGGCAGGTCCTCGCCATACTGGGTAAAATTCGGGAACGTAATTCTCCGCGTAAAATTCAGCCTTTCAAAAAAGCGAGAGCGTTCCGTCACCAGCAGGGCATCTGACGTCCCCGTATCAACCTCCGTTTCTATGGTAACAGCTTTTTCCGATTCTTGTATTGTGTGTTCGTTGTCATGGCAACATTCTGTTGTAGAGTTGCAAGCAACTGCGAATTGGAGCAACAATAGTGAGATGGCCAGTGCGATTGTGATGTTGCCCCATCGGTAGCAAATTTTTGAGGTTGTCCGATTCTGGAGTTCTTTGCAGTTCTCGAAAGCCATACCTTGCACACTGAACATATTTTTCATTCTAGTTTAGGACTAAAAGGTGACAGTTTCGTTTGTGCAAAAAGGGAATTATTTTGACCAATCAGCAAAAGGAAACGGAAAAAACAGGCCAATGTTTATTGTTCAATGAATAACCAACAAGAATATCACTTCATTAGAACTTTGTTAAGTTAAGAATACAATTCAGCCTTTTCTGTAAAATGACACATGGAAGGAGCGGAATGAAAGTAAATATATTACGGAAAAGTTGGATCTGTGGAATATATAGTTGGTTTTCTCTAGGTGTTATTAAGTATCAGTTGAAAACAACAGTGTTAAGCGTCCATGAATATTTATAAATTATGTATATTGTAAATTCCAGCCTTTCCAGTAAGAATGTGAAGGCGGTCGATGATATTAGATCACAATGGAATTGCTTGATATGATTATGGTTCCGCTTCAGTCTCCTATATTAATCCCAAGTCTTGAGAATCACAGCATCGCCTCACTCCGATCAAGAAACTTTTTAAAAAGAGATGAATATGTTGTCTCAGTCGTTCGCCAAACTTCGAGGTTTACTTTTGGGAAAAAAATTGTGCTTCCTCCAACCTTGTCCGCATAAAATAAAGTGTTCTCTCAGTTAACTCTTTGGTCAATAAAAAGGGACTTCGCAGAAATTCTTAATGTATCCAGGCAGGTAAAAATATATTCCGGACAACAACAAAAAAAAGATTTAAAAAATACAAAACAAAACAGTGGCAGTAACGCTGATGATATGAAATGATCTTCAACCAGTCCCTGAGCGGTGCCGCTTGACGAGGTCAAAACTCGAAATCACGTTTTTGCGCCTAGGAAAACTATCAACGGTAAGTGTACTTAGAGTTAATGTTTAGCTGGGCGAAGAGATAATGGGAAAATAGTCTTATTATCTTGTTGATATCCCCTCCAAAAATATCGAGGGGGTAAAACAATGGGAGTTGGAAGGGTGTCTTTATGGTGAAGTGTAAGTGGAATACATGTGGTTTGTTTTCGTATTATTGTTGAGAGGAGCGTTATTAGTGAGGATCGTTAGCTTTGGTCTAATGAGGCCATTAATTGAAGTGGGCGACGCGTGAACGGGGAATAAATATACATGTAATGGAGAACAATTTTTATAGGGATAAAGGATTTGGCATTTTAAAAGTTTGTTGATGCGTCCTACTTCCTTGGGGGGGGGGGGGGTTAAGCGATTACAAAATTAAAAATCTGAATAAAATCTCGGCAGTTGAATGTTATTACAGATGCATTGGTTGGCTTTGTGTAGACATTGTTTTTCTGTCTTTTCTTTCGCCTTCACCACCTATTTTCATTTGTTTTCTCCTTATTTCTCACTTCCTCCTACCCTTTTCATCTTTTTATATCATTCTTCTCCTCTTCCCCTTCTTGGTACTTTTCTTCTTCTTCTCCAATATGTGATGTAATTCTACTTTTTCCCCCAGTGCTTCCACCTCCTCTTCCTTCTCCTCCTCCTTCTTCTTCTTCTTCTCCTTCTTCTCCTCCCATTCATATATCGTTACATATTAAATCAATTATCAAATCCCAGTGCCATGATTACGCACACACACATGAATTACTCGGTCAGTAGGCCTACTTTTTTCTTTGAATTTCAAAATAAAATATATATTTTAAATTTGCATGTACACATAATACAATATAAGATATAAAGTACATAATTATGTAATGCGATACACCACAGGGCACAAAATGGCGGATTTCTAGTACAGCTATGATTCATTAAAGGCATGAAATGACTGGTCAAAAAGAGAAAATGTGCTCCTGATGGAATGAGGAATATCTCTTAATAGTGGATAATCAATATCAAAACTTTTTAGAAAAATGGAAGTCACTCACAATTTTTTATTTGAAAGGTGACAAATAATCACAGATTCGCCATACACCATGCCCGAGAGCACCCACCAAACAGACTGCATGTGTGGTCCAACGCAGCAGCATGCATTTCACAGATACTATTCCTGTGCAAAAACTTCTAATATTACATATGAAGGGTTTGGTTGCAAAAGGGGTTAGGTCCACTTTGGACCATTCCGAGAAAAGTCATGTTTTTTATTCTCTCTTATTGCAATATTCTCATGAGAAACTAAATTGTCATGATGTACTACCCTATCATGTGAACATAAAATTGGGTGTAAAAAATCTACCCATCTTCAATTTTTTTTTCTATATTTTTTTTCAAAAATTATCACTGTGGACCTAACCCCTTTGGGGAAAAAAGTAATTTTTCTTTGCCATTTTTGTTCAATTTTTAATAGGAATTTCAACTTTTCTTTAGTATCATCTTATAGAGCTACTAAAAATCTATACATTGAGACAAAAATCAAATTTGATGAAAAATGGACCTAACCCCTTTTGCAACTGAGCTCTTCATATGCATTCAGCGTATCAACAGGGAATATTTCAGTTTCAGTATCTTGCTATTAATTTTTTTTTAAACATGGGGGCTAATTGCATATGGGGTGCAACTACACATCAAATAGAAAATACATCTGATTGGATACAAATTGAGTGGCATTCGTGGGGGGGGGGGCGTCGCGGTTTAATGGTTACGACTCTTGTCTTTCAAAATCAGTGGGACATGGATTTCAAATCCATACCATGGCGTGTTTTCTTTCAGTGAGAAATTTACCCACATTGTGCTGCACTCAACCCAGGTGAGGTGAATGGGTACCCTGCAGGGTTAATTCCTTGAATGCACTGAGTGCTGCAAGGCAGCTTGAGCTAAAGCCAGGGTAATGATAATAATAATAATGTCCCTTGTTATAAATTGTTTCTAGATAGATGGCGCTGTATAAATGCTGATTGTTATTATTAGTATTTGACTTTCAACCAATCAGATGGCAATAGGAAAATGTCTTTGATTTTTTGCAATCTACATTTCATCACAATGCTCATGAGGTGATGCAAGAAAATGTTTGCAATCAATTGCAAATTTATGTTACAATTTTACAATTGATAGGTCAATTTTAAACGTAGCAAAACAATTTGCACTCTTCGTTACTAGAAGCAGATCAGCAATCAAACGCAAATTTTCAATTAATTGCATGACATATGATTAGTTTGGGAACCCCTAAATATATTTCCAATTGATCGCAAGTTTCATGCACGCCACATTAGTGAAACAGCTCTCCAATACCAGTATTGAGTTTGTCGATGAGCTCTTTGGGAGGAATGCTGCACTCTTCTATCAAAACAATAGAATAAACTATGTCAGTATAACATTTTATTCAGGTCAAGCAGGTAATGAAAAATTCAAAATGCTTCCATGGAAACATCATCACCATTGCACTAAGCCATTGCTTATCATAATATCATGAAATATATTGATTATGTCATAGGGTCAGCTAATAATAAAAATAATAGTCAGTTCTTGTCTAGCGTATAATACATTATGAATAACGTCTCTATGCGCTTCCGAAGGACCTGGATATTATTACCCGGCTTTAGCTGGGCTACCTAGGCGCTCAAGCATTCAAGGAATTTCTTCCTACCGGGTACCCATTCACCTTACCTGGGTTGAGTGCAGCACAATGTGGATAAATTTCTTGCTGAAGGAAATTACGCCATGGCTGGGATTCGAATCCACGTCCCTCTGTTTCAAAGTCAGAAGACTAATTCACTGGGCCACAACGCTCCACAATTACAAGGCTTGTCCCTTCTTGCTGTTCCTCTCATCACATCACATCAGAATACAGAATAGGATTTCTCCTGTAGATATCCAGTCTTAGCGACATGGTATGGTTGATTGCTACTACATACTTCATCCAATGGGCACTTTGCTGTTGTTTTTGTGAATTTTAATCTTTGTACATATGTAGTGTATTTTATGGATTTTTATGAGAAAATATATTAAAATGAAATTGAAAGTTGAATTTCTATTTTATGTTGTGTTCACATTATCGTCCATACTTTCAGCGGGTAACGTTGATACCTCTGTGTAAACAAGTAGATCTATACCACACATTATCACTTCAACTGTTGTCCAGTGTATTGGGTGTATTCACACTGGTGTCTGCAGCCTGTAGGGCAATGTTGGTTTGAACGTTAATACCTCCATGCAAATAGGAACAACGCTGCGGTTATACTATCACTTGAAATGATTGTCCAATGTATTAGGTGTATTCACACTGGTGTCCGCAGCCTGTAGGGCAATACTGGTTTGTCTTGAGCCACTCTCGAATGTGTTCTAAATGTCCTCCATGTGAACACCCCTGGCACCACGCATATAGACCTTTCACTGGTAAATGGCTGTTATAGGTTAAGAGGGTAGAGAGAGAGAGAGAAAGAGTAAGGAGATGGGGGAGAGAACAAGAAAAAATTGATTTATTGGAAAATAATGCTCACTCCATTTTCACCCTTTGTTTCATTTGATGTGAATGTACAAATCATTCATACAATAATTTCAATCATTTCATTTATTTCATTCATTTAACACATTCAATTCATTCATTCATTCAACGGGCACGTCGTGGTCTAGTGGTTCTGACTCTCGCCTTTCAAACAGAGGGTCGTAGGTTCGAATCCTAACAATGGCATGTTTTCCTTCAGCAAGAAATTTATCCGCACTGTGCTGCACTCGACCCAGGTGAGGTGAATGGGTACCCGGCATGATTAATTCCTTGCATGCACTGAGCGCCGGTGATGGTAGCTCGAGCTAAAGCCGGGGTAATAATAGCAGCGCTTTGTATCCTCAGGCAAAAGGCGCTTTATAAATACAGCTATTATTATTATTATTATTATTTAATCAATTCACTCATTCATTCATTTATTAATTCATTAATCCATCCACCCACCCACCCATCCACCCATCCATCCATCCATTCATTCATTATGTAATATACATATATCTGCACCAATAATTTCTATGATACAATTGAAGTAAACAATAATTTAATGAGGTTGAAGAAAGAATAACTATTTCATTACATAACATGTACATGTAAGCAACTGCAAGGTATCAGCACCCGCAGGGTCATTCGAATTTACATGTACATGGGTGTACTCTTGTCATTGAATTACATAAATGTACTTTTGTCATTGAATATCCTATCATTATGTAAATAAAAGCCAACCTTGCTGTATATATTTTTGAGTTTACACAGATGCAAACATGTGTACATGTGTATCTTACAGAGCTGGTTTTTGCTTCTAATTTTATTTATACGCATACTTATGTATATCCATCCATCTACATGTAACATTCTTTCTATCCATCAATGTAATTATTTATTTAAATCTCTCTTTCTCCATCCATCCTTCAATCTATCTATCTTTCTAGGAATATATCTATCTATCCATTCATCTATCTATACATATATCTATCCATTCATCCATCCATCTATCTATCTATCTATCCATCTATATATCCATCCATCCATCTATCCAACTATCTATCCATCCATCCATCCATCTATCCAACTATCTATCTATCCATCCAACTATCTATCCATCCATCTATCTATCTATCCATCTATATATCCATCCATCCATCTATCTATCTATCTCTATCTATATATCTATCTATCTATCCATCAATCCAGCACATCCATCTATCTTTCAATCTATCTATCCTATTTCCCTCTTTAAAGTGTCTTTATCCCCTTTTCCCTTTCAAAAATTTCAAAGATTATATATCACAATTATTAAATATAATATATATCTGCAAATATTGAGATTGACTTTCCGAAATATGAATTGAGATATAGGTACAAACACATCCTTACCATATACTGCATGGATTTGTGAAGCTTTGGCGATTCTTTTGAAAGCACACCCAGGATAGCTTCTCCAAGGTCTGATTGCACCTATTGCACTTTGTGTAGACTGTTGTGGATTGCTGCAAACCATGAATAATTCAAGATATTTAATCATAATTAAGAAAATAGCAAGAACACGAAGAAAATAATTTATAATCATGAAAGTTCATCTGTGTTGGTAGAAGATATCTAGAAACTCGACTTATTATCTCACCAATACCCAATTATTTGGCAATCTTTAAACGTATCAGAACATCTATGCAAAATTGCTTTAAGATCCACAAGAAATTTGAGGGGGGTCAAATCGATCTCTTCCCCCCCCCCCCCCAAAAAAAAGCCTGATAAACCCATTTAAAATAACATTAATGGCGGCTCTAAACAATGACTACAATTAGTAAATGGTGTGCTCAGCTCAGCAACACTTGTGTACAAAGTCAATGGGGGTAGGATGCCATGTTCTCTGCCCAAGAAACATTTTGCTGTCCAACCAGATTCTATAAAAATTAGGAAAAACAAACTTTGTAAAAATAACTACAGGTTGCACTGTCAAACCCATGACATCATGGGTCAGGCACTAATAAGGTTCTTTTCCTTTTTGGTTGCTACCCTCTCAGTACACATACTATAAAGTATTTCTATTATTTCATTGATGTGTTTCATGTTTGTACAGTATTATACTATATTGTTTGTTTCATGCTGAGAAGAATATATTGAACAGAAATAGAAATTGAAAATTGATATAACGTGGCTCATGACTTCACATTGATACCATAATGTTGTCACGAGTTTGTCAGCGCAAATTTAGTCAATGTTTAAGGTTTGAAGCATGAATTACATGTACATGCTCATTTATACCTCAGTCACAAATGCTCTACGGCGGCTGTACAACGAGTCAAAAACAGCCGTTTTATTCATTTTTATCAAAACCACCTTAATGTAGCTATTACAAGAAAAGTTAAAACGGCTGTTTTTTACTCGCCGTAGAGCAAATGTGACTGAGGTATGGTGAGGCATCTTGTCTTCCTACGTCTGAACACTGAAAAACGTTGCCAAACTTGGTATCTATCTGAACAGGACTTTAAGGGTTGTTGTCAAACTTTATCAGATCAAATGCTCAAAATGGAAGGTAAAATGGCCTAATAGGGAATTATTTGTGACCTTTGTCCAAGTAAATACCTGATTTAAGCTCTCGACAGCAGGGTGTTTACTGAGCTTGATAACTTGGTTGGACACACACCACAGCTTGAACCGACTCAGAAGTTCTACAAAAACAAAAACAACAAATGATCAGATATAATTGTAAGGATGTCCAGGCGCGGATGCAACCGGATTAAACGAGGAGTGCAATATAAAGGTTTTAAATATTTCATTGGTCAGTTGAACCCATGGTTTATGCAGATTTAATGTATAAAGTATGCTTACTAACCGCGTCAATTAATGTCCAATTCTGATGTGCGCTTTTGTCACAGTGCGCGAAATTGACACCTGTTGCCATGGTTGAGTATGCTATTTTATTCATGAGTCTGCTATTTTTAATTAATGACTACACTGTTCAAAACAGTGGACTCATGAATAATAAAATAGCAATAATAAAAATTAATATATGCATCAATAATTCAATAATTTCAATGATTTCATTTCACCAATCAGAGTAATTCTTAAAGAGAAAATGTAGATACCTATGTAAGACATGAACCATTGTTCCTGTATTTCAGAGGCTATTTCATTGCGTATCTTGTTGTCAAGGACGATAAATGCTGATACTGCCATTTGAACATCACCCTAAAAAAAGAGAAAGATTCCATAAAATATAAATAAGATGGATGTACTTTAAAATCAATGTTTGTGAATTGTTTCTGTAGATACCACCACCAAAAAAGAAAAAGATTTAATAGATAGGGATAAGAGCTGGGGAAATAATGTCTACGGCATCAATGCAAATGCCATGTCATTATCCGTCTATTCACTGTTGTCTTCATCACTGTCACCATAAGCAATACTATAAATATCTTTGAAAACATTGCGATCATTACCAACATCATCATCATCATCATCATCAACATCACAACCATTATTTACTTTCATTGATTGATAGATTGATTTTATTTTATTGAAAAGAAACAAAATGAAAAATATGAAACTGGGCCCCACCACACGGTCCTCCCTCACTATTCTGTGATCATCAGCATCTTTTGCATCAACTTCAACGAATATCATAATCATCTTTCACCACAACCACTGCCACTGCCACCACCACCACCATCATCATCACCATCATCATGATCATGATCACCATCATCAACATCATCATCACCATCATCATGATCATGATCACCATCATCAACATCATCCTTATCAATTTTGTCATCATCATCATCACCACCACCACAATATCAATATCATCATCATCATCCTCCTCCCTATCATCATCATCACCATCACCATTAAGATGATGATCATCATCCTCCTTATCATCACCATCACCATTAAGATTATCATCATCATCACCACCACCATAAATTCCTGCCACCTTCCTATAATGACATACCTGTTCAGCATAATCAGACAGCATATTAACCACAATAGGAGTGAATTTAATGGAGAGTTGTAGCTCAGGTAGCTGCTTAGAAGGAGTCTGGTTCAGAGACCGTGCCGAGGGGAAGAGTTGAGAGTTCACGGTAATAGCAGGTTCTAGATCCAGTAGCGGCCTGGAAAGTGAAAATATTTCATCTTTTAGAGTTGGATATATTTAAGTTCAAGTTCTTAAAAGAGGTTTGGCCGATTTAAAATGCCACATTGAGAATAACAATAATCACACATCAACACCAACAAAGTCCAAACCAATTAACTATTGGCTGTTGGTACCGTGTTTTGATTAAAAGACATCTAAATGATGCCTGATAAAAAATTGCTATACAAATTTAAAACTCTACAAGCAAAGTGATGATCCTAAGAAAATCAATCTATTTTCTGTTCAAAATCTCTTTTTTGCGTCTCAGCTCTCATTATCATCATCATTTTGAAACAAATCATACAACACTCATTTTCTTTAAAAACTGAAATAGAATTGACTCACACAACAGGAGACTCGGGCCGTATCCTGTCCTGCAACATGTCTGGAGAGGGAGGTCTTCAAAAGAAACAACAAAAAATGTCCAATCATAAAAAATAATTGTAAATCGGAAATGAGTTCATATTGCAACATACATTTATTACACTCTATCATTATGAGAAAAAAGAACAAAAGTGGAAAAAAAAGGAAGAGTGTAAAGAGACAGATGTTGGATGCGCAACTCTATATGACCCCTATTTCTCAAATGAGAACAAAATGTTATCTTCAAGTTGTCTAGGCAACTGGAGGGCATTCCATGAAAGCAAAGATGTGACATGGAATTTTAGCAAATTTGAGGGAAGGGGTTTTTATGCTAGTTAACCCTAGCTGCCAATTTAGAAAATAAACGTTTCCAAAATAAATGAAATAACTCAAGCCTAATCTCTTAATATTCTTGTTATAACTTCATCTTGTGAATGCGAAAGTACCTTGAGCAGAATGTACCAAAAATAAATAGCAAGTACTGAACAATTTACCTGTCTTGGATCTCATGTCTTTGCCCAAATGCTTCCGTTGGTAGACCGACATAGTCATTCCATTCCTGCAACTCGTCACCATAGCGACCGAACACACCCCCTTCCTCTTCTTCCTCCTCCTCTTCCTCCTCCCCCTCACCGAGTGGAAAATAAAAATCTACCGCACCTAGGGCGCCATCTTGTGAGCAGTGACGTCGCTTGCCGCGGGTTGGTGCTCCGGAGTGCGCGTGGTCGTGCTCACTGTCGCTGATGACGGAATCGTTGTCGTCGGTGACGCCGGTAGCGGAGTCAATGGCGCTGGATGCGGTAGGGTTTAAGTTCAGGAAGTCATGATGAGAAGGAAGGTGATTGAGACCAAACTGAGGAGCTGAAATATCTATAAAAAAAATCAGAATTCTAATATGAATTTGCTGTTCTACACAAGACAAAAAAGGTTATTATTAAAGGGGGGAGTGAACTGTGTGTGGTCTCTCATTGACTTTGTGTTATAAATACAGTCTTAAAATATACTTTTACAGATATATGTACTAATACTACAGAGAATAAATTGACCTATAATTGTATTTGTATAGAGAAACTAAAATATTTTGAGAGGAAAAGTAATTGTTTTACTACTTGGTAACATAATTATTGCGGTACAAATGTATTGAGTAGTTAATTAGCATGTTATCATTCAAGTGGGTCTATATTACTAGACTACACTAGCACTATGGGTCAGGAAACTGGCCAGGTATGAGTAGTTGAATACTCGAGATGGCACTATTGGTTCGTATCTGCTTTAAAAGCTAGTTTTTTGCTCAGTGATCTACGGGGCTTTCAGCAACATGGGAGTATGACAAGCCCTTATGACATTAATTCCCAAAATATGAAGAAATACAATTCATGATATCAAGAATTATATTTCTTTACATCAAGAAATATGAATAAATCTTAAAAGGACTTGCCATATATTTACGCCCACGTTAATGAGCAAAAACTTGCTATTACCACTACCACCATCCACTATTAACAACATCATCATCATCACCATTCATCATTAGAATCATCATCATCACTATCATCATCATTATCATCATCTTCACCATCATCATAATCACCATCATCATCCTCATCATAATTATCAGCACAAGCACCACCACTACCGCAGCCACTACCACCACCATCATCATCAACATCACCATCATCATCATCGACAACAGCACCAACATCACCACCACCATCATCATCACCATCATCATCATCATCTACTTGAGAAGTCACCTTTATCTAAATCATTGGTGAATGGTGCTGCTTCTGTTGAGGGAATCCCCTTGTTAATATAGACAGGGGGCATGGCCCTTGTAGCATCTGTGATCACCACCACCACCACAACCATCATCATCTTTGTCACAACGACCACCACCATCATTAACTCATTGTTATCATCTTTATCACTACCGCCACCACTATCATCATCATCATCAACATCATCCTCATGATCTTTATCACTGACTGAGAATTTACCTTTATCTGAATCATTGGTGAATGAAGCTGCTTCTGTTGGGGGAATCCCCTTGTTGGTATAGACAGGGGGCGTGGCACTGGTGGTATCTGTGCAGTAGAATAATCTCAACATCCTCCATGTCTGAGCAATCTGACAAAAATACAAAAGATGGATTAACACATGAATGCAACTGAAAATACCATGGAGAGTGTGTACAAAAACAAATAAATGGGCAGGAACCGCAGTCAAGTTCGATTCAAGGAGTAGCTTTTGTTCATGATCTATTCCCCTTTCAGACTACAATTATTTTCCTTAGTCCTCTCTGATTTCAAGACAACCTTTTAACAAAGTGGCATTTAGAGAAACAATCTGAAACAAAAACAGATAGTTAGATTCAAGAATAGTCCGCGATATCAAAAGGAACTATAGTCTGAAAAGCATATGAAATACAATTAAATATTGTAAATGCCATGAAATGCTATGTTGGGTCAAATAAAGAGAGCTCCTCGAGAATTAAACCAAGTTGTAAAGACAAAACACGCATAATCTAAATAATCTAAATTCACTAACCTGATACCTGCCAAGGTCCATTGCAACCTGTGCATTGTGTTCACACAGCTCAGTGAAAGGCTTTCCAGTCAAGAGATACCGCCTGGCACTTTGGATGAAGGACTCTGAAAACTGAGAAAAGTAAAAAAAATAAATAGATTTCTCAATTATCGGGGAGGAGTGCCTCCATCGATGTTCGACGCCTGCAATGCACAAAGGCAATCACATGAAATTTCTTAATTATATTTATCAAGCCATACATATGTTTAGATACCAAAATTTGTGATACCCACGTAAATGCTTCCAAAGTTATATGATATATTCAGTACTTACAGGTCTGAGGAAAGATTTGGTCTAAAAGGTTATTTCATTAAAAATGTTGTACTTTTAAAGATTAGCATTAATCATTTTTATGCTGGTTGTGATAAAAATACTCTCATCAATGAATATCTTACTAAAATAAAATATACATAAAATATATTTTTGTAAAAACCAAAACAAAATACAAACATTTTTTTAGTTCAATATCCTACAAAGATTACGTAGACCACTACGCAGCTTTGGAGATTTATTTAATTCATTTATTATCCAGGAGATTTTCTTTCTCTTATTTTTCTTTTTCAATCACAATAAGTGATATTAAGTACCGAATTGGCCTTTAACTATAGCCATAACTTACTGTGGCCTCTTTGCGTTCATGGACCAGTAAGCTGCTTTCATAGCGCTCGTAATGCTCAGACACGTCTGGAGTCCGCCGGAATCTCATGGGAAAGTTGGTCGAGGCATAGTTCTGCTGTGCTTGCATGTTGGTTCTCGCACTGCTCTTGTTAAAAGCATGACAGACGTCATCGTAGATGCTCATAGATACGCCAACTGGATTCTGTAATTGAGTGATATGTTTATTGGTTTAAAACTGCTTCTCTTAGGATGATTATAATACCCCTTTCAACCCAGGAACCCAAGAAAGTGGGACTCATGGGGAGACAAAGGGTGAAAATATTGATATTGTAGAGTTTCCTAAAATAGTACCGGTACATGCAGAAATTACCCTCTGACACAGGATAATGATAATTCAAATTTGAGATTATTCATCAGATATGAAGGCTTTTTATTTCTGAGCAACATCCAATAATGCGACACCAAATAACATAATGTAAAATTGAATATGCATCATGTTATTCATGTATTAATTTTTCTCCTCTTTTTTGTTTAATAAGTGAAGCCTTAAATTAGCCTGAATTAAAACAAAGTTTTGTTTTTCAAAAATTTGGTTATCTTTTCAGGACTGCCCTTGCAAATATCTCCTACATGTATATCTCATGTCTATTGCATCAATCATACATACATTCTATTATTTCATACGTAACAATTAGCATTGTGAATGTGAATATACCATTTGTAGACTGAAGTCTTTATTTGTATGTGTGCTTAACTGGCTTAAGTGGGAGTAACTGTGAATCCAACTTACAGCACTTTCAGCTGGTCGCTTTGCATCTTTGAATTTATGTTGAAAGAGCATGGAATCCTTGCTACCACTGAGAAACACATGAGGGTCTTGTCTCCAAGCAATACCTTAAAAAACAAAAATAATTGACAAGTAAAGTGATGTATGAAACAATTGAAAAGATTAGTGTCACCACAATTTTTATTTTTGTTCATTTATTTATTCAGCCTGGACAGTTAACAATGAAAGTTGATTATTCATGGTGTGAATAGGATCTACATATACAAATAGCACAATCAAATTCTAGTATGTGCACTTAAAAAAAGAACAAATCCATTTATAATATGTACTGTACATGAATAACAGAATAAGAACAAGGCGAAAATGTCAAATTGGAAATAAAGAAGGAATAAGACAGAAATTCAAAGAAGTATAAACAAGTGGAACGCCTCTGGCAGTCTTGCCTGTATTACGCAATGCAATATAGCAGCAGTGCTTCCTTTGAAAATAGCTAATGAATATTATTCACAGAAGAAAACACTAATATGATAATAAAATATTATGTCCATTGACCCAAAATGACCTTTGACCATGATCATGTGACCTAAGACATATGTGCAAAACAATCATTCATACTTGATTATCCTTATGTCGATGTTTCATGAGCTAGATCCATAAACTTCCTTAGTTATGATGCCGATTCAACACAAACTCTCAACACAGCCAGAGTTCATTGACCTTTAGATGACCTTTGATCTTGGCTATGTTCCTGAAATGCACACAGGGTATTCAGGGATACATTGCTGCTCTTATGTCCAAGTTTCATGAACTAGATCCATAAACTTTTAAAGTTATGATGACAATTCCTCAAATAATCCTAACATGGCCAAAGTTTGTTGACCGTAAGTGACCTTTGACCTTAATCATGTGACCTGAAACTGTGGCAGGATCTTCAGTGATACACTATTACCCTTATGTCTACGTTTTATGAACTAGGTCCATATACTTTCGAAGTTATGACAACATTTCAAAAACTTAACCTTGGCTAAGATTTCGATATTGATTTCCCCAACATAGTCTAAGGTCATTGACCCTAAATGACATTTGACCTTGGTCATGTGACCTGAAACTCAGGCAGGATGTTCAGTAATACTTGATTGCCCTTATGTCCAAGTTTCATGAACTAGGTCCATATACTTTCTAAGTTATGATGACATTTCAAAAACTTAACCTTGGCTAAGATTTCAATGTTGACGACGCTGCCGCCGTTGGAAATGCGGCGCCTATAGTCTCCCTCTGCTATGCAGGCGAGACAATAAAACTTAGGAAGAGGAATAAATACAAAGAAACTAGTGAAGGGCATGGAAGAGAAAAAGGGGTACATAGATTCAGGCGCAGATCTAACCAGATTAGACACAATAGTTTTGAGAAGCAGAGTGGTGTGCAAAAAAATATGGCCCTGAAATGGTACTGTGTTTAACCTGGCTAGATTTTACACTGCATACATGTAGGTTATTAAATAAAGACTATCTTATGATACATGATATCATTATCCTGCACCAACATCGAACTCGACATCAGCCATTTTGAGTGCTTACCTGTGACCACATCCTTGTGTTCCTCAAAGACGGCAAAAGGCATGTAGGAGCGCCGGACGTCCCAGACACAGATGGTGTGGTCAACGACCCCGCTGCAGCTGGCTATGTGGTGCTTCTTCTCTGGACGCCACTTGATGTGGTTGACCGAAGCAATGGCGTAGATGGTGTACTCTGGCTCCAGGACGTTGCCGTGCCCTTCCCATCGCCAAATCTACAAGAGACAAAATCATAATAATAATACTAATAATATAGGATTTGTATAGCGCACGTATCCACCTTGCTAGGTGCTCAAGGCACTCCTACTGTATATTACCCCGGCTAAGCTAGTCTACCGATTCTGGTGCGCACAGCTTTTTGAGGAATTACTTCCTGCCAAACCCATTCACCTCACCTGGGATCGAGTGCAGCAGTGTGGATAAATTTCTAGCTTAAGCAAAACATGCCATGACTAGGATTTGAACCCACGACCCTCTGTTTGAAAGGCGAGAGCCAGAACCACAAGACCACGACGCGCCCATACTATAATAATATCTGCTATTCAATAAGAAAGAATAATAATATTATGCTTCTACAAAAGTCAAGTGGCCATACGTAATGAGACCAAATATTTCATGGGCCTCACTTTTCAATAGGATACAAGAACATGTGAAAATTGTAGGAAAGTCTAGAAGTCAGCAATTTTGAATGAATAATCAATTGTTATCATAGTATTGGCATGGACATTATTCTAATAGGTCAAAAACTAAAGTAGATTTTATTATAATTATGACACTGAAAAAAAAACATGACACTAAGAAGTAAGTTTACCCTGAAACAAGATGGCATTACTTTTTAAACTGAAAGATTTTAAATGAATGTTAATCAGTTTAGATTTTAATACTGATACAAACCAATCCAACTCCGAAAATGGGAGTCCACAGTTGATTAAATACTATCAATAGTTCTGGTAAATCCCCCCAAAATTATATGTCACTATTCCCATTCATTAATAGATTATATGAATGCGTAAGCCACAAAACAGGTATGATGTGAATGATACAAAATAAAAATGTACTTAATTTAATAAATTTAGTTATTTTACATCAAGAGTTTTTTTCGTTATGACCAGGGAAATAAGCTTTTCATATCACACTCTAATTTGACAATGTGACATGAAAAAAATATCACTATTTAACAATGCAAATTGGCAATTTTTCTTTAAACTTTTGCTTAAGTCATTCATTCCTGCCCATGTTATATCCATCTGTATTTGTTCAGAGTATGAAAACTATTAATATTGATATTAGAAAAGCTGTGTTTCTCTACGGGGTTGAGGAACTGGCCCAGGTGGGTGTTTCATAAAGCTGTTTGTAAGCTATGACCAACTCTCCGAATGACTGGTATCCTTCCTTCGGAACTGAATCATCAGCAATGAAAATATAGTGTTAATAGTATACTACAAGAAAGGATCACCAGTTGACTTTTATGAAACACCCACCTGGACCACTGGACAGAGGGACAGTAGAAACATACCTTAATGATCTTGTCTCTGCCGCAGGTTGCAATTAATTTACTCTCCTCAGGATGCCAATCTAAGTTGAATGCTGGTCCGTTGTGGCCGGGGAAATCCAATAGCACCTTGTCAGGGCATCTGTAATCCCAGAACTAGACAGGAAAGGAATTTATATGGGTAAATTAATTTCAACCTGGGCTACATTTCATAAAAAGTTGAACGATAGCAACTCTTGCTGGAATGTCAACTTAATTGGAAGAGCCATTCAGGAGGCAGAATTTTCACTGTTGTCATGGTAGTCGACATTCCAGCGAGTTGGTATCATTGCAACTTTTTTATGAAATGGGGCCCAGGTCTACACCTGCTTCATCTACTGACCATTTGGTCTAATTCCCCTTTAGCCCACTTTCCATTTTGTCATATTTCCAGTAAGACTACTACAGGGTTCCCATCTTTTCAAGAAAACAAAATTCCCTGATTTTTCCCTGATAAAGTTTTAAAATTCCCTGATAATTATTTAAACCAATTCCCAGTTTTGCATGTTTTCTGAGTTGTTGCAGTGAATTACATGTCTTTTCAGTATAAAAACAATGATGGATGTTGTTTTGATACACAACAAAATATAATAGAGTTTGACTGACTACCATGCTTTCGACTTTTGGGCTGATCAAAATTCCCTGATTTTTCCCTCATTTGAGGCATTATTCCCTGATTTGAGGTATTTGTTATCACATTCCCTGATTTTTCCCTGACTGGAAAAAAGTAAAATAATTTTCCCTGATGGGCTGGGAATCCTGTACTAATTTCACTTAATATCCATTTGGTCTAACACCACTTAGACGACACTATTACTGAATCAAACTTCTATTTGACAAAGTACAAAATAATTGGTAGATGAATTAGTAGCAACGAGACCATCTGGGCATTATCATGCCACTGCCCGGTCACATTCCCACCAGGAATGATGATAACTTCCACCATCATCATCAGGAAATGTCATTATTTGTATAGGAATGATGAACAGAATAAGTGTTATCTTCAAATATATATGTACACACTAGGCCTGTCATTCAAACGCCAATTTATATGAATGACATCACATTTAAAAAGACGAGAGAGGCATGTTATTTTAAACAAAAAGATGCATGTGATTTGAAACAGATAAGGCATATAAATGACCTGGCAGTTGCAACTGCTCAGAAATAACAAATTGCAGAAATTTCAAACAAAATATCAAGGGCAGTACAACATCCCTCATTCCTCAATCCAAATATTAAAGGTTAACAGAAAAAGGATGATTCAAATGAACTATTTGAATGTTGAGGTAGACTCTCTCATAAAGGTGGTAGGATCTCTCACAAAAGAATGAAACTAGAATGCTCCTGGAAATTATATCCTACAAAATCAAAGGTACACTCATAAACAGACAGAAATTGGGGTCATACCTGTATATGGCCATTGTCCAGTGTGGCTGCCAGTATGAAGTACTGGTGTGGACTGCACTGGACATCACGGATGCATTCCGACTGACCGTTTCCGTACGTCGTCTCACATTTGTTTGTTCTGAGGTCCTACAAGAACAACAGATGAATATAAGGCTCCATTAGTTAACATCTACTAACAAACAAACAATTTAACAAATCAGATTGTTCTTTCATTATGGATCTTTTATAATTGTATTCATAACTTAGGAACCAATACAATATGGAGTGCTAAAACATCAACTTGAATCTTTTCCTGATGTCATACATCCATCATTGGAGTTGCTGAAGAGCATATATACTGCTCCCTAGGCTGGAATGACACTTCATGACCTATTCTCTTGTGACCAAACATATTTTTACTTCATTTTGTTGGTTTTACCGCTCACTGGGGTGGGAGATGTTTTGTGAACTGTATGCTTTTTAATCAATATTTGTTATCATCAATGCTATTTCTTTCTGTCCTTTAAGTTCTAACCTTGCGAAACTTGATTGAGTATTTATCAACTACTTCTATCGAACTTACAAAGAATTTCATAGAGCCATCGTTGGAGCCGCTGAAGAGCATATACCACTCCCTGGGGTGGAAAGATACTTTGTGGACTGTTCTCTTGTGATCATTGAAGACCTGGTCCATCTTGTTCCCCTGGGCTTTGTTCAGGTCCCATGTGATGACCGCTCCGTTGGTAGCCCCAGTGGCGATCAACTCATCTTAAACAAAAAGAAAACAGGAAAACCAGAATTTAATTAAAGGGGTGCAAAGTATTTTTATCAATATGCCATTGACTGTGAACCCCATCAAGAAGGCCCCTTCCATATACCAACCATAAATGCACCCTAAAATCTGTTTGGAGATATTTCTCTCCATTCAGTGCAGATCAGTGAGCTATTTGTGATACTAGTTTGAAAATTCAAAGTCCTCTATACAGCATCAAATGATATGGAACCTCTTTTGCTAAGATATCGAAAACATAAGCAATTTTTTAAAGTAAAGGGAGGAGGTGCAACATGCTAATCTTGTTCCTCATTTCTTTACGGATCGCTCGGAAATCACTTATATATTATTCATGAATGTTTCAATAATTGTTGAGAATATGAAAATCTATGATTTTTTTATCGATGCTCCCATCCTAATTCCTCTCTTAACATAATTCCTTTGATAAGTCTTCTTTACTAGGTTTCCATGCAACATCATTCCAGCTGTAGTTGAGATTCATACCTGCCCCTCCTTACCCCCCTCACCCAAGTCCCATCTAATGCACAGATGCCCCCATTCTCTCTAAATATCGTCTCTCGCTGCAACTGAAGTATAGGATCATACATACCCCCCGTCCCATATCATGCTTATTCCTCTCTAATCATCTCTTCAATAACTCTTACCTTTACTAGGTTTCCATGCAACATCATTCCAGCTGTAGTTGAGATTCATACCTACCCCTCCTTTCCCCCTCACCCAAGTCCCATCTAATGCACAGATGCCCCCATTCTCTCTAAATATCGTCTCTCGCTGCAACTGAAGTATAGGATCATACATACCCCCCCCCCCCCCGTCCCATATCATGCTTATTCCTCTCTAATCATCTCTTCAATAACTCTTACCTTTACTAGGGTGCCATGCGACATCATTGCAGCTGTAGTTGAGGTTCATGCGCCCCACCCTCAGGTCTATCCGCTCTCGAAATCCCATCTCTTCAATGTGAAAGATCTTGAAAACTGGAAAAGATGAACCATACAGAATGTAAGACTCAGAATTGCCAGCCATAAGAAGAACAAATTAGTGTATCCAATAGCTAAAAATTAATAATTTTGAGGTAAAATTAGTATCAAATATATGTTTTGTAAATTCATGAAAAAGAAATGGGGCACCAGGCCATGTTCCAAAAAGCCAAACATGAATACCAGTATGTAAATGATGAAATTACAGATGTAAATGATGAAATTACAGATGTAAATGATGAAATTACAGATGTAAATGATGAAATTACAGATGTAAATTATGAAATTACAGATGTAAATGATAAAATTACAGATGTAAATGATGAAATTACAGATGTAAATGATGAAATTACAGATGTAAATGAACAGATAAAGCATGCGTGTTATGAAATGTGTCATTTGGCATAAAGCAATACCCCCATTAAGAAAATATATAATGTTTACCCTGGAAAAAAAAAACCTGAGCCCATTGCAGAGAAAGTTGCATTTAAATGCAAAAAAAAAAAAAAAAGTTCCTAACAAGCACTTCTGATTGGTTGATAATCAAGCATTGAATCGCAGAGTTGCGTGTGATTGTAACTCTTTCTCCAACCACCCTGGGCAATGGACAAAGTGGGATAAGACCAAGCGGCAAACCACCACTATGATTAGAATTACCCTGTCGACCAGCTGCTACTACTTGTGTAGAGTCCTTGTTGAGACTGATGGCATTGATCCCGCCATCGAGTTTGATCCCCATCGTCTTGCTCACATTGCTCCGGACTGCAAGAGATATTAAAAGAGACATTTGATTTTTCAATTATAGATATTATAATTGGTATAATTTTCTTTTTATATTCTCAATTGATAATATTAATGCCTCAAACTTGAATTTCCTTCGCTTGCCCACATTGCTCTGGACTGGTAGATATCAACAAATCAATTGATATTTTAATGAAAAAATGATTTTATCTATTGCCATTAACTTTCCTTTTTAAATCATTTTTTGGAATAAATCAATAATATTGTATCTTTTCATGTCCATTTGTATCTGTTTACTCTCTTGTTTTATCTTACATTTTCTTGCCTTATCATTGTTCTAAATTGTGTTTTATTCTAAACATTGTATTTATTTTTATTGGAATGAAATAAAACATTGAATTGAATTGAATAACACTGAACTTATCAAAGTTTTAATTTCCTGTTTGCTAATCTTGCAAGATATGTACATGACAGAGTTTAATTAAATTTGTTTTCATAAATCCTTAGCATCCATCATCCATCTTATAATCATTGATTAATTTTAACAAAATCCCTTGAAACATTTAAAAAGTATCAAAAATCCAATCGTTTTATCATATTTTTATGGAATACTGTTAGCTAATTTTGTGTATTCATGTACCCACACATCATCATACATTATCTGTAATTCTTTACTCCTGTAACTTTGTTATCCCTCTGCTTCTCAGAACAGTTTACTAGACAAACGGTGCGTAATAAATGCTGTGTTCATAAATATAATTATTATCATACTTGTAGGCCTAAATTGAATATATCTACTGATGGCCTCAGAACACACATACCTGTACACTAATGAAAAAGAAAAATTGCAAGGCAAGAAAGCCTGTAAGGTCAAGGTCAAGGACGAGAAAACTGTGGTCGAGGACAAGGCCAAAGTTAATGTCCTCTATGCCAGCCTCAATTAGAGCAACAATGACATAATTTAATGCCCTCTATCCTCTATCCCATCTAATTGAATCGTTAATTGTAACACTTAGGATTACACTGAACCCATGATGTCCCATGACGACTTAAAACCTGGATTAGAAAAGTTAACCCGTATTAATGACTTTGCGCCAAGGCCTAAATACTTGTGGTATTACTTGCCCCCCAGTACCACTGTTAGTAAATAAGCATTTTCAGTAAAAGTGTCGTGACTAACTACTTGTAGGCCTATACAATCTACCCACTATCTCCTTGACTATGCAGTACATTAATTTCTACTAGACCTCTTGCATATGCCTGTAGTTCAACGTCACACTACATGTACATTGTAGCCAGAATCACATGTACATGTACAACTGTACTTGGTTCAAAATAAATGTTTTGGTAAATAAGGAATACTGTCAAATCACTTGATACATGAAATAGCAGGCGGTTTTACAGCATGCCATGTCCAAGCTATCTGTTCCCAAGGAGGTCAATTTTTTTTCAATTTGGTTTTTACATGTACTTGTGATCTACAGTATGTACCAAATTAAACATTGGATTTTTGTTACCTGAACAAAATATATACAGAGACTGTGCTTAATGATTAAATTTGCATAAATTATTACTCAACAATGTAATTAACTTTGATTAACATATTAATAATCACTATATTAAAGGAGAATGAAACTCTTGGAGCAAGTTAGCTTTTGTGAAAGCAGAAAAATCAAAGAATAAGATCAACAAAACTTTGAGTAAAATAAGACTAGCAATAAAAGAGTTATGAGCATTTGAATGTCGAGATCACTAATGCTATGGAGATCCTCCCATTGGCAATGCGACCAAGATCTGTGATGTCACACACGTACAACTCTCCCATTCGGACACTGAAAATATACCCCAAAACATCTCTTTTTGCTCATTCTAATCAAATGACAAACGATTCATCAATGATATAATGTTGTGAAACCTCTGTACTTGTCATCTCATAAAGAAAACACCTAACCTTGTGATAGACTCTATAAAAGTGAGAATATAAGTGAAATAAGTACTAAAGTAATGAGGGAGTTGTACGTGTGTGATATCACAGATCTTGGTCGCATTGCCGATGGGAGGATCTACATGGCACTAGTGATCTCAATATTCAAATGCTCATAACTTTCTTATTATTCATTCAATCTTCCTCAAACTTTCAACAATATGTTTCTTTGATTTTTCTCTTTGATATGGATTCAGCTAGTTTCAAGGGTTTCATTCTCCTTTAACATATTAATATGTTAGGCATTTAAACATACTAACTTGTCAATGGAATTAAATAAAATTTCATTGCAGCATGCAATGTAAAGCTTATCTCTGTAAAAACTCTCTAAGTATTTTGTAAAACAAACCAAGAACTGAAAAAAATTGCCTTTCACCAACACTAGTCTATGTCATGCTGGTTTAATTCTGTTTGTCAGATGGATTTAAACAGCATAATAAACAAAGGGGGGGGGGAATGTGTATTCTACTGAAAATATATGGTCTGACATGCACTTACATAATGTTGCGTAATTTCGGAACCGTAGACCCGGGTGACGCAAAACTGGTCTCAAAAGTTGCGCAAGATTTGAAAGTAAGAAGTCAGCGAGCGGCGCGGTCAAAATCTTTCGCGCGGCAAAAATATTGCGCGAATCGTTGAGGGGGGCCTCCCCCCCCCCCCCGGCCTGGATAGGGTTAAACTTTTGTGGTGTTGAAGCTATGAGTGACAGCCTGGATTTGACTTCCGACATCAACATCAAACTGGAAATCATCCAATGGTAGTCACATTCTCATTAACAATTAGTACATAATTCTGATTATGAATTTCTTACAAGGTCACGTTAATGTATTTAAATTGGCACCTTAATACCTCCACAGTTTACTACAATCACTCATCGGCCATTTAAAACTTCATTTTAGTGAAGACACTTCGATCTTAATACCCTTTCCAGGAGTTAATTCAACAAGGTGGTTCGTGAACCACGAGTCTCACCTGATTTCGCAATCAATATAATCGTTTGACCCCTAGATGACCTTTGACCTTTTCATACTCATGAACATACCTGTGGTATTGCCCAATGATCATACAAACACGATTGATCTAGAAATAAAGAAATGCGAGCAAGTTGAACAAAACCTTGACCTTAGGACTCCTAGATGACCTTTGACCCCATCATCCTCATGTGCACTCAATGTGGTAATACTCAAGGATCATATGTACCAAGTATGAACACATAACTGGTGCAGAAATAAAGAACATTTTTGTAACAGACCAACAGACTATTACATTTAAACAGGAAAAGTGATCACTCAGTCTCTGCTGAAGTTGGTTCAGGCGAGACAATAAGGGGGAAGCTACTTGCAGCTTTGATGTTTGTGGTCCCAACTTGTGGAACAGTTTGCCAGCCCATTTACTTTCTAATGGAATCAAAATTAAAAGACATCTCTATCGATTTTAGTTGTAATATAGATATGTAAAGTGTATAGAGCAGTTTTAATTGATTATGCGCTAAAAAAGAATTAGTTAATCATTATTATTCTTCTCTTACTTCTATCATAAAAGAATGGCATGTTTACATAGACCATTATTAGAAACTAGAAAGCAGCAATAACATTTAAAATTGGTGAAAAATACTGCAGTAAACTTGAATAGAATAAGTGATGCACTCCTCAATGCTGAAACTGATGTTTGGGACATTGGATTACCTCTAGAATTTTTTGATTAGCTTTTACTTTTTGAATTGGCAATTAACTAATGGCAACAATTTTACCTTCAGACATTTATTTCTCCAAAAAAAATTGATAAAAGCTACATGTAATAAAAGAATTTCTTGAAATGTTATTATAAAAATCCAGCAAATTTGCACACTGCAATATTATGTCTCAATAGCATTGCCAATTTTACAAATTAAGTCATTTTTTAAAAACGTTTCTGGCAATGAATGAAAGCACAGTTCTGCTGTACTAAAAATGAGTCTAGTTTATGTAGATTTTGTTCTCTCCTCCCCCCTCCCTCTGATTTGCAGTTTAATAAATCAATCTGGCCAAAACACAAATTGTGGCCTGGCCCCGTTGTCAGGTATGTTGATAATAGAAATGGAAAAAATAAACTTGAACTTGAGGTATGATTATTTTTCATTTTTCTTATAAAGAGCAATCAAGATCTTATATCAAATTGGCAACACTCTAAGTAATGCAAAGATAAACTTGGAAAATGATCAGTCCTAGCCATGCCTCCTATTATGTTACCATGCCATTTGAATATATATGCAAACACCCAGCGAAACCTCCACCAAAAATTACATACTCACCCTTAAAAGCTCTTCCTATTTACAAAAATAGAAGTAAACATGTTAAAAAGTATAAACAAAAAATAATAAAGACAATGTATATCTACATAAACAACTTATTGTGTTGTATTAACAAATTTAGTCCTTAAAATATGGTACTCCAAGTCTCAACTTTTCGGTTGATTAAGGTCATTGATGAAAAACACCTTTTTGCTGATCTTTTAATTTGAAGTCTAACGTTAGGCCTATACCTGAACGGAATGAATTGTCATAGAATAAATTAATTAAAAATCATCAAGAAAAAATAAAACTGGGGCAGGTACCCCTGCGAGCCTTCTCCATGTTCAGATAGGATAGTCAGTATTAGTTGCAGTTGCAAGAACTTGTCTTGGCTGTCAAGCTTTGCTGCATCATGCATGCCAGGCCAAAGCCATGCTGGCAATAAAAATTGACAGGTCTTTTGCTCTACAGACTACAAATATGGCAGTGAGTCCAACTTTGCACGTGTCCATACTTTGCGGACGATCATTATCTCAAAAACTATTTAATATCTTTAAAATCTGACATCATCAACATGCATGCATGAAAAGCAACTTAAAATTACCCTTCAGCATAACTTAGGATAAATTCATTAAAATATTGACAAAAGATTGGAAAATTTGTAACCGTTAGTGACCTTTCCGAAAAAATCTGAACTTCTGTCAAGTTATACAAGCATCAGTCCATCACGATATCAATTTCTTTTTAATCATCATTTTGCAAGCAGGTATCAACTGACCATGCTGACCGATTCTATTTTGACTTCCATCTGAAATATCTCACCTTAGTTTTGAGCTCGAGTTTTTGTTTAAATCTCCTCAAAACTTTGGTCCACGATGTTAGGTCACACTTTTTTAGAATGTATTTCCTGCACAGCGCGCATTCGTCGATCGGATTCGGAATAGAAATAAATTTTGACTATTACCGGCGAAATCTAGACTCTAACTTTACTTCACATTTTCGTCAATCATTTTAGGTTATGGTCTTGCCGTCAATTTGTATTTCTTCTTCTTCTGGAAACAGTAGTACAGTCCACCGTCTGGTGTATTGTCGTACTGGTGAAGTGCAGCGTGCAAGTGTATGTACATTATTCGATAAAAAATTGCTTATAGTTATAATTACAGCTTACCTAGACCAAAAGCTTCGGTCTCTGTTATGTTGGTTGTTCAGCTGAACTCCGTTGGCTTCACTCACCAAATACAGAGACCGAAGTTCTAGCGCGATCTGTACAGGGGACTCAATGGCCATATGTTTATGTACATAAGATCGGATAAAACGGGGAAGTGAATTTGCGCGACAGCCGAGGTAAGTCACTGTTTTTGTTCCTTTTAACTTGATTTTTCTCGGTTTTTTGGCAATTGATGCCAAGAGGGAATATTAATTTGCATTTTGGTCGCGTGAATTTTCAAAATTTTTACTCATTAAAGACAAAAATTGAAGAGCCCCGACGGGGAGATTTTGCATTGCAAGTCCCCTAATGGTGGCTGCACGCTAGCGAGCCGTCTGTGTATGAGGAGAAATTTAAATTTAAAAAATGTTAAAAAACTCCTCGAAACAGACGGCTGCCAGCTGTCTACACTCTACAGCTTACCTAACCCAGAGAGCTCCCGCCCGCGCAGCGGGCGGGAGCCCAGAAGCTTACCGTGTATTTTACCATTGTCACCGGACTAGGGTGATTTATGGTCTAAATATTTCTCCAAATGAATTGTGAAAACAGAAAGTATACAATTACCACGATTATATGGATGAAGGTCTAACGAGTGGCAGATTCCTGACATCTGGGCACAGTCTGGAACCTCAAAAAAACGAAAAGTTCTCTCCTTCTACCCCGTCTCGATCGGCCATTTTTGTTAAAAATCGTAACAAAATGGCCGATCGAGACTGGGTAGAAGGAGAGAACTTTTCGTTTTTTTGAGGTTCCAGACTGTGCCCAGATGTCAGGAATCTGCCACTCGTTAGACCTTCATCCATATAATCGTGGTAATTGTATACTTTCCGTTTTCACAATTCATTTGGAGAAATATTTAGACCATAAATCACCCTAGTCCGGTGACAATGGTAAAATACACGGTAAGCTTCTGGGCTCCCGCCCGCTACGCGGGCGGGAGCTCTCTGGGTTACAGCTTACCAAGCTTATTTGGTAGGCCTAGCTATTTTTATTGATTTTGAATAAATTGTGAATATATTGTGAACGAATTAACTTATTTAGCCTGATGAACAGGCAATCTGCCCGGTTAAATCCCATTGTGGGGCGTTGGGCAGTATACCCAAAGAAGAAGATGAATATTTTTTAAATGTCCGCGAATTTTGGACACCCCATTATACTAACACGTATTTCAACGCATGGGACTAAACTTAGAAATTTAACCCAACTAAAAATAGATCTAACTTCTAAGACTCTAACGTTAGGTCCAGCACACACAATCATCATCATCAATATTTTCCCGATCAAAGTCAAAACTCAAATCCTTTCTAAAAGACGTTACCTCTTTCTTGAGTCCCTCGTGACATGTTTGTATACTAAGTCGGATTATTAAAATAATAAACTAAAAGTTCAGCTAAAATATCAGCACTTGATCTAAGCTACTCGAGTCTGAGAAAAATAGACTATTCGATGATTTCGAGGTATCGCTATCGCGAAAATGAAGAGTAACTGAAGAAAACTCATTAAAATAAAAGAGAGAAAAAATATATCATATAGGCCGAGAAGAGAAAGAAAGGGAGAAAAGTAGGCCGAAAGTAGGAATTAGGAAGGGAAAATTAAGAAGGAGAAAGAGATGAAAAGAAGGAAAAGAAATGAAAGACTAGATCGAGAAAAGAAAACGAATGGGAAAATTAAGAGAGACAAAAGGGAAGGAAAGGGGCGGCGGAGTGAAGTGAAATGGGGGCACAGGAAAAATTAAGGGGCATGCACCTTTTCTTTCGAAAAGGGCACTATCTTGAAACATAGAAAATACGACTTATCTACAGTGGTGTAATGACCAAAAAAAATTGAGGGGGCTAGAATAAAGGACCTATATCGTATCATGTAAATTAGGCAGCGAGAGATAAACAAAATTGACATTTTTCAAACGAATATCACATTTTGTGATATATTTTGACATAATATTCAGAAAATAATATCATATTTTTATTACCCTTTCCTCTTTCCTTTTCCTTTTTTTTCATTGCAGTAAATTAAAGCCCGCAGGCCCCCAATATATGTAAACCACTGCTTATCTACCCACCAAAATGTTTTTTTCCTTCACTAAAGTATAACGTCTAAAAATGAGAACATAGGCCTATTGTTTTCAAAGGGCACTCGATTGTTATAACACATAAAATGGGTGAAAGGGGCACAGCTCCCAAAGCTAGAGAGTACGTTCGTGCATGAGCCCGGGGCACTGTCGTTGTTAAAAGCTAGGGCACTTTTCTTTGTTAAAAAAGGGCACTGATAAGAGAAAGGGCACCTATAAGAAGGCAATTAAAGGGGCACAGAGCCCGGCGGCACAGAGCACGTTCGTGAGGGGCAGTTTTCTTGGGTAAAGGGGCACTAGATGAGAAAGGGCACCTTTGAGAACTTTCTAACAGCATAAAACGGGTGTGAAAGGGGCGCAGAACAAGTTCGTACATGGGGCACTGATTCGAGAAACGGCACTTGCAAGGGGGCAAATGCATGCTCACATGCATATAAAACGGGCCCTTCTCGATCAGGTGAAAGGGGCACAGAACACGTTCGAGAGGGGGCATTTTGGGGTTATAAGAATTGGCACTTATAATAAGTGGCACTTAATTGGTAACACCTAACAAAGGTCCTCCTCAGGTAAAAGGGGCACAGTACACGTTCGTGAGGGGGCAATTTTCTTGCGTAACAAAGGGCACTTTTTCAGTGCTTCAAAAGGTGGAGGCACTGTGCCCCCCCCCCCCCCGGCCCCAGGATCACTGACCCTGGAAGGAAAAGAAAGTAAAGGGAGAGAGGAAGAAATAAAGAAAAGAGAGATCAAATAATGAGAGAAGGAAAAGGGATCGGGAGAGAAAAGAAAGGAACTGAAGGGAAAGATACTGAGAAAAAATTAAAAGATTAGAAATTAAGAGAATGGGAGAAGAAAGAAAAGGGGAAGGGAAAATACATATAGAATGAGAAGCAAAAGAATGAAAACTGAAGGGAAGAAGAAAAAAGGGGAAGAGAAGTTAACCTTGGTCATAACCTCTGCCTATTAAGGGGGTCATAACCAGTATCGAGATGTCTAGCATTTTGAGCAATGTTATCAGGAAAAAAAACAATTTTTTAATCGATATTTATTTTCCTTTTCTGATAATGGAACAAAAAATAATAGAATCACGTAGAGAGGCCTATAATTATTTGAATCGGGGACTGTCTGTGTCGGACTCCTTGGTAGAGCCAGCCACAGAACATAGTGAATCTAGTCTCACTACTCAGACTCTGCATTATGCACTATGCGAATTGCGAAAACCAAGGGTCTGCACCACTATGACCCCCCCCCCCCCCGACACAATCAAAGGAAGCTATAGGGAAGTAAAAGAGAAATTACACTGTTAGAAAAATTTCCGTTTTTTAACGGAAAAAGTCCGGCAGCAGAATTTCCGGACTTTTTTTTTTTTTCCGTAAATTTACAGAAAGTGGTAATTTATGGAAAAGTTCTGTAAAATATACAAGATTCCGTAAATTACAATTCTTGAAAATACGGACTTTATTTACGGAAACTTTACAGAAAATTTACATAAATTAACATGATTCCGTATAAATAATTAACGGAAAAAAAAAATTTGTCCGGAAATTTTGCTGCCGGAATTTTTTTTTTTTGTCCGTAATTTTACGGATTCCTTTTCCGTAAAATTACCGTACTTTTACAGATTCCCATGAAAAATACGGATTTTATGTACGGAAATTTTACAGAAAATTTACGTGAATTAACATGATTCCGTATAAATAATTAACGGAAAAAAAAAATTTGTCCGGAAATTTTGCTGCCGGAATTTTTTTTTTTTGTCCGTAATTTTACGGATTCCTTTTCCGTAAAATTACCGTACTTTTACAAATTCCCATGTAAAATATGGATATTATTTACGGAAATTTTACAGAAAATTTACGTGAATTAACATGATTCCGTATAAATAATTAACGGGAAAAAAAAATTTGTCCGGAAATTTTGCTGCCGGAATTTTTTTTTTTAATCCGTAATTTTACGGATTCCTTTTCCGTAAAATTACCGTACTTTTACAAAATTCCCATGTAAATTTACACATTTCCGTAAAAAAACAAGTTTACAGAATTCTTAAATTTTTTACAGATATTTTTTAATCAGTAGATACCTTACAATAGGAACGCTGATTTGCTATTTAAACATGTACTCCCAAACACATGGTAGATTGTATGAATGCATTCACTTAAGGCCTGAACAAACATTGTGTTGCCCTTTTCTGACCTGGACAAATCGGGCCAGCTTTTTTCAATTATTTTTTTCATACTATTACTAAGCTTACTATTTCTAGAATAAAACATGGCAACAGTGATTGTGTCTCGCCCACTCATGAAAATAACCAGAAATATCGTGATTTGCGAGGGCACACAACATAATTGTATTGAAACTTCATTGTGAAATGACTGGGATGGAATAACACTTGTCATAAGAGCCTTGCACATAAACTTTAATGTTGACCTGTAAATTCAATTCAATTCAAAATGGTTTATTAAAAATCCTTTCTTTGCGGCAAAAGCCGAATTGCGAAAATTTACATTTCAAACAAAATCATCAATAACAAGGTAAAAAAAACTTATAGTACTACGAACAAATTTCAATATAGACATATGTAACAAAGTATATCATAAATAAATTTAAATTGATACTCACTGATCAATAAAAAAAAATGAAAAATATTCAAAATACATGTAAATATGAGTGGATAGAGGAAATGAATTGGAAAGCAGAAAGGAATAGAAATAGTGGAAGAGAGAAGAGAGGCAGAGAAAGAGAGAGAGAAGAGAAGAAATTGATGGTGGAAGGGAAACAGAGAGAAAAGGGCGAAGAAGCAATTCAATTCAATTCAATTCAATTCATTTATTTTCTCTTTCAATCTTTTTACATTTACAATGATAGTTCAATATACATATTTACAAAATATAACATTTAAATCATTTTTTATAATACAATAATACCATGAAATCGAAAGGGAAGGAGACCAACTAAAAAGCAGAGCTTGCAGGGTGAAGGCCCCCTTTTATAAGTAAATTTTATGAATAAAAAATAAGATTAAATTAAGAAATAAACAATATATATCAAATGAATAAAAAATAAACAAATAAAAATAAAAATAAATAAATAATAATAAAAATAAATGATTCAGTATACACTGTATACAGAAATCATAAAACGATTAAACATATATACAAAGAGAAATTAATAAACACATTTACATATTAAGTTCTGAATTACATTACTTTGGGAAAAAACGATAATCTAATATGCTGCAATAATACATATTTTGGCAATTTTTATGACTTCAATTCAAATATTAAGTTTACGACTAGATATCAGTGAATAATTGCTCATATATGAAAGAAAAATATTTTGATTAACAAAGTAAAATGAAATGAAATGAAACTTGAGTTCGCCAACATAAAGAGAACTCAACATTAGAATTAGTATGTAATCTGCATTTTATAAAAAACAATCTTTTAATGATATCACATTTTAAGAGTCCAATGAATGATGAGTTCTTTAATTCTCAGCCATTCGTAGTTTGATATTATTATACATGTAACGATAGGGGAAGATATATACAAAAAAAACTACTCCTTGTAATCAATTCTTTTAGAGTTAAAGGTAAATGCTAGTTTTGGTAACGATATCAAAATGAGTTCGTACAGAATCCAATGAAATGACCACCAAAGTGTCTGTTTGTATAAATAAAACATATGTGCCAAAGGATTCTGGAAGAAATTGTGTAATTGCTGAGAAATCAGCAAATAAGCACAGGATTCGGGTAGAGCGTCGGGCCCGACATTCGAAGCAATAATTATACACTGTCCCACGTGCGCTTATCTGTGTTGGGGATCTTCAGCCTGAACATTTTTCAGCGTAGATTTCAAGATTTCACAAAGTTCAGTTTATGTAACTGTACCAGATCTAGATCCTCGATGATTAATGACAATTAAGCCTTGTTTTACAGACTTTCTCATGAAAACAGTGTTTACTGCAACTACTGGAATTTCTCTTTAAGGTGCCGAATCAACGAGGGCAAGGGGCTATTTCTATATCGTGAAGTTCGACATCGCATCTCTACTGTTCCGGCCAAGCTTCTAGTCTGATATTGACAAGTCCTATTTTGAGGTAGAAGGTGATACAGTTTAGACGTGGGGATTTGCATAGACTTCGCAAACGCAAGACAAAGAGTTTGATCCATCTATCTTCAAGAGACATCAGTTCTGACTGGAGTAAAGCATGCTCATATGAAGAATATGCTGCTCCAAAAATGATTCTAAGGGCACGTTTCTGAATACGTTCGATGACTTGTACTTGTTGTTTTGTTAGTGCTCCTGACCATACAGGTACAGCATATTCAACAACTGGTCTCACGAAACTAGTATATACAACTATAAGGTCCTGAAATTACAGACTATGATATTTCAAAGTGCGAAGAACATATAAACGACTATTTGCGCGCTTGACCATATATTCAACATGTGTAGACCATTTCAAATCCGACTGGATTGCTACGATGCAGTGACACATCATGGAGTGAGAGCACCGTCGGGTTTGGTACATTTCTACAAAAACTTTGAACACTTTGACCTTACCATGTGACCTCCGACTGCAGCATAATATGCAGGTCGCCTAAGTACATCTACCATCCAAGTTTGGTTGAAAAGTGACTTACGGTTGCGGAGTTAGGTGTGCTGCCAGGCCATCTGGCAACGATGCTTGTTATTTTCCCAGCCTGATCACAAACAACCTAGCAGAAGACAAAAGAGGAATATCAAATCTTACATTCATAACTGTCTCTATATCGTTCTGGGCACTTAATTTTCAATTTTCTTTGGGACATCCAATGGGAGCACACAACAATTGAGTTTTGCAAGTTTATCACATATTTGGAATGCAATTTTAACATGCATGCACATAAAAATTATTGGTGTGCTTTCCATGTTAGGTTGATTTATCCAACAATCACCCCACCCTTCCACTGCTTCAATTGCTCAGTACTTGCACACACAAAAAAAAAAATATATATGCTACAGAATTAACTACTCATTTTAAAAATTGCCCAATCAAATACGAATCGAATAATGACTATAAATGAAACTGAAGTGATAGGAAATCCTAGGAAAGAAAATTAATAACTTTATACAAAATAGTACATTGTTCTAGTTATAGTAATTTAAGTGGCTTTCACATTTGCTTGTATTAGCAATTGCAATCATTTGATCACAATATATGTCGCACACAATCACAAAGGTTGCAAGCAGTCTCAGCACTAATTGTGAAAAGGGCCTAAGAAAGGGTATAATTAATCTAACCTGAACATTGATCGAGTATCTATTCTTCCTGTTGAGGAAGTATATTGCCTGATCCCCACCAGGGCTCCTGATGTAGACATGTGTCCCATCAATTGCACCTATCACTCCTGGAAATCTGCAGTACTGGAAGAACTGTCGCTGAGTTGCTTCAACTTCTTCTCTTGTCGAAGGAAACTTCATGTATTGCCTTTTCCTTCTTGCTATAGCTTCTGACACATCTTTGATGATTCGACACATTGATGACTGTGATATTGCTGCCTCATCACCATGCATCTTTTGAAATGATCCTGTAAAATCAAACAAACCATATGGTTGATAGGTCATTGTTTCGAGGTAATTTTAAAACATTTCATTACACATACAGATGATACTTCTGATGACAAAAAAATTAAGCACATATTTCATAAGAATATTCATCTTTTACAAATATCTGACAATTTTCTGCAATTCATTTTAACAAGTGGAAGGCCTCTTGCAGTGTCGCCATCATACGCGATTCGATATAGCAGCAGTACTGACTTCAAAAACAGCTATTGAATAATGTTTATTTTCTGCCCCGTGCTTTTGACTTTTTACCTTGATGTTTTTGCACATCTATTGATAAAAAATCAAAAAAATTGGTCAGTACCCCCAAAGTGTACCACTATATAACATGGCATACATGGTATTTCCCATACATAGTAGATGTCTATGTGTGATCATTCACATGATTATAATTCAAATAAAAAAACATTTCTAAATATTCATTTGGAACTTATGATAATCATGTGGAAACCAACTCGCATATCTAATGAGCTGTGACCTTTGACCTGCGGACTCCGAATTCGAACTGAGCCTGTATTTTGGTGTCCTATACCTACACACCAAACTTTTTTTATCCATTACATATTTTTTTACTTATTGCGCGGAAACCAAGTGGGGGGCGGACGGACAGGGGCAATGCATGACCATCCAGGCGCCATTTTGTAAATTTCTAGTCCATTTGCATACTATTCCTAATCCCATCCTTACTCTCTTATCCTGCATGCTACACACTTCTAACAAATTGCTGTAGATTGTTTAAGAGTTGCTCTTCATATGAAAATATGACTTGCCCTTGAAAATGCCGTCTTCATGCCCTAAATTCAAATCCGAAATAGTCTACATTAAAAAAAAATCATATTTATTGAAATGTAAAGTAGGAAAATCATAAAATGGCCGTAACTTCCTTGTTTTTATTTATTTTGGTCTGATTTGGGAACATGCTTCCTTATTCATCTGTTTTTACGCATCAGTGACCATTACCTTTAGAAATAGCGCCCTCTATTGCAAAGTGGAATAATAGTAAAATGGCCATCACTTACTTGTTTTCATTTATTTCAGTTTCATATTTTCAGGGTTGACTTACGATAGTCCAAATTCAATTGTTTTTTTTTTTCATTTTACACATCAATGACCATTATCTTAAAAAATAGCGCCCTCTATTGCAAACTAAAGAAATATTATAATGGCCATGACGATAAGTTCCTAGTTTTCATTTATTTCGGTCTCATATTTTCAGGGTATGCTTATGGCATCATCCCTCATAATCCATGTTTTTTTACGCACATCAGTGACCATTACCTTTAAGAAATAGCGCTCTCTATTAAAAAGTTGGAAAACAGTAAAATGGCCATCACTTCCTTGTTTCCATTTATCTTGGTATCACTTTTTTAGGGTTTGCTAATGGCATCATCCCTCATATGCAAAATGTTTTTTTTACGCATCAGTGACCATTGCCTATAAAAATAGCGCCCTCTTAATATTTTGAAAATGTATATCCTCAGGAGTTTTCTCTTTATCTCCTTCTGTTTCTTGCCCTCCATAAAATCACAGGCGTCAATGCATGCACATTGTTCTGATACAATTGCAGCTCTAGTTTTTTGTGTGTATGTTCATCTCGAGTTGTTATCTATGTGCCAAATTTCATAGCTTTTCATCGCAACACAGCCAAGTTTCGGGGGGGGGGTGGGGGTGATCTGCCAATTTAGAGTTAATGACGAATTTATAACTCTAACCTGACATAACAGTTCTAACAGCAGAAACAGCAGAGCTTCACTCCTGCTGTGGTAGTTTTGGAATTTTTAAGCATGCAATTCATAGGTACTTGACTGTTTGCTTAAATGATACTCTTACTTATGTGATCCCTCTCTGATTTCTAGATATTGTCATCATCATCAACTTTGTCTGGAGTCCTAAAATTAATAGAAACAACCTCAGTCAAATAGATTTAACAGTGCCCAGAAACATTCAATAATCATTTAATTCAATTACTCACCCACTGCATGAAAACGGAGAGCCGTCAACACCTGCAAATAAACGGGAAGTGGATCATTCCTCTGTGTGTCCCTCTTCAATTCGGCTTCCAGCATGTTGATGATGTAAATGACGGTTTCTTTTGACAGTCGATACCGATCTCGAAATGGCCCATCCTCATACGATTCCGATGGATTTCTAGCATCCCGTAGCCCACGACGTGGTCTTGGCAAAGGTAGCTGTACATGTATGCAGAAGAGTTGAATATTATTTTTAATTCTTTTATTTTGTGATCTTTATAAACGTTCCAAACAGTGAACATGTGCATGTAGATTTGATTACACATCTACCAACATAATAACTGCAATCTTAATTGTCTTCCCAAGATTAACAAAAATTACATTCAAAATGTTATTTCAAGTTTTCATTTGTTATCTCATCAAATCATTTCAATAATACTTTTAAACAAATTAAAACAATGTAAACCAAATTTATCAATCATACCTCTCTTAGCAATTCAAGGTTGTGAAGGTGATGGAGATAATCCATGGGTATAGGTAGATGTCAACCGACGACGTAATTCTGTGAAACAATTGTCAAATAACAACACAAACATTATTTTTTAATAAATACCGGTAGGCAAATAATTTGAAACATATACATATAAAAATAATTCATTGGTTTATCACTTTATACAGATCTCATAGTGAATGATAAATAAAACAAAAACATTGTAATCATTTGTGCGAGATGCCTTTAAAAATTAAAGTTTTTTTTTTTGGGGGGGGGCGCTATATTTTCTCTATTTGCAAGTGATATGAAAAAGATTTTAGAACGAAATTTAAGTAATCAACTCTTTAATATTTCAGCCTCTAAAAATTGGCCTGTGCCGAAAGCAAAAGAAAGGTATATTTTTAAATGCAATTTAGGCAAATTGAAAAAATCGGCCATGAATAGTGACGTGTGAGGAAATAGATACTGGCTCAAAATCAACAATTTAGAGGATAACCAGAGGATGGACACGGAGTGAAATACGGGTGAAGAGTAAGAAATTAAGCTATTTTTCTTTCTCTTTATATTTTTTGTTACGATTTTTACAATAAATAACATTTCCATCGGCCACCCCACCTTTGTCACTCGGAATATCCGATCGAGTTCACCGTCCCGAAGTTTGGGTAGGTGGAGTGTAGTGTAGCGGTAGTGAAGTGGAGTGGAGCCTGCGCGAACTTCGCTTGAGGTATTACTAGATCTAACTAACTGTAGTTGACATTGGGTGATTTCAAGTTCGGTGTTGGTGTTGAGAGCGTAAAAAGGCCGCTGAACCGAGCTCCAACACCGAGCTGGGACTGGGTTCAGAGGAATGATACCAATGGCGTTATCGATAGCACATGACGTCACGCCTCTGCGCTGCGCTGCTAAATCATCTCAACTTCACGCGAGAAGTCTCGACGACGAAAATGAAATCGGAAAGAAATGCATTAAATTCTCATCGTACAGAATACATGTACCAATGTTTTAATTAATTCAAGAATTCAAAAGAGTGAACATTATTCTTTATCAAAATATATACAGCTCAAATGATTTGTTCTACTACGTACTACTAGCTCATCTTAACTGTAAAAGCTAATTTTACGGGGATGTTTCATCGTGTTTGCCGCCTGTTCACGAGCTTGAGATTGCCAACACCAACACCGAACTTGAAACCATGATTTTCCCAATCCCTGGGGGTTGGTGTTGGTGAATGGGGAAATTGCACGTAGATCGTCAACACCAGCCGCAGTGCTGGGTTCAGCAGACGACATTCAACACGAACTGCCGGAAATACGTCATATTTTCCGAGGTCAATCCCAATTAACACCAGCCTGATTTCAAGTACGGTGTTGTGGCTGGTGTTGTCACAACACCAACACCAGATTTCAACACTGTACTTGAGTTGAAATCACCCATTCAATGCCATTGTCATTGACATTGTCATTGATTTGATTTAGAATTAGATCATCTAGGCTACCGGCTAGGCCCTAATCTAATCTAGGCCTACCCCAAGTTTAAATAAGTTTAATTGCACAAATTTAATATTTTGAGGTTTATATTTTCATCTTGACATTTACAAATGAAGATACAAATGAATATATAAATGGCATCATAATATAAAATATCCTTGTGAAGCTCATATAACAAGCTTGGCCCACGGCTTCGCACCTTCGATTCAATTCGTTCAACCACAGTGTCAAAATATCCAACACTCAAATGCACCAATGGGACTGTAGCAGCGCGTACGCGACGATACATTGCATCGTCTGGACTCGTCAATGCCAAAACCTTGTTCGTAATCATGAAAACCAACACTATTAATTTCATATAACTGCATAAAACGTATCAATATATTCCAGAGAGGCACAGCAGAAATTTCTTTTACGAATTCAAAGCAAAATACTTACGAATTTCTGATCAAGAAGATCACTTGACACATCCAAGACCGGAAGGAAAATTCTCATTGCTTCGCGGGCTTTTCACAAACTTCTCAAGTGCGCATGCTCGAAAAAGAAAACTTATCATTAACTTGATTTTTCTGTAAATTTTACAAAGTTTCCGTAGAAATTGCACTTTCCACATATTACGAATTAATCTGTTAAATCGTGTCTGTAAACTTACATCTACTTTACAGTAAATTTACAAAGATGTATCGTAAACGTCTCGATCCTTACGTCAGTAAATTTACCATTATAACCTGATTTTTCTGTAAATTTTACAAATTTTCTGAAGAAATTGCACTTTACACATATTACAAATTAATCTGTTAAATCTTGTCCATAAACTTACATCTACTTTACAGTAAATTTACAAGATGTATCGTAAACGTCTCCTTTCAATAATGATCTTCACTACAATTACGGGCAGGGGCGTAGACAACGGGGGGGATGAGGGGGATGCATCCCCCCCACCTCACAAGGTGGGGGGGATGGCATGTACAATCATCCCCCCCAGGTTTTGGGGAATGATATTTGGTTACTTAATAAGTCATAATGATGATAATAATAGTAATAATAATAATGATAACAATTATAATATTAATAATAATAATAATTATGATGATGATAATAATAATCCTCATCATTATTGTAATTGTGTTTATTGTTATTAGCCGCATTCACACGGTGAAAGCCAATTCAGACGGTAAAAAAAAAGAAAATCTTACAAGTATTTACTGGGCAGGAACGAAAAGAGGCGCAAGATATTTGGTTTCTAAGACACAAATTTGCAAGACTACAAAAGTAAAACTGACTAAGAGACCGATATGTTTGTTTGTTGAGCCATGAATGCTCCTTAAGTAAGTTTACCAACTTACCGCATGTCTCTATTATCTGATTAGCAACTGTTAATCAAGCTGTTTTTGGTATGGGAATGAAGCAACAACTTTTTTCTTTTCATCGAGACTACTTTTCAGGCACGAACCGAGTACTAGCAATACCTTCTCATATATGATATGTATCATATTTATTTATTTATTTATTGGTTTATATCAGATTATATTACAGGTATATGATATTTATACATATATATATACATTATATGCATTTATTTATTTATTTATCTATATATTTATATACACGTTATTTTCTCAAGTCGGTTTTTATTGAAATACATGTGTGGTCTGGCCCACTCGTGTTATAGGCATTATACATTGTGTGCAAAATGCATCAGCGCAATCTAAAACAGAATAGAAAATGAATGTGATACAACAGTATACATGATAATTCGTGACAGAGAGTACCATACTACTATCTTTATAACAAGTATTATTCAAACAAACATATATAATTATGTATAATCATGAATTGTTCAACTTCATGCTCCCACTATATGACTATTGTTACACTAATACTGATATCAGGACTGACTGGTATACATTAGTTTGTTGTTAAGCTTGCAGCAGCTACATCTTTTCTGTATTGTTAACTATTTATTTATTTTTGTTTTATTTAAGATGCACTTTGTTTTGTATTCATTTAAAGTATGTTGATTGATGCATGAAGACATAAGTTTGAAATGTTTAAAGAAGTTTGTTTCATGTAAAGCGCAGTGTGAATTTACCCTGTCTTGAAATGCGAGATAAAAGGAACCTATTAGTATTAGCATTATTATTTGTATTAGTATTATTTTTTATTTGTATTATTATTATTATTATTATTATTATTATTATTATTATTATTATTATTATTATTATTATTATTATTATTATTATTATTATTATTATTACTATTATAAGACTGAGATCAAATAGAAGTAAATAATGCCCTAATTTGAAACGATGCAATGCCGTTATGGTTCCGATTTCTTCACAAACTTACAGAGCAGTATTGTTACTCCATGGATCATAGTGATACTGTTTATGTTTTTTGTATCTGTATGTTAATGAGCCGCCAGCCAATATCCATCTATGGATACTATGCCTGTTTCTTTGAGGTAAAAAAAAGCATAGTATGTACGTACTCATTATGCTTTATAATGAACAGACATATTGTTATTTGTTTGTTGTTTATGTGTTCTATTCACAAATGGCCACAGAGGCTGTTTTCATTCATAACCACATACCCATATCAAGACAACAAAGACTATACCTGCGTGTACACAGTTGACATTGGTTTTTTTTCTGAAGAGGTGTAACAGCAAAATTCACAGAGATAAATAAATACGTAGTGTGGTTCAATATGCAATACTATGTGTCAGTCCATTCTGTATTCGTATGCCACGGTGTGTAGATCTTGTCGATGTATGTCTGTCCATTCAAGGCGTAGTATGTGTGTGGTGCGCGCACCCGTGTGTGTGTGTGTGGGGGGGGTGAGTGTGTGTGTGTGTGCGTGCGCGCTTGTGTGTGTTATTTTACCTCATTCAGTATGCATCAGATTGCACGATTTCAAGTTCAAAATTGCAAAAGCTCCCTACCGTCGGAGGGGGGACACCCCCCTCCCACACCCTCCCCCCGCTCGGTCGCTTCGCTCCCTCGCTCGGGCGCTTCGCGCCCTCACTAGCGTTGGCAGCCCAGTCATCCCCCCCAGGTGTACGAACCTGTCTACGCCACTGATTACGGACAATGTCAGTAAATTTATCATTAACCTGATTTTTCTGTAAATTCTACAAAGTTTCCGTAGAAATTGCCATTTCTGTTAAATCTTGTCCGTAAATTTACAGCTACCTTTCTAGTAAATTTACAAAGATTTGTACCGTAAACCACTAAACGTCTCATTTCTGAGATTAATTTTTAATATATATATGTAAAGTGGAATTTCTACGGAAAATTTGTAAACTTTACAGAAAAATCAGGTTATATGATAAATTTTCTGACGTTGTCCGTAAACTTACATCTACTTTACAGTAAATTTACAAGATGTACCGTAAACGTCTCCTTTCAATAATGATCTTCTGTACAATTACGGATCAAAACGTTTGTAAAATTGATCATTTACCTGATTTTTATGTAATTTTTAAAAATTTTCCGTAGTTTGTATAGTACAAATTAATCTGTTAAATCTTGTCCGTAAACTTACAGCTACTTTCTAGTAAATTTACAAAGATTTGTACCGTAAACCACCAAACGTCTCCTTTCAAGAATGATCTTCACTACAATTACGGACAACGTCAGAAAATGTATCATTAACCTGATTTTTCTGTAAATTTTACAAAATTTTCCGTAAAAAATGCACTTTACACATGTTACAAATTAATATGTTAAATCTTATCCGTAAACTTACATCTACTGACAGTAAATTTACAAGATGTATCGTAAACGCCTCCTTTCAATAATGATCTTCTGTACAATTACAGAAAACGTCCGTAAAATTGATCATTTACCTAATTATTATGTAATTTTTACGGGTTTTCTGTAGAAATCCGTAAATTTACAATTTTTTTCCGTATTTTATCGTTTACGGACGATTTCTGTTAAAATTTGTCCGTAAAATTACGGCAATTTTTAACAGTGTAATAAAGAGGTCACTGTAAGAAAGCGGACAAAAGAAAAATGAATTACATAGACTGTCGATCCAGGGGCAGATCGAGGGATGATGGATATATCCAGGGATTCCAGGCCGCTTCATTTTCAATTGGTCTAATGCCAATTCGTCCAATTACCAACTTGTCTACTATCATTTGGTCTACTATCAGTTCGTCCACTTTCCACATGGTGTAATTGCCTTTTCGTCCACTCAACCAGTTGACCCATTAGCCATTTACCATTTGATCAAAACAACGTCTAATACGATAAGTTTTAATTGGGCGAAATGAAATAATGGATATTAGACCAACTGGTTATGAGACGAAATGGTCATAGACGAACTGGTGATTAGACGAAGTGATGATTGGACCAAATGGTTGTTAGACAATAATTCACTGTTAATCATAATATGTATGATGAATCATATTAAGTATGAACATGATGATTAAGGATTGAGTACTTAGATGATCATAATCATCATGATGGTCGTATTAATAAATTGTCCTATACAGTGCGTCCCCCCAAAAAACTATACACTTTTGAAATGGCTGCCAAATAGAAAGTATATCTTTTGGGGGGAAAGACTTATATATATATGGAAAGCCAATAAAGTCATCTTTCAAATGACACCAAAATATTGGAAATCTATTCATGCTTGCGTGAGCACTACCCACTTAAACAAAGGGTATGAAAATTAGGGTTCGCTCATTTGGTTTACGTAGCTAGCAGACGATGCTAGCCTGCTAGTATAGTATACTCACGCAGACCCTATTGCAAATCAAAATCAATTCCGGACTCGATATTTGCTTCCTCAAACTGTAGCTATATTATAAATATCAGTATATAGGCAAAGCTTTAAAGTACAAGAAATTTTTAATATATTTTTTATCATGAAAATCAATAATTCGAGCGCAAAGCGCGAGCTGAAAATATTTGATATTTTAAAGGGGTCAATTTAAGAACTAATTCAAGAACTGTGTAGGAAAATTGAGAAGTGGATAGATATCATGGATCGCCCTTAATAAACGATGCAAGCACGAAAAGTAAGCTGATATTTTTTAAATTATTGTTTTGACCTAGGACCGGGAGATTCTAAAGACATTTTGTCATCATATGAAAATGATGACTATCTTTCTTTTTCTCTTCTTAAGCGCGAGATATTTCATTCTGAAAAAGGGACAATTTAATTATAAGGAATTCATGAAAATGTTATTGTATTTACTAATTTGATTAGCCTAATGGCAGCTCGAAATGTGTTAAGACCTGAAAACTGGACATTTTAATTGTAATTGTGAATAGGATGCATGGATCGCATAATGTGAGCGCGCAGCGCTAGTTGAAAGTGTTGATACTGAGAAAACAAAACGGAAATTTTACAGAGCACTTTTTGAAAATCAAACAAAATAATGAAAGCTCGATGTCGGAGCTGAAATATGTTTTGTATATATTGACATCAAAACTTGATATTCAAGCTCCATATCAGCCTATTGTCGAGCAAGAATCTTATGTATCTCTTCAAACATGCATGCAATGCGAGCGCGAGCGAAAAGACATGAAATATTATTTTTATTTTGTATTCCAAGTCTCCCCCTCACTTTTTTTTTATATATTCGTCTTCCTCCTCTTGTTTTTCCTTTTCTCTTTCCCCTTCTTTTTATTTTTTCTCCCCTTTTTTATGCTCCGCCAGTAGGGGGCCCGGGCCCCCTGGATCCGCCTATGTAAATTTGACAAGCCCCAAAAAAAGTTTCACTGCAAAATGAAGGTCGTTTTGGTGCCAAAAAAAAATTGACAAGCCAAAAAATAAAGGTTTCAACCCAAGGTCATTTTCCATACATTTCTCCTTTGTGACACACCTACCAGAATTCCAGGGGGTGGTGCCTATGGAAAATAATGCACGCAGTACCCCGGCTTCCCAAGGCCATGATTAAAGTGTATAGGGCATCTAATTAGAGGTTAAAAGGGATGAATTACATTATAAAAAGAAAAAGAACGGTAGCGAAAGGGGCGAATCATATCTTGAAAGGATTCTTGCCTACATGGGCGGAAATCCCAGGGGGGACAGGGGAGGTGTCCCCCTACTCAAAATAGTAGGGGGACACAATATTAAATGTCCCCCTATTATTTTTGGTCTTTTATGATGGTAAGAAATACATCATTCAAAATCGAAATGAAACATGTATTTAGGGCGAGATGACCTCACTATTGGGATGATAACTTTTTTTTTGCTGGTCAAATTTTCCAGCCCCTTGTCCCCCCTACCTTTTGGGCAAGATTTCCGCCCCTGCTTGCCAATACTTGCAAAAGGAAGCAGAACGCTAAATAAAGAAATCGGGCATGAAAAGAGTGTTTTTTTAAGGACAAATATCTGATATGAAGAACAGGCACCTATGAGAAGGCAACACTTGTTGAGTTAGCACATAAAACAGGAACTTCTTAGGTGAAAAGGGCCTCGGGAAAGGGGCACGTACACACGTTCGTGAGGGGCACTTTTCTTGGGTTAAGGGGCACTGATATGAGAAAGGCATAGGGACACATGCTAACAGCATAAAATGGGTCCTCCTCAGGTGAAATGGGCACAGAATACGTTCGAGATGGGACTTTTTTTTTGTAAAATTGCTTATACACGAGGAAGGGCAATTGGTAACACCTAAAACGGATGGGCCTCCTCTCAAAGGGGCACGTTCGTGAGGAGGCATTTTTCTTGAGTAAAAAGGGCACTTTCAGTGCTTCAAACGTGGGAGGCTCTGTGCCCCCTGCCCCCCCCCCCCCTGGATCGCCGCCCCTGATCATATAAATATGTTAAAATCTATAACAAAATTAGATGTATGTATGTATGCTTGCGTGTGTGTATGATGTTTGTATAAAAAAAAGGTCAGAATTTTGCTTGTTTGCTTTGCTCGCTCGCAGCTTTCTATAAAAATCTTGCCCTTTACACCATGTCAGGCCCCTTACAAATAGATTTGTTACTCCACACCTGACCGATAGACACACCCAGTCCCCAATATTATCAAACAAACCAATATTAATCCCCACCCACCCCCCCCCCCCCTAGGCCCTCCGCCCGTGACAAGTACGTATCACGATTAACGGGGATCGTGCGCGCGTGACGTAGCGCTATCGTTACAACGAGAAATCAAAGATGTCTGAAATCTGAGGAAACGATTGAAAAAAGTACTAAACAATATCCGTGCAAATCTTCCGTATGCTCAAGAATATCACGATTTAATAATTAATTTCTGAACGTTCTGAAATTCATGCTACAACTGACATCAATATTTATCTACCAAAGAGTTAAGGTCGACAGTTTTTTTACCAACAAACGGCACGGATAATTGACTACATTTGCCAAAAGGGTACACGTAGTGCTACATGCAGTGCATGCAGTACGTATGCAATGCGATGCAGGCAGACAGTATATACAGTGAATACTGTGCATGTACTGTGAATAATGGCTCCTCGTCTAGCCGGATTTTTGAATTGTGAATCTATGACTGAGACTGAGTGAAACGGCCATGAATTTTGTGCTTGGACTCGGAGCCGCTTACACCATGTGAACTGAAGTTCTTGGACAGTTGACTAATTCATATTCGTCTCCTCATTCGACATCGCTGCTTGTTTGGACATTTTGCTTGCAATTTCAACTGGCCGTTGGCTACTTTTGTCGATAAGGGAACAGACGGGGAAGATACGCCACGCATATCGCATGCAGCGCAGTGCTTGTCGAGTGGCGACCATACGGAGCGGTTTTTGCCTGGGCCTCTGAGCCCGGCGCGTTTCCGTGATGGTGTACCGTTCGACAAAGCCCGCTGCCGTGATCTGAGTAGTGCTGGCCAGCTTTACCGTCAACGAACACATGACGAACAAATCGAACGCAATTGCTGGACTGTGTGTACGTGTGATTTCTTCCCGAGTGCTTCACTTTCACATTTGAATGAAACTCATGCTTTTCAAATATTTTTTTTGTGTAAGTAATTTTCTAAGCAATTAAGAGTGAGTTGATGCAAAAACGATCACAATCACCTCTCTTCAAAATCAGCAAATGCAGATGTGTTTTGCAGACCTTGATTGAGTTGATTCATCATGATTTTTTTCTTCCAATTTGTTTTTTTTTATTTTGCTGATGGTCCTGTTTTTTAAGGCTTAATAAGCCAGGATGGTGTGATGGGTGGATGCATTATTACTGTTTTTAATTTTAGATTTGATTTTAGACCTCGACTCTTGACTATTTTTCCCCCATTTTTAAACATGCTGAGAGTGAGACCTCTATATTTTTTGTCAAAAACTTGTTCACCTCAACACAGCTTTGCCTTTAGGCTTTAATTTGAGTACTTAAGTAGGAAAAATCCAGTCGAACATTGCCATTGGCACCATTGGACTTCAAATATTTGTGATGAGAATGAGCGAGGGAATCGGGGAAATGCAGAAAAAAAGTAGTTGAGATGAGACCTGTAAGTGTAACTTATCTATGTTCCTCAAGACCTCTGTGTCTTCATTTTTTATTTTGCCCACTTGTTGATGTACATGTACAGTATCATTCAGTGCCTCTGGCTATACTCAGTAAAACAGTATGCAAATAATGCATGCAGCCGAGAGCGTTAGTGGATATGCAGAGCACGCAAGGTTTCTTTAGATAGGTGCCGCACTGTGCACGAGCTGCTGGCGGCGAGTGCCCAGTGTGCACCATCTGAAGAAACCGAGCTTTCTCTGCATTTACTTTTACGCACAACAGCAAGTGCAATATTTGTCTTATAAAATAGCAACACAGAAACAAATTCTTAACTATTTAAGAATTTGTTTCTGTGTTGCTATTTAATAAAACAAATACAGTTTTGTTGGACTTCTACCGCACTGGACTGGTCTGCTCGAGTGTGCAATGTCAATTTTCATTGCACACCTTTTTGCACGGTAGTGCAATGTCACAAAAAAAGTTGAATGCCAATCGCGATGCTTAAAATAATACATCTATTTTTTTATAATCTGTTAATCAAGCAAAGCTGATACACTTGTATCAAGCTGTGTAGAACTGCATGTTTTAATGATCACTGCTTTGATCAAATCATTCTTTCCTAGTAATCGCTTTGTATGCACAAAGTTACATACATGTAGTTTAATACAGACATAAGAAAATATTTAATTTTCAACGAAAACAGTCAAATGAAACCAATATTATTTGTAGTTGGATACCATGTTCTAATTCATATGGATAAAAAAAATCTGTTAGAAATACTCCTTCGATCTTGATGTACCCGAAACAAGTATCCTGTAAAGGGCTTTTATGAATAAATACAGGACAATCAGCGGGCAAAACTGAAATAGGGACCAGGGGCGGTAGTCTGAAAGCACAATTAGCATTTTGGTGTCCCTTTCCTTAATTGGCAGGGGTGCGTTGCGCGCACTTGCAATAGTAAACGTTATGACCGTGCAATGACTTTGAGCAGTTACGACTAACGAGACTTGGTATTCTGAAAAGTCTCATAGCGCTCAATTAGCGGACGTTCCAATGGGGAAAAATAATGGTGATAAAAAGTCCTTTGAGTTGTCTCTTGCTAATTGTGGCTTTCATTTCTTGTAAATATGAATTCGGTTTACGACATGTATATTGTGACTAAATGAAGGGGGATGGAAGAGAATTGAGAAAGGTATAAGGGAATAGATAAAACAATAGAAGGTAGTATATATATCGAAACAAGTAAAATAAGGAATAGGAAATTTGGTAAGAGGGAAAAAGGAAACGGACATTGTGTGAATAGAGGAAATATGACTACTATTTTTCTATATTTTTTATTATTAGCATTATACAGCATTCATTTTTTTTTACACATTTATCAATAACCATGATATAAGGAGAGTAGGAGACTACCAAACCATGGTGCAGCAATGTTCAGGGATGAATCAAACCTCTTTCCAACAATAATAAACAAGAACAAAATCAGAACACGTTCGAAATTGAAAAAAAAACTGAAAAGCAACCAGGGTACAAGGAAAATGAGAGGGAAAGGGACAAGACAACAGAACTTCAACAAGATGTAACGATCTTCCTAAAATCTCTGATGCAAACACTTAGCTTTTTTTTTCAACAAAAATTCTTTGTATCAAGCCTCGCGCTGTTCAGTGCAGCTGCGCTGCAAGCCAGCAAAAGTGAAGAGACACTGCGCCTAAATTCTATGTTGTAAGAATGCATGCGATTGGCCAATTCTGTTCGGTAGGGGTGTGGTCTTAATTGAGCGCTTGATAGAGTTTTCAGAACATGGATTTCATTTGGAGGTTCATTAGCGCTCCATTAAATTGGGAACTTATGAGGAGACTTACGAGACTTCAGAATTACCTCCCCCCCCCCCCCCCCCCACCCTGAATAGTGTTCACTCAACTGGTGCACTGAGAAACTTTTGTGCTTATATGCATGTGAGACTGTTGCTTGCCATGTTATCTGGTTTCAACTATCTGTACTTTCAACTTTCAAAATGATGTCTAGCCCGGGGGGGGGGGGCAGTCAAATATATTGCTGTACACACACGTGACAAAAAAAAAAATGTTTAAAGGAGTGTTTTTTCAGTTTTGGACGTGGGCCGCACATGCACTCGTTAAGGGTATCAGAAACACTGATTTTTTTTTTAAAGGGGTAGTTTTGAAAGACTGGTCAATGGTCAATCGCAGGGTCAAAGTATTTTTTTTTCCAAAGCTTTTTTTTTAGACGAGCCAAACGTGTTTAGGGTATGTTTTTTTTCCCGGGGTCATATTCTGGCCAGGGATTCTGGCGACAACTTGTTTAGGGGGTGTTTGGAATTAATTTGGCCACGCGTGTGTACAGCATTATATTTGACTGCCCCCCCCCCCTTGTCTTGCAAGCCTAGAAAGTAAATTAAGCACATCTACGTGTACAGTATTACTTATTGCAGGGATTGTCTTTTTTGGGTCGGGTTTCCTTTTAAAAGTAATAAATTTCTTCAGTTACTGAATTTTGGAACAAACCAGGAGGATTTTTTTTTTTTTTTATTAAACAGGAATCAGAGAGCCCTCTGCCAAAGAATGTAAAATTTAGAGATTGATAATGACTTAAGTTTCATGTTATGGGGCCCAAGTGTGCTGAATGCAGTGTGTGCAGGGTTCTTGCAACATATGAAAAAGGCGTGGTGCATTTTTTAGCAACAAATTTCCACACCTTTTCACATTGTGTTCCACTGGCCTGTCCATTTGGCTCCCATTTTATTTGCGATACCTCTATACATGTGGGATATATACTGTACATGTTTGGCAAAAAATGTCTAGTATTAGCAGTACATGTATTGTGAATATGTCCTCATCACTTGCAGTCTGTAACCCTACGGCTGCTGCAACCACCTTCTGTATGTGTCGAGTCCAGGCAAAAAAAAAAGATATTTGTCTTGCCTGCGTAGCAGAGCAAGACTATTATACCGTAATAGGCACCGCTTTTCCAATGGCAAAAGCGACGTTGGCGTCATCAACGTTGAAATCTTAACCAAGGTTAAGTTTTTGAAATGTATCTGGACCTAGTTCATGAAACTTGACTGTAAGGGTTATCTAGTAATAGTGAACATCCTGCCCGAGTTTCAGGTCACATGACCAAGGTCAATGGCCATTTGTAGTCACTGAACTTACATGTAGACCATGTTGGGGAATCAACATCGAAATCTTAACTAAGGTTAAGTTTTTGAAATGTCATAACTTAAAAAAAAAGTATATGGACCGAGTTTATGAAACTTGGGAGATGAGGGTAATCCAGTATTATTGAACATCCTGCCTGAGTTTCTGGTCACATGACCAAGGTCAAAGGACCAAGGTCAAAGGTCATTCATGGTCACACAACTTGTTGGGGGAATCAACATCGAAACCTTTACCAAGGTTAAGTTTTTGAAATGTAACAACTTTGAAAGTTTTTGGATCTAGTTGATGAGACTTGGACATAAGGGTAATGGTATATCACTGAACATTCTGCCTGAGTTTCGGGTCCCATGACCAAGGTCAAAGGTCACTTACATGTAGGGTCAATGAACGTTGGCCTTTTGGGGATATATGTTTAATTTCCATTATAACTTTGAAATTGTATAGATCCTGTTAATGAAACTTGGACATAAGTGGAAACAAGTATCATTGTCTTTCATTGAACATCTTGTGTGAATTTCAGGTCTCATGACCAAGTTCAAATGTCATTTAGGATCAACAAACTGCCCTTGTCATTGGGGGTACATGTATTTATTGAATTGCTATCATAACTTTAAAAAATTATGGATGGAGTTCATGAAACTTAGACAAAAGAGTACTTAATCAAATATCATTAAACATCCTGCATGGGTTTCAAGAGACATGACCAAGGTAAAGATCATTTGAGGTCAATGAACTTTGACTATGTTGGGGGTATCGTTGAATTGATGTACCATTTACCATTATAACTGAAAGTTTATGGATCTACATTTAGTTCATGAAACAAGGACTTACATTGTACATGTAACCCTACATGTATCTTCATGTAGGCCGGGGTATTTTTTGAGATATGGCCGGGGGGGGGGGGGGGGGGGGCAGGCGTGTGATCGCGCCAAAAATTGGCATGCAGGTTGTCTTAGACATAATCTACAAAATTCTATATTGATACATTTCATGCAAATTGCTATTAATTGTGCTAATTTATGCGTAATTAGTATGCAAAATCATAGTTTTTCCTCTACATTTATCTCCCTACATGTAAATAAAGCTCCAAATGTTATAATTTTTAGTGTAGAAACTCTTTGTGGTGTTCTTAGCCAATTGTACCTCAAAATTTGCAATATCAGACCAATTTCTTATGGGTTTCTCTGTTTTTTGGACCTTATGTTTTTCATTGTTTTTTTTTCAATGAACTTTGTCAGGGACTCTTTTGAGATCATAAACAGCATAAAATGAATCCATTTAGACCAGCTAAACTAAAAATAATCATACATGTACATTTATGAATTTTGGTTGAAAACCCAATTTGCATTGACTTTTTACACAAAATCGTGTTTTTGAGCAACTTTTGTAATTTGGGAACCATGTAACCGGGCATCACAAATTTCGTCTCAAAAGATGCGCAAGACTTGAAAGTGAAAATTTTGCAAGGTGAAAATATTGCGCAAATTGTTTAGGGGGGCCCTCCGAGGCCCCCCCCCCCCCCTCGGCCTAGATAGGGTTAAGGGTTATCAAGTATCACCTATTGTCTTGCACAAATCTTACTGTAGGTCACATGATCAAGGTCAAAGTTCAGTTAGGGTCAATAAACATAGTCTTTTATTATCATATGAATGGTGTTTTATGTGAATAATCTCTCACTACAGTACATGTAGTTTTCAAAGTCAGCACTGCTGCTATTGAATCATGTAATACAGGCCAGACTGCTAGAGGCATTCCACTTGTTTAGTTTTGAGAGTGGCTTTGCACTAACTACTGCCTTCATCATATATGCAACATTTTGGATTCGCAAGCTTTAACATTTGCGGTTAATTATGGTTTTCCAGACTCCTTGTTTTCCCAGGGATCTTATGAGCACTTTGGGGGCAAAATCGCTGGAGCCCCAGTGTATTTTTTTCCCTGACAAGTGGAGTCTATATAATATGCATAGTTGCAAAACACAACACACAATTAAAAAAGTCTAGTTTAATTAAAGCATCATTATTGTTACTAATGAACTACTGTTATAACATTCATTCATGATCTAGTCTCATAATTTACATGTAGCTAGGCCTGAGTCATCCTGTTATTTTTTATTTTTTTTGGACCATTGCCTGCCTGAAATTTGCAGCAGAGACCTATGTATTGCCAAAAAAAAAAATTGAAATTCAAAAGAAATACATTGTCACAAAACTCACCAAAGACTGAATATCAACCACTGTTCAGGCCTTTATTTCCTTAATTAGATCTACATATATCGAGACTTGCACATGATACATGTACTATATTTCTAAACTACATAATCAGCCAATTAGAGAGCTCTATAAAAACAATAGTACATGAATGGGATTTCTTGATTTTCTTGCTTGAATTCATCAGCCCGAGTAGTTATAATCCAAGTTGCATACTTATGGGAGCATCCATCTTGTTCTGTTTACGTTGTTTGCACTTTTAGTTACTCCAATGCAGGATTACGGCGATATCGATCAATTTTTGCGACTGCTTACAAGTAAGATTTGTTTCTTTTATTCACATGGTATTGTTGCATTGGGCCAATATACATGTATTTAGAAATTACAAAAATTTTGAGATATGTCATTTTTCACACCATTTCTCACATTTGAAGGTGTTGCTAGTTTCAAAAGGGCAAACGAATAGCAATATGAATGGATTTTTCATCTTGAGTACACAAATCTGAAGTATTCTTTAAAGCTTAATGAAAATTTACATGGATATTGATGGGCTAAAAGAGGTTCAAACTAGGTCCTAAACTCACTGTTGTGATCTCGTAATGTCTAAAAATGACCAATTCCTTTGATTGCATAGTTCTTGAGAACTTACCATTGGGTGAACTTCAAAGCTCGATGGCAAAATATCAAGTTTTCAAAATGATGTTTTAACCCATTAACCCATTAACCCATTTTTTTTGTGTTTTTTTCTGTTGCATATTTTGGAATTAGGTACTTACATGTAAGTAATTATTTAATGCAATATTTGGAGAAATGACATGGATTTCATTTGAACTCTAGAACATCCTTAAACAGAATGCTAATTTGATAAAAATGTTAATTCTGACATTTCTAACAAATATCTCCAAAAAATTGCCAAAACATGATTCTATGAATTTTATTGTTTTGTTTATTTCTTATGTGTTTGTTTAGTAATGAAATTCGTGCACGGTTTGGACTCGTTTTGTGATTATAAACAGCATAAAATACATCAATTTAAACAAGCAAAAAGCAAAAATGATCATGAATGCAAGTATGATTTTGGTTGAAAGCACAATTGTGCATTGACTTTGTTCAGGCCTCTACAAAAAATTTTTTCATCACTTGCCCTGTCGGGCAAGTGATAAAAAAATTTGCTTACCAGATAGAAAAAACTGCCCGATTTATTTTCAAAAATTCTTTTGCTCTTAATTATTTTCTGTCCTGGTTGAACTTGATTTACTGGCGCTGGCCTCGGCATTTCTTTTTCTTGACTCTTGTTCAAGTTGTTCTGGTCGCCGATCGCTACGACAAAAGTCGCCTATTTTAGTCTGACGACTCATTGTTTATTTGGTTTGAAGTTGAGGCCGAGTCGGTCCGAAGCTTGCATGCATCCAGCGCGATCTAGCTCGAGAGTCGGCTGGCTCGCGATCGCTCGTGTACGTAAGTACATGTACTGTAGCGCCGATGTATTAGAGCATGCGCTAAGAGGGCGAGAGAGGGGTTTCCCCAGCTAGCTCCTTCGTCGTTTAGTAGCGCATGCGCACAGTATAGTTTAGAAAGTAAGATGGCAGCCCCCATCGAACGGGACCGTTGGCGATAAATTGTCGGTAAATTGGCGCTTATTTGACATGTTTCCACTGTTTTTTTACTGGTATGACATTTTGTATGAGAGATAATTGGCCGATAATTGCAATTTATCGAAAAATTATTAAAATTTACTGTAATATTGTTTTCATTTTCAAAACAACCACTTGCCCGATAGGGCAATTGAGTTTGAGAAATGCTTGCCCGCACGTCATTTTCACTTGCCCTGGGCAAGCGGTTTTGTCGCGCCCTGCTTTGTACATAAAAAACACATTTTTGAGCAATTCAGGGTTAGACATTCACTTCTACACAAAATTGTGTGTGATATACCATGTGATTCAAAGAAAAAAACACTTGACAGCTCACAAATCCCCAATTTAAGGAAAACGTGTCACGTAATCAATATATTTGGCCGGATACGACTTTTATATATATTATCTATGCTAAAGTTAATTCCATTGAAAAGGGGTTTGCAAATAAGTTTACTAACCCATGTAGGATTATGACACCATAGTCACATGTAGATTCATGTATTGTAGCCATACCTTACTTTGGTGCAAATCAAAATTTACATCACCATACTGTACCTCCCGATTATCCAGACGTTAGCGCATGCCACATAAATATGGTATCAAATTATTTTGGAGAAGATATTCTTCCAGGCCATATAATATGATTACATGTATGTGTTCAGACATATTTTTTCCTTGGGGATAGGGGATTTGTTAGTTGACTTTTTTTTTTTTTTTTTACTCACATGGTAAAATTGCTTACCCAGGCATTGCAAATTTGGTCTGAAGAGATGCTCAGGACTTGAAGTAAAAAGTTGCAAACATTGACTAAAACATTTGTGTGGTGGTATATAATTACAACCATGAGGGCGACATGTGATTTAGCCCTCGTGACAGCCCAAATCGCCCCCAAAATACCCCCCACATGCATTCTTCAGGGCGCCTATTCTTTTGAGAGTCACCCCAAGAGCTGTTCCAAACAATGTGGCAGAAGGATAATATTTGCTTTTACTGCACAATTGTCTCGCCTGCATACATGTAGCAGAGTGAGACTATAGGCGTTGCTTTTGCGTTGTCAGCATTGAAATCTTTACCAAGGTTAAGTTTTTGAAATGTCATTACTTTGATTGTTTATGGATCTAGTTCATGAAACTTTTACATGTCGTGTTTTAAAGAGCAATCAAATATTCCTGAACATTCTATGCGAGTTTCAGGTAACATGACCAAGGTCAACTCAAAGGCCATTTAGGGTCAATGAACTTGGGCCATGTTTGGGATATTTGTTGAAAATTTATGGATCTAGTTTATAAAACATAGACATAAGAGTAATCAAGTATCACTGATTGTTTCGCAAACGTCTTAGGTCACATGATCAAGGTCAAAGGTCATTTTGGGTTAATGAACATACACTGTAGGCTGTTATAAATTGGTACCCGGTAAGAAGCAGTTCCTTGAATGCTTGAGCACCCGGTCATGGTTATAAATGCCTTAAGCGCTTATAAATGTTGCATATTGTTATTTTACTATATAAATGTTTTTTGTGAATAATTATTCAATAGTTGTTTTCAAAGTGAGCACTGCTGCTAAATGTATATATTGAATCACGTAATGCAGGCGAGACTGCCAGAGGCGATCCACTTGTTACCCCTAAAAAGTAGCCCTTTTAAATGAAAGAAGTAGCCCCAAAATTCTGCAATCACCCCAATGTGGAAAAGAAAAATAGCCCCTTAATGATAACAATTATTTCCTACCCTGATCACAACACAAATTTGTCAAGGGGCAGGGGATTAAAATGCACCCCCCCCCCCATTAAAAGGTGTACATGTAGGTGTACTCCAGGCTAAAAATGATATCTAATTGAAAAGAGTAGAATTCAACAAGCGAAACGCTGGAGATTTCATTGAATGTGAAGAAAAATAAGGAAGTTATTGAATTCTAAAGTTGGGCAATATTTTGTGAAAATAGTTTATATATATATATGCATGCTGTCATGAATTTGCAATAGGTGGGCTCACTGGGCTGATGTCATATCTCTACTTTCCTAACACAGAAACACAATATGACTGCAATATGCAGGCGAGACAACGCTTGGCGTTTGCCTTGTTTTTTTTTAGCAGGAGCGCGATATTTTGTAAATGTATTGACCCAGGCCTAGTTTCACCACAGATTAATTAGTAGCTATTGCATTTACAATTTTAAGAAAAATTATAATTTATCATACATGTATTGAATTGATTTGAGCTCCTCAAGTCAAGGAGAGCGATTCTGAGGAGCTCAATTGAGCACCTCGAAAAAATAAGGAGAGCAATTTATTGAGCTCCATGAAATTATAAACGTGAAGGACTGGTACATGTCTATGTAGTCTTGTTTAAACTTTATATGCCATGGGTAACGATTTCAAAATGAGTTCTTACAGAATCCAATAAAATGACCACACAAGTGTCTATAAAACATAGGTTCTAAAGGATTCTGGAAGAAATTATGTAATTGATGAGAACTGCGCTTGACAATTCACCAAAATATTTGGTCTCTTATTTGTAATAAACTGTCTAATATGTGATTATCTGTGTTGGTAATCTCCAGTGTGATCAACTTGTAATTTATGATTTCACAAATTTCATGTAATTGTATAAAAGTACAAAAACTGTAAAAAGTTCATGTAACTGTACAAGATCATCATCTACATGTAGGATGATATTGTGACAATTAACCTTGGACTAACATACTTTCTCATGAAATCAGTTTACTGCAACTTTCATTTTTCTTTTAAGATAAATGAAGTAGTTGCAATAAACATTTATATTATGATTTCATTGATTGCATGTGTTTGTGATCTGCAGCTGGTGCATCTCTGATAATTCTGTTTGAATGTATTATCCTGTGAGGGAAGGTGCAATGAGATTATGATACTAAAGCTTGGTTGACACTTGCCCGCATTGTGGTACAGTGGTTCTCGCATAGCTTTGTGCATGGGCACGCACTCATGCGGGCCAATGCGCGAACTATGCGTGCCAGCTTGCGGATAGGTGTGTGCCATTGCGTGAAATGCGTGCCCAAAATTTTCAACATGTTGAACACGCATTACAAATTTGTGAACTGTTCGTGAACCGGCAACCTAGTCGTGCCGTTGCATACCACTGCGTGGCATCGAAATAGAAATTTCCTGGTGCAAAAAAAGTAGGCACACCCCCCCCCCCCCCCCCTGGTGGTGGCACGCAGTTCACAACGGGGTTGTGCATACTTTGCGCATAGGCTAAGCATAGTTCGCGAATGATATTCTCAAAATTGTAAGTGCAGACCACGTGATCAATGTAAGTCGCCCTAATCAACGAACGAAGAGGGTGTAAACACCAAAACATTGGAATATTTTAATTTGCGCTAGATACGTCACAGAATAGGGTGTCGAGAATATTTGCGGAAAGCACGTCGGGACAGTGCGTGAACTATGCGCAAATATGTCGTGAACGTGTCGGGACAATGCGTGAATTGATATAGCCAAGTCATGCCATAAAGTGTCCCGCACTGGCAGGCACCAATTCGGGGCAATGCAGGCACCACAATGCGTGCAAGTGTCAACCGGGCAATATACATGTAAAAAACATTGACATGTACATGAAGTAGTCCACTTTACATGAAGAACATGTAGCCGTCGCTGTATGTTGCACATTGTTCAAAGCATTTCAATGAACTCATTTTGTTGATTTTCATCTTTGGATCTCGCCCAATGATTGAATTCTTGACAATGATCTATATGCCATAACTTGTTGGCTGTCATGCACCTGGCTTGCATTGCCATAAGTTTTCAAGTTAAACATCAATTCCAGTTGTGTTGATCACAAACAATAGGGACGGAATCCAACAAAATGACTATCCAAATGTAATATAAACAAACAAAAATGTTAAATATATATTTACATATCTACATTCTTCACAGCTTTGTTGTCTTTTGTTTACTTTTGATGGTTAGACTCACCTTCTTTCAAATTTTCATTTTCTCTTCTGCAGGTGAACACAGGATTAAATGTGAATGACTGACTGAAAGGTGAAAAGACGTGTGCCAACACAAAGAATACAATATGCCAAGCAGTCATAAGAATCGGGGTGGAAGCCCCAGTTATTATCATGAACACAGAGATAGCCCTAGCAAGAGGAAACATAGCAAGTCCTCAAAGTCTGGACGACACAAAAGTAAACGCTCGCGGGACAAGGTCAAGGAACAAGTTGTTAAACCTTTGGTAGAGTATGACGATATTAGTAGTGAGGACTATTCTTTGAGCCCCGTACCTTCTCCGCCACCGCAGAAGAGTAGACCGTCCCCCGACCCTCCGAAGAAACGGAGACATGTGTCCCCAGCAACGGCGATTAAAATTTATAAGACTCAACAAGGGAGGGATTCTCCGCATTCTTCAAACTCAAGGAGTTCTTCCTCAAGAAGGCCGCCCTCCCCTGAACCTCATCCTGTGTCGCAGAAGAGTTACTCATCTTCCAGACATGGAAGATCCAGTGAAGCCTCTAGGCCAAGGGCTTATCAAAGCTCTCCCCCTCCTCCAACCAGATACCACAGTCCACCACCCAGGTACTCGGCGTCTCCGAAGCGATCTAAACAATCAAAGAGTAAGCAGAAGTATAGGAAATCGCCTACTAGTAGCAGGAAGAACAGAAGTCCAAGTCCAGACTATTACCAGATGTCCAGGCAAAGCAACAAGTCAAGAAGTAGAAGTCCCTCCTACAGGTAAGTCATTGCAATACAAGGCCAGCTCTGCCCATCTTTTGAGTTCAAACATTATTATGTACATGCTTTTTCAGTATAAGATTGCAAAATACTTGCAAATATTTACTTGTAATGATCTTGCTAACAGTTGTTACATTTAGCCACATAACAGTTTTCTTAAAACAATTAAAACCTTGATCCTTTGGCATTTTTGCATTTGCAATGTTATTCTAGGAAATGAGTAAGTGAGGAGTCGCTAGAAGAGAAATGTGTTGAGCTATGTTGTATGCATTTCAGCAATTATTTTGTGCTCAGACAAATAGAGGAAGATGTGTAAGAAAACAGCATTTGAGAAAGTAGGATACAATGTTAACCAAAAATGTATGAAATGGCTATCCTGTCAGGAGAACAAATTATTATTTATGTTATATCTTGTGTCTAACATGGCATTCTCTCCTGAACTAACAAAAGCAAATCTAAAACTAAAAGCAGGAAGAGGCATCAGAAGGTATCCCGGTCTCCCAGTGGCAGTCCTTACCGAAGACCTAAACATTCTCCGTCCAGATCCCCTTCACCTCCGCCTTATCGTAGCAAGAAACGGGCACGAAGCCCTTCACTTGATTTTCCTGCTACCAAGTATCATTCTTCCATTGGAGGAGAAGTCCTCAAGTACAGGAAGAAAAATATTCAGGCTGTTAAGACCAAGGAAGTCAAGCAGGAGAAGGAACCTTCTCCAGAACCAATGCCAGAACCTGTCAAGGTCAAAATGCCAAAGCCAGAAAGCCCAATGATTTTTACAATTAAGAATGACCTGAAGGAGAAGGAAACTGCCTCACCTCAGCGGACAGTTGTGGAATTGCCAGATAGAGGCCTTGTTATAAAGAAAGAAATAAAGCCAGTTGTGCCGTCTCCTGTCCCAGCACCTGAACCTGAACCAAAAAGGTCCTCTCCTCCCCCAAGGCAAGCTCCAGCAAAACCACCTTTGCCCCTCCCGCCTACGATAGATGCAGTGGACAGTCCTATGAGAGTGGTGAAAGATAAAGGTGATGTTGCAGAGCGGATGCGAAATCTGTCCAGGGATCGAGCAAGATCAAGGACATCAATATCAGATCTTCCACTCCCTCCGATGGCTCCAACTCCTGAAGAATCACCAGTGGACACTCCATCGCCTCAGACGCAGCTACGGTCAAAGAACAAGGAGAAGGAGGCGAAAGAATCTAAGGTTGACCTGGGGAAGCGGGAGATGATCAGACAGCGGAGGGCAAAGTTAGCTGGAAGCTCCTTGGATTGGGGAGAAAGGTGTGTTGATGTCTTCGAGATCATCAACCAGATTGGAGAAGGAACCTATGGCCAAGTGTACAAGGCTCGGGACAAAGATACAGGTGAGACGGGGTGTTGTCTTTAATCAATGTCAAGGAAACAAAACGAAATGCATGTAATATACAGCTCTTCTAGCAATAAAAATATTAACGTGCATAATTTATCTAAAACTGACTTGGCTTTTGTAGTATGATATGTCCACATGAATGGGGTGTCAAAATGAACATTTCCAGTTGCGCGTAATGTCGTGCATAAAATCATTTGTTAATTTATGAGCAGCTTTATGAAACAACCCTTATCTTTTAAAATCAATAAAATACCTGTACTCTTTTTGCATGATTACAAGCCTTTATCATTTTGTCATGAAGGATATTACTTCATAGTTCATTAATGAATGAAAGGCTAATTCCTTTTTTTTTATACTGTCCCAGGGTATAATTTACTAACTGCTTTTCCCATCTCCCCTTTGTCCCTCGTCTCCTCTTGTCCACAGGTGAACTAGTAGCTTTGAAAAAGGTGAGGACAGATAATGAGAAAGAGGGCTTTCCAATCACAGCCGTCAGAGAGATTAAGATCCTGAGGCAGTTGAACCATGACAGTGTAGTCAGGCTCCATGAGATTGTCACAGATAAACAGGATGCACTTGACTTTAAAAAGGACAAAGGTGAGTTCATGTTTTAAGCCAGGGCATGTTTCGCAAAGATTTAAATCTGACCAAAAATCGCATTTAGATATCAGAGGAAAGCTCTAAATAAGCCACTACCACATTTACCTGCTGCAACCGATTTGATTTGTGGTCTTGTTTGATAAAGAATAGATGTGAATTGGACGGTTTTCAAATTTGGGTTACATGGTGATTGCTGTAGAATAAGTAATGACAAAAATTATGCTGAATCGATATCTATTCCTAAGACTACTATTTTCATTGGGCTGTTTCATCTGATCTAACTAAAATAATGACATTTCATTAATGATCTGAACAGGAGCCTTCTACCTGGTATTTGAGTACATGGACCATGATCTGATGGGACTACTAGAATCAGGACTTGTAAACTTCAGCGAGGAACATGTCCGTAGCTTCATGAAGCAACTTCTTGATGGCCTGAACTACTGTCACAAGAGGAACTTCCTGCACAGAGATATTAAATGTTCTAATATCTTACTGAATAACAAGGTAATTCATACAGAGTGTTGTGAAGTATATAGGCCCCTGTTCTGAACTCTGGTTTTGATTTAAAGGTCAAGCAAACCCCAGAAAAATGTTGATTTGAATAAATAGAGAAAAATCAAAACTAGCATAATGCTGAAAATTTCATCAAAATCGGATGTAAACTAAGAAAGTTATGACATTTTAAAGTTTCACTTATTTTTCACAAAACGGTGATATGCACAACTCAGTGACATGCAAATGAGACGGTTAATGATGTCCATCACTCACTATTTCTTTTGTTTTTTATTGTTTGAATTATACAATATTTCATTTTTTACAGATTTGACAATAGGGACCAACTCGACTGAATCATATAGTTTTAAGCAATGCTAGTTCCAACTGTTCATGGAGGAATCAAGCATTGTTTCACTTGACAATGAGGAGAAAATTAAAATATTTCATGTAATAGAATACAAAAGAAATAGTGAGTGGATGACGTCATCAGTCTCCTCATTTCCATACCGACCAGGATGTGCATATAACTGTTTTGTGAAATAAAGCAAAACTTTAAAATGTCATAACTTTCTTATTTTACATCCGATGTTGATGAAGTTTTCAGTGTTTTGCTAGTTGGATTTTTCTCTTTTTATTCAAATCAACTTTTTGTTGGGGTGGACTTGTCCTTTAAACTCTTTGCTCAGGTAATGGTTCGACTATGGAATGCCAATTGTGGCACAGGACACAAAACAGTACAGGATCAAGTTATCAGCTGATTTGACTCTCAAATTCATCCATAACCGTCTTTCAATTGGCAACTAAAATAGTTTTCTTTGCCATTAAAGCATGAGGAAAGAGAACTGAAAACATAAGAAACATACAAAGAAATATTGTTGACAATTTCAGCTTCCCACAATTTTAGCACAAGTTAGACCATGTTAAAAAAGTTGCACTGGACTTCGGAATACAGACCCATGGTATCTGGGCAGCTCCCCATATGCAGGGCTCCACACTAACCCTTTTTTTCTACTGGTCCAGCCTGATTATGTCTGACCAGTAGATACCCAGGTTTTCAATATTTTACTGGTCCGAACCTAAAATGTACTGGTCCCAATAAATAAAAAAGCAAAAAGTTCTTCCCCCCCCCCCCAAAAAAAAAAACAGTACACACACAAACATAATTCATGAGAGCAATTTCTCAATTTTAAAGAGCCATTTTTGTGAGACGCCAGAACCATACTTACAATTTACAAAAGAGAAGGAAATATCATTTGTATCAGATATTTTTACTGGTCATATCTGACTAGTAAATCTGGCTATTTCTGAAAAGTTACTGGCCCGAAAGCAATTTTTACTGGTCTGGGATTTTCGGACCAGTGCCAGTGTCACGCGCTGCCATATGATATTACAAGACTTTTGCTCCTTTCACATTCTTCCACTTCAATATGTTGAACACTCAAGTCTCTCATTGTAAAAGAGCAGTACCAGTTCATTGTAGTTCTACAGTTTCTTTTATGCTCCGGTACTTCAAATAAGTTTGCATGGTATCTAATCAATAAACATCCTTGTCTGTATTCTGAAGTCAGGTTTAAATTAAACCTTGGTTTAAAGTTGTGATTTAACTATGGAGAGCCAATTGGGGCACAAATCCCTAACAATACACATCCAATTTATTAACTCAAATGAAACTCTAATTATCTGGGAATGATAACTGAAGTATATTGAGGTATTGTGGTTCAATATGAAATCAAAAGGAAACAAAATAATAAACATAAGAAATGTACAATATGAAAAGAATTGTCGAATTTTTGGCTCCCCATAATTTTAGCACAGGGTTAGACCATGGTCTAAGTTAAACCTGACTTCAGAATACGGGCCCCTGTCTGTTGAAAGCATTGAATAGAAGGATTAAGTTATTTGCATGAACTTGGTCAAGGTCATGACTTGAGGTTAATGTACATGTACATGTAGGTCCCCTCAAGCAGAGTACATGCACATCGTACCTGAATAATTTTATTAAATAGACTGTGCAGCACCCTGAGCAGAATTATAAAACTGTAACAAAGAAGCTGTATACACTTTACTTAAAAAATGATCATGTGATGTAATAATGTACCGACTTTGTCTGCTTACATGTGCCAGAGATGTATGACCAAAAAAAAACTGCTGTAAAGAATAAATTTTATTGACAAAGTGATGTTGCAATAAGCATTATAGGGTATGATATTGCATACCTACTGGAGTAGAGGATTGTCCAGAGAATCAACTGACACTTATTTTAGATTTTTCCAAAAATGACCACTAACATTAAACTGCTATTTTAAAACACAATATTCTAAGAAAGAACATTGAGAAAAAAAGGAACTCCTAAGTTTGAAATTTATTTTTATTTTGCCAATTTTTGCATTTTTCTCTCCAGTGCCATTGACCCACCGAATGCTCTAGGTAGTGAATTGAATAAAGGAATTAATTTTTATTGATGTCCTTTTTATGTAAGATCCACCATTCATTGAATTTCTCCTACTTTTTTTTCTGACAGGGCCATATCAAGCTGGCTGACTTTGGTCTAGCAAGATTGTACCATGCTGATGACAAGACCAGGCCTTACACCAACAAGGTCATCACCCTCTGGTACCGGCCACCAGAACTCCTCCTCGGAGAAGAGCGTTACGGTCCAGCAGTAGACGTCTGGAGCTGCGGCTGTATCCTTGGGGAGCTCTTCACACAAAGACCCATTTTCCAGGCCAACCAGGAGTTGGCCCAGCTGGAGCTGATCAGCAGGATCTGTGGCACACCTACCCCAGCAGTCTGGCCGGACGTCATTCGCTTACCCCTCTTCAACACCATGAAGCCCAAAAAGATGTATAACCGTAGGCTCAGAGAAGAATTCTCTTTGTAAGTTTACTTATTTAGCAATAACTCCTTGTTCAAAAAGTATTTAAAATTCTTTTTTCTAATGAATTTTTTATATCTTTATACTTATTTTTATAGTCATGTTAGGATTTGATATCTTTCCCTTAATGATCTTTAGTGTCCCACATATTCCTGCTTCCTCCCACCAAAAGTTGGCAGCCAAGGCATGTTTTTTTGGTTGACAATTCACCTGTTTGCCAATGATTTTTATTGACCTCCTGAATATGATTTTTTTTGTGTTACTAGTTGATTTCATTATGCATTCTTCTATTTATGCAATATTTGATTTAATGCGATTTATAATTTCACTCACACTCAGAACTCCTTCATGTAATTAGATCCGTCATAATGAAAATCTTTGTGTAATTTAATCTATTATGTATTGAATGCTTTTTTTATAGTTTATTTACTCTTTGTATAATATCATTGTGCATTCTTATATTTTGTAAACATGTATATTTCATCCACTGGCTGCCAATCATGTATTGCCAATAAACCATTACAATTCTATTCTATGTACATTTACGTATGCGTAGAAGGACAATGCCCCAAATAATTTTGGGTCACCAGGTCAAAGGTCACAGTGATTTTTTAACCAATGTCGAGACAACTTCCTATTACTTTGTCTATGTAATAGATATAGGAGTGAAGATCTTATCAACCTTTAGGGGTTACAAGTTCAAAGGGGTTATTGAATGTGTGAAATCAGTTGTATAGTATTCTATTATTTCTATGGATATGATCTTTTTTCTTTCAACCCAAGGTTACCCAAAGATGCCCTTGATCTATTAGATGGAATGTTAACCCTTGACCCTGATAAACGAACCACTGCTGAAGATGCGCTGAACTGTATCTGGCTGCAGGCTATCAACCAAGGAAAACTGACCCAGCCAGAGTAAGTTCTTTGTTATGTACACCCCACCACAATTGATATAATTATAATTATGTAACATGGTTTTGAGTTTAAAACCGCAGTTAGATGTTAATATTCATTCAGAATTCACTGTGTTACAGACTTTATTTGCATGGGATTTCAGTAAGGTTAGAGTTATCATGACTTTATGAAGCAGGACCAAGAAGATAAACAGTAATAATAATAACAAATGCAGTTTATTAGGTGCCATATCCTTCTCGTAAGAAATGCTCAAGGCGCACAAGTGATGGGGGGGGAGCAAAACAAATTTAAAAAAAAACTATCATTGATAAAATGAGTTATAGAAATATTCTAACAGGCACCTTAAAAGATCAGTGTGTAACCAAAGATAATTTCACTGATCTACAATAACAAAATATTGTCGGTCAATATCTCTGTAAACTGAGAATATTTGCAGTGATAACTAATGAATGATCGTCTAAATTAAAAAAAAAAGTACTTAGGCAGCGTAAAAACGTATGGTATATGAATACATAGGTAATGGTCACTTGTTTCTTATGGAGGATGAAAGGGGAAAAGGTTTTAAAATCCTTTTTCCATGCTGTTTTGTATTTCAATTGTAAATGTATTTCATATATTGATTGGTTTTACACTTTGATTTACTGTAACTTCCAGCTTGCCACATTGGCAGGATTGCCATGAACTGTGGAGTAAGCGCAGACGGCGGCAGGAAAGGCAGCAACAGCAGCAGGCTGCTGCTCAGAATCGAGCAGGCAATGGGCCGGAGCAAAGCCACTCTAAATCCAGTCGCAAAGAGCCCCTGCCTCCTGCAGTAACTGAGGAAGAAGCTACTCATATACCTGGACTTGGGTCAGAAGAGTCAGGAAGCTCAAAGAGAGGAAGCAGAGCCCCAAGTCGGTCCAACACACCCCAAGCCTCCAAAGAGAGCAAGGATTCTTCGGGAGATGGAGGGAAAGGGTCAGGAGAAAAGAAGCTTGCCAAGTTGATAAACCTGCTTCAGGCTCAGCCCCAGCTGGATGTCAACAAACTTGCAGAAACCCTCAATGTGCAAGTTGATGCCTCCACAATCAAGCTCTTGGAGAACCTGAACATGCAGCTTTTAATTGCAGCACATGCAACCAAACAAAAGTCCAAAGAAGATGAGGCGAAGCCAGCGCCGTTGCCTAATAAGGAGGTCACTACAGATTTGCTTGTCAAGGCCTTGGAAGGGTCCAAAGGAACAGGTGGTGCCCTGGAGCAGGTGTTTGGGACTTCATCATCGGAGCAGAAAAAGCATGCTAAGGAAATTGCAACCTCTCTTGCCCAATATGTCTCTGCCCTGTTTGGTAAACCAGTCAATCCTTCAAAAGGGGCATCTGACCCAGCTCCCTCTAGTGCCACGAGTCAGGGTAAAAGTTATGGAAATGCCCAACAAAGCACATCAATGATCACTCCACCCTCAGACTCCCGTAGCTCTTTTCCGGACAATTATGGCAATTCTCAGGGAGGAGAATCTTCCAGTATGTCATATTCCAGGGAAAACTCTAGACCAGATATTGGTGTGTCGGATGACTCGCAACAGAGCTGGAAACCCCCAACTCCTCTGGGGCCACCACCAGAGTCACCAGAAGCGGAAGAGCAGGAGCAGCAACACGCAGAAGACACTAATCTGGTGACTCCCGGTGTAAAGGCTGCCTTGATGCAGATGATTGCTCAGCAGGGTTTATCTGAGCTGGGAATCGATCAGCAGCCTGTGGACCCTAACTTGCCCCCACCGCCGGAACCGGCCCTTCCACCCCCAGACAGTGCACCTCAGGACCCCTTCCTACCTCACTCAAAACCCATCTTTCCCAGTGGACAGTACAGCAAAGATGACCCATCCAAGCCATCAGGAAGTGGAGACAGAGGGAACTTATTCCCTGCAGGGAAGAACAAGGGTAAAGCTTGGGGTCCTCTTCCTTTCAATCGAGGGGGTGGTAGAGGAGGGTTCAAGGGATCACATCGAGGTAATAAGAAGGGTCCCGTAGGGCCAGGGACAGGATGGTCATGATGATTGTGAAAACAAGAGTTACTTTTATTTTTACAGTCTTGTAGACAGCGAGATATATCATGATTTAGGTATGATAACCGTCTTATTTAGATGTTCCCTTGATCTCTCGTTTTGTACTAGAAGGATCAGCTGATGAAAATTTTTTAAAGTGTGACATGACATATTTATCAAAAGTGGATTTGTGCTATGATATAAATATGTCCCAAAATCACCCAATGTAACTGATTATTTGCTTCATGTGTCATAATAAGTTTTCATGTTTTGCACTACAAGATTTAAAAAAAACTAAATTACATGTAGCGGAAGACCTCAACAGAAAACAAAGAATTTTTATTAACTGGCCTTGACAAAATGAAACATGCTTATTTGCCATTTGTATGGAAGACAATGTAAATGTTACAGTTAAGAGTATCGTAAACAAAGTTTTTTCAGAGAAATGACTCCTATCAAGTTTTAGATACATGGCAAGACCACATGGTAGTTTTAGTTCCAGCTCCATTGCATTTGTCTATTTATGAAATTGGCTATCGAAAATAAAATGGGCAGTACAGTGACCATTGTTTGAGATTATTTGAAGATTATAAATTGGGAATGATAAATCTCCATAGTACTTCAGGCGATATTCAGTATTGTCTAGCCCTAATAAGGAGAAAAATTAACAAAATGATTGCAAAATTCTTGTTTGGGAACTATGAAAAATATAATTACAGGATAAATCAAGAGACAATCTTTTTATTTCCTTCTACCAAAAATTCCTATGAAAAATGGACAACACCTTCCCCATTTCTATTTTGTAAATACTTAAATCAGTATCAAATTATATTACTTAAGTTCCCTTTTATCCCATTAATTGAAAATGCATCCAATTTGAAGTGATCAGGATGTTAAGTTTTTGACAGAAGTGGGAAGTTCATCAATTTCCAACATGTTTTTTGATGACTCTACTTTTGTCTGCAGAAGGATCTATTCTAGAGAACTTTCCTTCTTTCTTATCTATTCTTGGCACCCTTAAAGGGGCTGTCATTCCCAGAAATTTAGCCAGCACATGCCAGTGCAATGTTGCAAGCCATTCAATCCTATTTCTTGGTAATCTTATCAAGGTTTAATTTCTCAATAAGAAACAAATTCTCTGTTACAAAGAAGTTGTGATTCTTGATATCATGAGATGGATTAAATTATAACAGCTTAGCATACGCTGGCTAAATGCCCCATAACTTTTTAAAGATTTAACTTCATTTTTGTCACCTATTTTTTTTTGGGTTTGCAGACAAATTCTAATTTTTGTTTCTCATACAATAGATAGATTCTTTAATAGATAATAATCTGTTAAGATATTCATCTATAGCATTGCTCATCTAATGAAATGGAGACCGAATAGAAGAATCTTTATTGGCTGGCCCCCAGAGCAGATGTCTTGGTACAGAGAGAGAGAGATCTTCATATTACAACACTACCTAACCAGCTTTTAAATCGATATCTTTCTGAGGAGGATGATTATATTTGTATTCCAATCTGTTTAATCTATTTAAGTTATTGTATTTAACATTTCTGAATAGATTATGATAAAGATGTTATCGAGGTTTATTAGGCACATTGCGACACAACTTTATGTGATTATTTAGTCATGAAAATAGTCTAATGCAGATGCATACTTTGCCCCCCCCCCCCCATTAAATATACCTGGTCTTGCCTTGGAGAAACTTTAAGAAAAATAAAAAATTGCAGGTAACATGAATTTTAGTTGCAAACCTAAAGGTTCGTTGCAATGTGAGGAAGGAACTAGTTTTCACATACAACTCTGATCAGAGATTTGACTTAATAGTAGGGTAGTAGGATCTTTACTATTGCCAAATGTGAAAGTGTCCAATAATGTCAGATCACCAGCTACACTCTATGTTAATGGTGACAAAGTCACCTTGTTCCTCATTTTTTTTTTTAAAGATGTGTAGTATTTCTTGGTTCATTTAGAAGGAAACCTTTTCATCATGTTTGATTTTTTTATGAAAGAGTTAAATATTATCGAGAGATATATTTGTAGACTTAAGGATTTCTTTGTAGTTAGTTGTAATATAGATCCTGATTTTAGACGAAAGCTAAGAATCTAATGATTTAAACATCCTTGTAAGTTGTAAATTTATGTGTGACTTTGGATGATAGTACTCTGTGTGTGCTTTATGCACTTTGCTTTTTTGATGTCACGCAAGAAGATATTCTTATTATCTGGCCGTATTAAGAGCTGTAATTATAAAGATTTTTTCCTCTAAATATTTTTTAAGCCAGTCAGATGTTAATCAGAGACAAAAGTTACTTTGCAAACCAGTGCAAGTGTAATATGTAAATCTTAAGAAAAATTGAAATTTCTGTGATGTGTTGATAAGCAAAGAAAGAAATTAAAAATATGTAAATTACACTTGTGTTTCGTATTATGTGTGCGTTTTCTCAGTCGGTGACTTAATACGTGCTGTTAAATAGATGGAGGGGTAGTATTTTTTTATTTAAAACATTCTAGTAACTGCATGTTAAATACAAAAATGAGTCGGCATAATGCAGTAATTGGAGTATATATTAGATTTTTGGTTTGAAATACTGAATATCACAATTTACTGTTGAAATAAGGTCCTACATGTGACCATCTCTTTAATTTCTTGATAAGTCACTGGAAGGGTGGAGAATTTTACAAAGAATTTCACAATGCAGCCTAATATCTGTAATCTGAAAAGTATGCAAAATTTAATTTGAAATTATCCTGCAACTTCCCTTTCAAATTTTCTCAAGATCGTATTTCATGAATTATATAATAATGACATTTTTCAAAGGGATTATAAGTGAAGGTCACAAGTAATTCCTTGGTCCGTCTTACAAAGAGTTGCGATTGATCCAATCAACCACAACTATGGAAAGCCAGCAATGTCAACATCTATTATGTATGCTTGTTAAAAATATTTTCCAACTGTAATGTATATTCATACATTCATAGTTTTCTTGGACATTCAGGGTGCTTCTCTTTGTTTACACAGGACATTGTTCAAATTTCCTGTAGATCATATTATGACAATGAATTTCCATAGAATTGAGGTTGATCAGATCAATCCTTCTCTTCGTAAGACGGGACCCTAAATATTTAAATTTTGTTTAATTTATATTTTCAAGTTGATGAGTGTTTATTCTCTACAAATGGAAGAACTGAAAATGTGTTGTAAATCTTTGTGTGCATATCAGTTACATGTACTTGAGGTATGCCGGTTAATTAATATAAAGCCAGTTAAATATAAAATGCCCTGTAAAGTATAAAGTAATGAGGCACCACAAACCACTACAAGGTTTTAACAATGATATCCAATGTCAGCTCACTAGCTAGAGGTGCACAAGTCAAGATTATAAAATTTTCTGTTATGGAATTCCTTCAAAATGGCACTTTGCTGTGGGAATACAAACTAGCTTTGGAATACCTACTCTATTTTGTTTTGTTGGTAGACCTTCATAGTTGTCTGCTGTTTGCAAGTACCAGTAGGCCTATTAATTGCACTGGGCCCTTTAGTACTGGCCTGTATTTGTTTCCCTGTATTACATTCTGTTGGACTGAATATATAAAGTCACAGTATAGAACAGGATGTGCTTAATTTTTGCCCAAAGACAATCCACAAGCTTAACAAAATAAGAGACAATCTCAATAAGGTTCTGATCTACCCTACTATTATACCCCTTTTGTGTTGAGAGTCATTGTCTGAATAGGCTGGTACATTTTTTACACTCAAAATTTTCTATATTGAAATCAGCCTGTATCAGGCACTTATCCTGTCATTATCTAGCTTGTAAATTATCCCATAGAAATGAACCTCATACCCACCCCCTCCCCCTCGCCCCTTCAAAAAGAGATACCTTTTGTGGTTTGTGATGCCTATATAGAAATTCTGTGCACATTTTGGTTTACCAATGATGATATCTTGCTACAAATAGTGTTGGTGTAATTGAATGTGTATGAGGTTGAGTCATAGTTTTAAGAAACCTTTTACAAACTTTTTATCAATCCCAAGCGATTTCAATTGAGTACCAAAAGGGCTTAATTTAAGAATTTAAATTGGCAAGCCATTTTTAACGGGGCACTTTAAATGAAAGGGAATAATGTGCATTCGAGGCCATTAAAGGGCATCAATAGTAAAAGTTACTTTTCATTGGAACACATGCACTAGATTACAACAGGGCACCAAAGCTTTGGGCAAAAAAGGGCTTTTATTTTGCCCTACAATTATTTGGAAGGACATTAAGGCCATTCTGAGGGCACCAGAGGCCATGGCTTTTGATCAATTCAAGCCTTGAATGTTAAACAAATTAGTGCTTCATTACCCAAAATACAATTTGATTTAATTTGAAACTTTGTATAATTAGCCAGTGGATAGGTACAGAGTTACACCAGCGTAACTGACTCGAGACGTCTAGTATGTTATGTTATTACAAATGACATCTTTGGTCAATTTAAGAGACAGCATGACATTGAAAAATTTGATCAAAATCAGATTGGAAATAAAAAAGTTGCTACATTTTACTTTCACTTATTTTCATAAAACGGTAATATGCACATCATGTGTGATATGCAAGTGAGGAACTGGTGATGCCACTCTCTCTTTCGCAAATATATTCATTTTTTACTTACACTGTAAGTAATTTCATAAAATAAAATGCAAAACAATTAGTGTGCAAACATGTCGGCTCCCTCATTTGCATACTGACCAGCGTGTGTATATCAAAATTGTGAAAAAGGTGAAATTTAAAAATGACACAGAGAACTCTTTATTCTACATCCGATTTTGATGAAATTTTCTGTGCTATGCTTGTCAGATTTTCATCTGTCTATTCAAATCAACTTGTTGGGGTGACCTTGACCTTTGATTCTTTTTATATGATGTTATTATTTTATTCCATTGTGAAATTTTCAATGAAATTAATGCATTTAATCGCTTGCAACGTACTTTCTGTTTGTAAAAATTTATGTTCCTCTTTAATGAACAAATGTGCAATTACGGTACTTTAGTATGAAAAGTAAACATAAGTATAAATACTGTATTTTTAATATTTATTCAAATGTAAATATTTGTAACAATGATGTATTGAAACTTATATTATGTAAATATTGTAAATGTATATGTAAAATGTAACAAATAAACAAAATGTTGGTGACTGTGTGTGTGTTAATTGATGAAAATGCACTGTAATCTAGATTCTGCAGACCTGCTTGCAAAGGCCAAAGAGTGGATACGATGGAGTCATCAATGGAGCCATGGAGGTCTGGTCAACTCTGGATATACCAGCCAGTGTTTATCCAATTTTGATGAAAACCGTCACACCGATCATTTGCAGAGAGATGACCCACCAACCAATGAAGAAGGAATGGAAGTATTTTGTCACTTCTATTAAGAAAAAAAATGTATATAATTTAACTCCCACAAGTACATGTATAGGGACAAAGGTCATGATTTTTTTCTTCTTAAGTTCAACCCCCCCCCCCCCCTCGATTCTGAATCATACACTTCTTGATTTTTTTTCTGAATTATCGTCAACCTTTGGTTGGAAAACTACAGAAGATAAGACTTTAATTTGAGATAAAAAATCTTGTTGCAACTCTTCTCATCCCAAAACTCAAAATATTGGACCAAATGTTTAAATTCTAAAAATAATTTTGTTAAGCTAATAGACATTTGGGAAGCTTCAATTCTACCCTATGCCATAAGTTCACAAAAGAAATGACAAAGTAATGCCATTCCTGATTTCATTGACACCAAGGAAGCAGTATGGGATAAATCTGGAGATCAGCAGAGGAATCACCTTGTGACTACTGGCACTAGCATCTTCTGAGGATATCATCATCTGCACAGGATCAACAGTTTCAGGTCTGTCTTCTATTGCGGATCGCCAGTACATCCAGCTCATCTGCTTGTGTGTCCAAACTTTTATGATGTTGTCGAAAGGGAGGGTCAACTTGAAATCATTTCCAGTGCCAGTCATCAACTTGTGCCACCTACGTATCAACACCATCTGCATAGCAGTTCATCAACCCCCTGTACTATCCTTTTTTTCCCCTACTGGACATCCAGTTTACCAGCATCAGTCATCAATTTGTGCCACTTGTACAACTTGATCTGCTCAGTAGTTCAGCGACCCTCGTTCTATCCTTTTTCCCTTCGCCACTGGACATCACTGATCGCCACAGATATTGTACTAGAAAGAATTGTGCAGGATGAGGAACTCCACCAATCCTCTCAGTCTCAAGTATTTCATCACACATTTGACCAGTTCCTTTGGTGGTCTAGAATGGAAAGGTAGGCTGTAGATAAGTGAGGGAAATGTCTTGTGGAATATGTTGGTGCCGATGTGTGTATTTGTGTGAGAGAGAGAGATTGAGAGTAAAGTACAGAGGTGAAAGAATGGGGGGGGGGGCTGAGAATTGACTGAACGAGAAAGGAGTTAGTTATTTTCATCTGTGAAATTGATAACTTTTTTACAGGATTTCATGTCTACCAGTTCGTAGTCATTTTGTTTTAAATCATGTTTTGTCCCCATTCCTTGTGGTGGCTGGATCCACCACCCCCCCTCTACTTTTCATTACTTTGTAGTTGAGGAAATTTTCAAAATTGAGAAAAGATAGGTGAATTAGTGTTTTGTTTCCAGTTTATTTCCATCTGTCCTGTTTTTATTCTCAAGACCACAACATTAAACTTCTAAATTGGCTTGTGTATTAAAAAAAAATGGTGCTGATGAAAGTCAAAGGACATAGAGGTCATTTTATACCCGAGAAGGCTTGTTGAAATTAAAACCAATGGATCAATTTCAAACGTAGTTTCATAAATGTGTCCATATATAAAAGGAAAAGGATCCGATTAGTTTTTTAGTTTGTATGGTCAGAGGTATACCTGGAAAATGGTTTGTTCTCACGCAGTAACTTTGCTCACTTTGCTATATTGTAAGGGAAATTATTTATTTAGACGGTGTGGGGTCAAAAAGTAAAATTTAAGTCGAAAGAGATCATTAAACCTGAAACTGGCCTGTTCTGGCTCTAACTAAATAATTTTTCAATGAATCGATTTTAAAATTGGTTCATGTGGGATTGTTGTAGATCTAGTGTTTATTCAATCATTCAGTTCAAAAGTTATATGAATTTTGGAGGGAAGGGTTTAAAAATAATTCTGCACGTTGGTGGGACTCGAAATGAAATTCTACTTGGTGAAGTAAACTACAGTTAGCAATGTTCATGGATGAAAATAGCCAACTTTCAGTATGGTAAAGTCAGAAAATAGAGTTTGAGAGTGAAGATGGAAATTTGAAAATGTGTTGCTAATTCTATTTCCTGATTTGTTCAACAACAATAACATATGAATATATTAATTTTATGTTTTTTCATTTTTTTTTTCTTACTACCCCTCCATCTTATTTTTACGATATGTAGCATATTTTGTGTATTTTTGTTGTGTACTGGCAGCAATAGTATTGTACTTAGCATTTCTACTGAGAGAAGTTATTGTGGAGTGTTTGATACTATTTGGAGAGGAGTAGAAACTCTGTATAAAAGGTATTCAATACCTTTGGAACCATCAAAATTAACCTTGCAAGATTAAAGGTACAATATTGATTTTTTTTATTTTTTATTTATTTATCGAGGACAATGTCCTAATCTTGTCTGTAGGAACAGACCCTGATTGAAACTTTGATCAACAAGTGGGTCTCCATGCAGACTAGCACAGACAAATCTTGCTGTTTCAACAGGGCCTTCAGTACACAAGGCATTACTAGGCTGCACATTCAGACCTTTAACTTGACTGAAGGGTTTGCCCAGCAGACTAATCCTATACAGAGTTTCTACTGCAGAGGGCATAGTGTAAAGAGGTGATGTGGGTTTAAAAATTTATCTTCATGTATTTGAGACAGAGAAAGCGATTTACAAATTTTGAATGAATAATAATTACCAAGTCCAACCTCCCCCAAAAAAAATATTTAAAAAATTGATAAAAGTAATATAAATTAAATAAAGTAAATAAATAAATATATATAAATAAATAAATAAATAGATATATTAATAAATTTGTAAAAATAGTGAGGAAAGGGCACACACATTCAAAAAATAAAATAAAATGAAAATGAAGTATATAAGTAAAGTAAAAACAGTAAAATGGATGAAATTGTGATAATAGAAAATAAGAAAAAATAAAAGGAGTATTAATAGAAATAAGTTATAATGAAAGAAGAAATATAGCAATGATAAATCATTTAAAGATATGAAATACCAAACGCAACAAAATAAACAATGACATGCATAGGAGAAAAGTGAAAATTCATGATAATTCAATGCACATCATAAGGGATAGTAACTTTTCACGATATACTATTAAAAACAAAATTGGCAAATTAAGATTTTCATAGTATTGGAGATTCAGATGGCCATAACTTTCTTTATATATGCCTTTTCAAAATTCTTTCAAACTTCCATTATTATTTTTTTCTTTTCCTCTCACACAAATGATTTCTAGGCTTCGCTTATTTTCACAAACGGTTAATGTAAACAACATGATATGCAAAAAAGAGATACACTTTTGTGGTCTATTATCATATGAAATATATATATTTTTGCAGGTTTGACTACAAGTTGGCTTTCATTGAATAACAAAAGGTTGCAGCCATGGCAATTACTCATGTTCAGGGGGGGGGGGGGGGGGGTGATCCTCGGTTTACATAATCATGAAAAAAAAAATTATATTGTAGATGATAGGGCACAAAGAAATATTTGCATACCAACGAGGGTGTGCATATAACTTATAAGGTAAAACTGGGCAAGTGTGTAACTTTCTTATTTTATCTGATTTTGATGAAACTTGAAGCTGTATGCTTATTTGTCTTGTTTGTTTTTCTCTTTCTTTGATTATAAAAAAAGTTTACTGTGGTGTCCTTGAATTTTAGGTACCGTACCTCACAACTTTTTTTAAAGATAAACATTTGGTGAAAAGAAAATTAAAGATAAAAGAATTCACTAAAAACTAAAACCTTTTGGTTTTAATATCTCGGCTGGTCCTATTAGTGTGAATGCAAAGAATATATTAAGGGGAAGGTTTATATCTCTAAAAATATTACTTTGGGTAATGCAAGGGGTACCGGGTAACTGTCTGAAATATGATAAACACTCCCACACCACAAAGAGTGATAGCCCACAGTATTCCCTCAAACACTTTAGATAATTTTTCATCCCATAGAGGTACAGAGCTACCACCAGGTCAAGAGTAATCTTCTTTTGCTCAAATTGGCTACAATGGATATTTTCTTTCTTTGAAGAAAAAAAAAAATATTGATTTATTTAACAAATGTTAAAATGAATCACAGCAAAATGTGAAGTTGCCAATTTGCATTATTGAAAAGGATTTTGTTTTCATCTTGTTGCCAATTTAGAGTGTAATGATTAGCTAAACTTTAATGGTTTGTATTCAGGTACGTATAGCACATTGGAAACGCTAATTTTTAAAGAAAATACAAGTAAAAAAAAATCGTCAACCATCCCTTTAAAGGGGAAGTTCACCCCTGACGAAAAGTACATTTTGAAAATACCACAAAAAAATAAAAGATAAAAAAGGTGAAGGTTTGAGGGAAATCCATTAAAGATTATTAAAGTTATTTGAATTTCAAGATATTGATTTATGACGTCATATACGAGCAGCTTGCCCCACATGTTATGTATTGAATATAAAATGCATAAATTTGACATTTTTTATAGTTCGAGATGACTAAAAATATTCTTCTTTCAGGAGCGGATGTGAAATAATGTCTGTTGATATACTAAATGTATAATAAAACCCATTTTCAATTTTTTGACAAAATAACATGTCATTGATGTTTTTAATTCACAATACACTGTACACAGGAAACTGCTTGCATATGATATCACAAATCAAAAAAATAAAGTTGTAACTGTTTAAATCTTTGATGGATTTTCCTCAAACCTTCAATGTATTTTTATTACATTTGCTATTTTTACAATAAACGTTTTGTCAGGGTTCCCCTTTAACTGAGTCACCAAAACCACATATCCACAGCATCACAATAACAAACATGTGCACAAAATATCAGAGAGATTGAATTATCCTGAAAATAGACCACACAATGTAAACCAAAGGGGGTGGAGGTACTTTGCTCAAATCATGCTAATTCAGCTCCCTTCCTGAATTGTTATCATATCTTTACATTTAAAGACATTCAATAATATATAACATTCCAATCATGCAATAGTTGCATCTGTTTTTTAGTTGATTTTTTGTGATACATTTTCTTAATGATACATAGCGCCCTCTTCAGATAATTTATTGTCATGTTCAAAGTAAAAAATAAATCAACATTGGCATAAAAATCATATTTGGGCTGTTGGTATACATGTACATGAAATATAATATGTTTTGATTATAAAATTATGGCACTAAATAATATGCTACATAATTACACAATACATGATAATACTAGACGAAATCAAACCTGAAGTACGTTGCAAAAACAGCAGTGCTGAACTTAATTAGTTGGTATTGCAGGAGGACTGCATCAAGCAGGCGCCTGTTCATCACCCATTGGGCCCTGGTTTGACGCCTAAAAATCACGAACCCCACACACCATTACACACATACCCCACACCATAAAAACACCACGACACACAATTCAACACAACACGCTTAACACTGCTCCACACCATTACATATGCCACACAACATGACATCACAAAAAAACACCACACTACAACACAACTCAAAACACTAGACCGCACTGCTTTGTGACTTAATATGCGAGCAGCTTCCCTGTATATCATGTAATGTAAATTACATAGATTTTAATTTCTTAATGGAATATATTATGAATTCAAATATTTTTATGCCCCCGCAGACGAAGTCCAGAGGGGGCATTAAGCGTTGCCAGTCCTTCCGTCCCCCCACTTGGTTTCCGCGCAATAACTCGAAAAATATTTAATGGATTTAAAAAATTTGTGGTGTATAGGTAGATGACACCAAAATACAGGCTAAGTTCGGAGTCCGCAGGTCAAAGGTCACAGCTCTTTAAATATGCAAGTTGGTTTCCGCGCAATAACTCGAAAAATATTTAATGGATTTAAAAAAAAATTGGTATGTAGGTGGATGACACCAAAATACAGACTAAGTTCAAATTCGGGGTCCGCAGGTCAAAGGTCACAGCTCATTAAATATGCGAGTTGAATTCCGCGTAATAACTCGAAAAATATTGAATGGATTTTATAAATTTCTGGTGTATAGGTAGATGACACCAAAATACGGGCTAAGTTCGAATTCGCAGTCCCCAGGTCATAGGTCACAGCTCATTAAATATCCGAGTTGGTTTCCGCATGATAACTTATGAAATATTCAACAGATTAAAAAAAATTTGGATGTGTAGGTAGATGACATCAAAATACAGGCTAAGTTCGAATTTGGAGTCTGGAGGTCAAAGGTCACAGCTCATTATATATGCGAGTTGGTTCAAAGATATAAATTTGTTCATTATATACATATTGGTTTCTGCATGATATTAAGTTCAATCATATTGAATGAATTTCTGATCGCGGGGGCATCTGTGTCCTTAGACACGTCAAATTTCTTGTTTGTATATAAAAGGGGTATGAAATGGTGTCTCCAATGATGCATCCACTGCATGCAAAGTTTAAAAATTTACAACTCTCTTATTCTTTGTCAGATTTTCAACAACTTTCATTAATATTTTTCTCCCATTATCTGCTTTAAAAAAAAATCATTATGGAGAACTTCCCCTTTAAAACAAAAATGAATGCTTTGAGATCATTTACCAAAACCTGTAGGTCAAGTTGATATTGATTAATAAGACACACACACAAAAGCATAACACTGGAAATTCCATTGATATTGGCTGTGAAATATAAGAAAGTTCTGAAATATTCAAATTTCACTTATTTCCACTAAACTGATGTGCAAATGATGCAAAAAAAATGTCCCTAAAAAGAAAAAGAAAAGAAGGGGGAAAAGGAGGAAAAGAAAAAGTGAAGGGATAAAAGGGAAGAAGCGTATGGCTTTTTTGTTTTTTTATTTTTTGTCAAAAGAATAAAAACCTAAACAAGCCGTTCTTCTCTCTCTCTCTCTTCATTCAAAATTTTGCTTTTGCGCATGAAAAATATTTTTTAAATGCCTTTCCCCTTTTGTTTACCTCAAGAGAAATTATATCTAATTCAATCTTTTGCCATATTTGGCGTGCTCATAATTTTTTTCAATCTCAGAAATTATATTATATTCAAGTTGATAAGGGTACTAGAGATGCAAGAGACGTCTTTTTATTTAAATTTGACGAGACATTGAAAACTTGCACCCCCCCCCCCCCCCCCCCCGCCCCCTCCCAAACTAAAATCCTGGCTATGCAGTTGTGTAACACTTTTGTTTCTTCAAATATCTAATTTAAATCTCTTCTTTTTTTCTGAAGTTTAAATACATGTAGAATTGTTTACGTGAAGGTCAAGTCCACCCCAATGAAAAGTGTATTTAAATAAATAGAAATCAAACTACATAGCACTTTTAAAATTCTCATCAAAATCTTATGTAAAATAAGAAATTTCTGACACTTGAAAGTTTTGTCTAAAATCCTAGAAAGCATATGTGTGTAATTCATATGTTGCTATGCCAAAAAGATTTCCTGCATTTTCCATCTCCATCCCCCCCCCCCCCAACATGCTTTCAAAACAATTTTGCTGCTCGTTAAGTATGATTTTCCCCTTCATGTTTTGAACATGTTTAATTCTTTTATGAACTCTTCAAATTGCCATGATATCCTATTCATTTTAATTCCCAGGGTTACAGGGGGATAGGGCCCCTAAAATTTCTCAAGTGGTAAACAAAATTGAAAATGAAAAGAGGAGGGAGGAAGATGAAATAATTGGATGAAAGCGAAGTCCCCAAAAAAATAAGTCTGGGTTGTGTAACTCCATATTACCCATTATCTAATTGAAGAAATTTTTAGGTCATCGTCTTTCAGTAATCTCTGGTGCCCCCTCTTGGGACCACAGAAATATATTTGACTTTGGTGAAATTCAACTTTAGAAAATGTAAATAAAACATTTCGCATATTCTGATTTAAAAAAAAATGCTTTGATTTGGATTATCATATTTGACTTCTGAAAGATTGACTTATACATATTCTATTGTATAAGAGCTCTCTTCTATACATCCTGAGCCTGCTATATAGGATTTATTTATATGTTAATGAGATAATCCTAGATCATTGGCATTAAACGACTCAAAAACTATGTATTCTATTAAAGATGTATTATAAACAAACATCTTTGAGTTTGATAGCTTTCAAATTGCAGGTTTCTTGATTTTTTTTAAATTGTTTATTAGTTTCTTTCTCATTATATCAAGGGCAATATTACCAAGCCAACCCACCCCCCCCCCCAAAAAAAAATCAATTATGATTTTGAGAAATGGGGGGGGGGTCCTGATGGAAGTATTTAATATGAATATCTTTTCAAAGTTTTTTATCAAGGTGAATATTCTTCCATCTAATCTTTTTTTTTCTGGGAACAAGTGCAGTGCATCAGACAGAATTAATTAACTTTTAAAATAGATGTATCTCTCCCTCTTAATATTTGAGAATCGAGTAAGTGCTAATTCATGAAGATAAGTGCTTAAATGTTTTAATTTGATTCTTGATTGAATGGTGAGTTTTGGATAGAAAATGAAGTGTGCTCTCTCAAGTCTTTACTATGAATAAGTGATGAGAGGTAGAAAAAGGATATGGTTTTATTTTTCAATCAAGTGAAAGTAATGATTTTTTTTAAATGTACGGTAGAGGTGACTGTCTATTTGCAAGTCAAATCTTTTGATACCACAGAAATCTGTTTGACTTACAGGGCAAAATTTGATGTTTTGCATATTCTGGTTAAAAAAATGCTTCAAAATAGCCGTTGACGTGTGTATATGTAAGGTTGATTTAATATGCTGTCTACTGTCATAGCTTACATGTAGTTCAGTTGTAAGTTGACAACATATATTTCTTATGAAGGATACTCCCACAGTGGGAAAGTTTGAAAAGGATTGTTTTTAGTTGGGAAGTTCTTTGCATGATGATTAGGAAGAATATAAATGGTAAAAAAAAAATACTGTGTACTGCATGTGACTAACATAAATTTATTTGAGGAAAATATTCAAAGTTCAGTCTGCAAAAGTCAACCTTACAAGTCAAAATAACCCCCTATGAAGGAGTCGAAACATTTTTCCAAATAAGATATATTTTCCCCAGTTTAGCAAGTTTTCCCCCAGGTCAGTATTAGATTTCTGAGGAAACAAAAGATTTTACTATGTATTTTCTTTTCATTCTTTTTATGTGTTACCATACATTTGCACAATGCATATTTAGTTTTGAGTGTGTTGTTGGTTGTATACATGATGTGTATGACAAAGACAAGTACTTCGAGTGGAAGGGGGGGGGGGGCAACTGAATGGCAATTTGTTATATCTGTGTGTGAGAGTGATATGTGTACAGGTTCACTGTAAATAATGGAGTTGATTCACACTTAAAGTTGGTGAGCCTGGGATTGTTTCATGAAAGTTGTCAGCTCCAACAAGGGACAAGTCATCGTTATGCGACAGTTTCCCTAGTAACAGTCAGACATCCATGCTTCTCAGCCAATCAATATCACGAAAGTTGTCCGATCTGGCGACTCTGATCAAACGCCTCATGAACAAATGCAACAATCCAAGTGGCAGCTTTAAACTGGACCAGTCTTACGCCATGCTCTCTCTGAAGAAAGGCAGTATCCGTTGTCTGCTCATCATACATCTGCAGGCGGGGCCAAGTTTCATGAAACCATCACGAGTCTAAGTTTGTGACCATCCCAGTGCAATACATAGTAATTTTCTTATACCCCTCTGTATGAGTGTATGGGTTGTCCAAAAAGTTATGACTTATGACGGTTCCATGAATCAGACCCCATAGGCCCGAATTCACAAAGGTGGTTTTGAAAACCCACGGTTGAGTCCGTGGTTTATGCAGATTTCCTGTATAAATTACGCTTAATTTACCGCGTATATTAAATAATGTCCAATGCTGATGTGCGCTTTTGTCACAGTGGGCCAAATTGACGCCTGTTGCCGTAGTTATCCACGCTATTTTATTCATGAGTCCACTCTTCAAACAGTGGACTCATGAATACTATAGCGTATCTAACCATGGAAACAGGCGTCAAATGTGCGCACTGTGACAAAAGCATGCATCAGCATTGGACATTTTTATACACGTCCCCGATACGCGCTAAATTAAGCGTAATTTATATAGGAAATCTGCATAAACCATGGATTCAAACCACCTTTGTGAATTCGGGCCATAGTGACTCGAGGAATGAATTCTGATCATCCTATGTGGCAGTTCGGTTGGAAGCAGGAGAGAGGACCCCCTAAAGGTAAGTGATGAATAATGTTCTTTTGGTGATAATTGATTTGTATGATTGAACTATTGTCTAAACACATACTGAGAAAAATAATGAGGCAAATGAAGAGATGACTAAATTTATTTGAAGAGATATGGAAAAATGGGGGAAAAATGAAAGTGGAAATTCATCCTGATGTCAAATTGGTTTTATAAAAGGAGACGAATATGACCCGCAAATTAATGACAATCTAGCAACAACAAAGATTAAACAGTTAAAACTAAAGTTTATATTTTGTGACATCGAAAGCCTTTTCTCCATATTGCAGTAAAATGCCAATTTCTCAGAAATGTGATATAAGCCTGTGCATTCGGTGCATTCAGTGTATCGTCGGGCAGATAATTTCATACACACTTCAGTATTTTTTAAGAAATAAGAAATTTATAGAATTTGTAATACATGCTGTATGGGGCCACTGCGTGATGTCACAACATCCAAACTTAAAGGGGAATGAAACCTTTGGAACAAATGGGCTTGTGTCAAAACAGAAAAATCAAAGAATAAGAACAAAGACAGTTTGAGAAAAATCGGACAAATAATGAGAAAGTTATGAGCATTTGAATATTGCAATCACTAATACTATGGAGATCCTCCCGTTGGCAATACGACGATGTGTGATGTCACATGTGAACAACTTTCCCTTTGATGGACTATAAAATACTGCTAAAATGTCTCTTTTTGCCTTTTCTCATGGTGATACAAACTCTTTATCCATGATGTATTAAAAAAAAATCTGTATTACATGCCCTCCTATAGAAGGAACACATGATCTACTGATAGATGTGATAAAAGAGGCAGTTTAAGTGAAATATATACTAAAGTAATGGGAAGAGTTGTTCACAAGTGACATCACACATCTTTGTCGCATTGCCAATTTGAGGATCTCCATAGCATTAGTGATCGCAATATTCAAGTGCTCATAACTTTCTCATTATTTGTCCGATTTTTCTCAAACTTTCATTGATCTGTTTCCGCTTTGATTTTTCTGTTTTCACAAAAGCTACATCTTGTTCCATAGGTTTCATTCTCCTTAAACTCAAGTGTTTTAAAAATAGAAGGGAGTAATTGCAGCGAACAATTATTTCATGAGATAGTTTAATAAAATCAAGGTTAAATGCTACCATATTATCATAAATCTAGTTCTGGTACATTGAAATAAACTTCTCTTTGTGAAATCTGATGATGATCAATAACACAAAAAGGCATTTGTGGGACAGTGTATTAATATTATCCGGAAAAAATACCCAAAATTTTATGCCGAAGTCTGCTTATTTTGCCCATTTCTTGACAATTACAAATTTTCTTCCGGAACCATTTGGCACATATTTGTTAATTAATACAAACACTTGGGTGGTCATTTTATTGGATTCTGTTCAAATGAATTTGAGATCATTTACAATGCATTTTTAATCTCTTCCTCCTTTAACCAATTTGATGCCAGGGTGGACTTCCCTTTAACTATGGAATACTACATATTATTTTGGTTAAGAATTGAAAAGGGAAATGACATTTTCTTTTTTTTTGCTAACAAATACATTGCATTTTTATACACAAGATCTGTCAAATGTATGCATAAAACGAAGCATGCTTTAAACTATAAACAAAAATAAGTGAACGCTGGCTATAATCGATGGGAGACGTGTGATGAGATGTTTGTGTCATTGTGTATTAATCCAAATAATGTTGAAAGGGGGGGGGTTGAAATTTCAATTGATATTGTTTGTTGGATGCGACTGACTTGGCAAGTGCTGTAGTGAAATTGACCTACGCAAAATATTTGCGTAATTGCTCGTTCTTTTTTCATATTTTTGTCGCTGGCTTTCCATACTGTATGAAAACTTTATTTGAGTCTGCACAGAATACACATCAAATAAAAATAAATAAGTAGTCGATGAAAGTCTGTCCCTGTTAAATAAAAAAAAATATTTATTCTTAACCAGAATTACATATCTTGACCTTTTAGACTTCAATGGGAAATTCAAACCAATCGGCACTCTTATATGAACACTATTCAATGATCCTGGTGGGTGTTTCATAAAGCTGTTCGTAAGGTAAGAGCGACTTTAAGAACGACTGATGATCCTTGTGGTAAATAGTATACACCAAAACGTTCAGTGGCGATGGTTCAACACATATGAAAGGATCACCAGTCGAAGTAGTCGCTCTTAACTTATGAACAGCTTTATGAAACGGCCCCCAGGAATAGGGAATGAATTGGCATTGTGTGGAAAGGGTTTCTTACAAATGCTGCAGGGGCAACAAAAATGCCCAGTAGAGCATGTCTTGGGAGTGTAGAGTGTATGAGCTGACTTGATTCTTTGTTAACCCCCCCCCCCCCCCCCCGAGAGGGGGGGAGATTACCACTGGCATTGATCATGCTTCAAATAATTCCACTGCTGAAATTGACATTAGATAAACTGCTTTGCTTTTATGTTAATTTAATACAAAGTAAAAGTTGCAATGTAGCTGCGAGCATTCAGGATCAAAACCCTTGTCGCAAATTTAAACATGCCCTTGTGGGTTCAGCTATGGAGTTTGGGAAAGTAAGAAATTAATAGAGGGGTGGGGTAAAAGCAAGAAGAGATCTAAATCGGGGGGGGGGGGAGGGTGCGGACACTGCAGCTTGGAGAAGGAACAAGTTGAGAAGAGTAACAATTTCAGGGCAAAGTGCTATAAATTTAGACAGGGAAAGAGGAAAAATCAATAGTGCAGGGATGGGTAGAGATGTGGGAGAAAAAATGAAGGGGAATGCACATGGGCCAAAAATATTTCAGAAAGCAGTTATTTATCAGCTAGACGGAAACCGCCACTTGTCAAAAATGTCAAGTCAACACAAGTGCGATGGGCTTCTCCACAAAATTTTTGCTTGTCAAATTTATTTTCGTCGAAATGACCTAAAATTTGGGGTGATAACCCTTTTTTTTTTGGGGGGGGGGGGGGGCTTGTCAAATTTTCCAGCCCCTTGTCCCCCTACCTTTTGGGAGAGATTTCCGCCCCTGCATGACAGTAATGCCCCTCACATTCACCAGTAATTAACTTCTTTCAAGTTGAAGCAATATGTGACCTTAATCCCAAATGAATTTTTTTACTATATAATTACAATTTGACTCTATAATTACTCTTCATGTAATCCTTTTTATCGTTTCCTCAAATGTGTTAAAAATTAATGATAAATTGCAGAACAAGCTCTTTCTTAAATAGATTACTACCCAATTTTAGTATTATTTCTTGATTTAGACTTTCTTTGATGCAGACTGCTATGCAATGAATCTCAAAGCACTTCAGGCGAAACAGTTTTGCTAATCTCTTAGAACAGATCATGATCTGTTTGATTTGATATGCATTGCTGTGAGTGGTTCAAGTCCACTGGTGTTTCCCTTCTGGCATGCAGTTTTACATCAAGTTCATCCCATAAAACTGTCCAATAATAACCCAAGCTTCATAAACACTGGCAAATCATTATATACAGTGTACAAGGATTTTGCACCTGCACATTTTCAAATAGAAAATTGGGTGTTTATCAGGAAGAAATTTGCATTGTAATATGGTCACTTGTCTCAATGCAAAATATGGCATATTGAAATTTATGACTATTCAGAAATGAAACTTGAAAAAATAAATTTTTGCAAAACTTTCAAATAAACACAGTACAATAATGAGTGAATTTCATATTTTAATTGAATTGAATGAAAATTGTTGTGATTTGCCGTCCTAAATTGAGTCAAGTGGATGTACATAGACTATCTTCCTAAATCACGTTTTTAAATCTTTTAAGATCGTGTATGATAACCTAGCACTTGTCAAATTGGATGGAAACACTTTGGTACATCTATTTGAATAGAATTCTGTACCATCTCCTGACCCCCCCCCCAAAAAAAAAAAAAAAAAAAAATGACACAGGTTTCCAAGATTATGAAGCATGATCCAAGAGATTTAGCATCCCTGAAAATAAACCATTCTCCCATTGCTTCAATCTTGAATGTAAAGTATAAATTATATGGGACTGAAAATAATTTACCTTTTTGTGATAATTGCACATTTGCACAATACAGTTCTTATATTCAAAGCGAAAACAGTGACAACTATTTAAACACTTGCCTTTCAGCAGGGTTTAATTGACAATTGGTGTTGTCCCAACAAGTCAACCTACACGTGACAGCCCTTGCCCTATTTATCAACTTTGACAAAGGTCCCCACTGCCGACAAAGGATCACAATCCGCCGTGTCTTCTCGACTTTACAGGACACTTTGCAATTTCATGTTACCACTGCGGGGGTTTCTTCTTTCAACATATGGATATCTTCTCACAGATTATGCATCATACCCTAACCTGGTACATACCATCAATGACTTACAAAACATGATACTTCATAAGTATACGATGTCGCAGAGCGTCTGGTCGGGCTATCAATGCCGTCTTGTTGATGACATAGTGGATCATAAACTCTCAGTATAATCTGCCAGATGGCCATTGACCATTATCCATTTTCCACTGGTCTGGTCGTCAATGGTCACTAAGGATCATGGTAGCGGTCCATACGAAGATTATGCAACATCACTGATCGGCTATGGTTTTGGCAGCCCTTCTCAATCGGTCATTGACGGCCACTAACCTCATGCACCATACTCACTGAGGATCAGGTTAATAACGGTCAACACAAAAATTACAGCAAAATCATTGACTTGCTTCAAATGGTGACGGTGGTAGCCGGACAGTCAATGGTGACCCCTGACCTCGCGTATCACTGAAATTGTACAGTCTACAGTGCCCTAATAGTCCAGCTATGATGATGATACAGATGCTTTCTTGGCCACAAGATTCTTCCACGGATCCTCTAACATGGATTGCTTGAAGTAACGCTCTATGACTGATGAGTTTCCACCATGCTGACCTCTCTGGTACGGACTTCCTCCCTATAAATTGAGGAACAAGCAAGAGATGCATTGATGAATACACAGAATTCTTTAAACATGGGTAAAATTAGACACTGGATATGTGTAATATTTCTTCACTTCTTACAAGAGTACATGATATATGTAGGCCTGCTCTTGGATGGATAATAATAATGTAGATGCCAACCAATTCGGACAAGAAAATGATGAAACAACACATACTAAAAGTAAACATCGTATTCTGAACAGTAAACCTCCAATGCGAGTAAACTTCCTTTGTTAATTTCTCAGTATTGAAACACCAGGTGGGTGTTTCATAAAGCTGTTCGTAAGTTTAAAGTGACTTTATGAACGACTAGTGATCCTTTCTTACGCAATAAATAATCACCAACAAATAATGGTGAACATCATTTACCACAAGAAAGGATCACCAGTCGTTCTTAAAGTCGCTCTTAACTTACGAACAGCTTTATGAAACGGGCCCCAGGTTGTTTACTATAGCTATTATTAGACAAATAGGGAGCAATTTTTTTTTGTAATTCTGTTTTTTATTAGTTACTTGCAATGAATCATGGCATCAGGGGACTTCCTTTAATTTAACATTGACATTTAAAATTATCGCAATTTTCAAGTGAGGCTCTGATGATGTTGAAGCCATTCCCAATGCATTTTTATACAGTTATGAAAGATAAACGAATTCAAAAACTTACCGAGAATCTTTTCCTGTTGTGAAACTGCTGATTACCAGACGGCGTAAACTGGACACCACCCCCTCGTCCGCCGCCGCCTCCTCCTCGCCCCCTTCCCCACCCCCTGGAGTCTCTCCTCTGGTAGCCCCCTCTCCCTCCTCCCCTGTTGGGCGATTCGTGGGGAGAAGATCCCGCGTTCGGCTGATAGGGCGACTGCTGGAATGATGGTGTAGAGAATGGGGAGTTGTTGTGCGAGGGGTACCGCTGACCTGGAATTATGCCTCCACCAATCATGGGAGCCTCACCTTGTTGAGGACTGAAGTAGCCATGCCTATCGAACAGAGGTTGATAGAGAGGGGGGGAGACATAGGAAGAAAGAGAGAGATATGAAGGCAATGTCAACTTTGATAAGAAATTGTCAAGCATAACTCAGCAATTGTTGGGGCAGCCGACTGTCAGCCAGAAAATTGAAATCATGCAGTGTTTTATTTGTCTGCCCATCGACGTTGCACAACTGCTTTATTAAATTACAAAATCCAAGATTATCGCGGTATAACCATTGGCAAAAAAATTCCTCCTGTTTTTAACAAAACTGAAGCATTTCATGAAAAAAAAAAATCAAAATTTTGGTCATTGTATTGACGGAAAATGCAGAATTATCAATGTACATGTAATACTATATTCTAGCACTTGATATCTATTCTGTGCATGGAATCTTGGCTTGCAGAGTAACCTTGCAACTCCTGGCTACAGCAACACTCAACCACAGCGCATTTGTATACCCCCCCATCATCTACTGTACGTTTAATTTCCCCACTCACTAAATCATAATTTAAAGTTCAGTGCTGGTGTCGGTTTTTGTGATTTGAAGCCAAAGACAGGCAGCGAACAGGATGAAACTTTAGCGTAAAATTAAATATTTAATGTAAGATGAATTAATTGACAATAATATTTACTCTCACATTCTTGAAGTGATGTTAACATTGGCATTCTGTACGATAAAATTTGACTGTACATGTAATTTCTCCCCGATTTCACTTTCTTCAAGTAATCAAGAAGTTTTTCTAAGATCTAGCATAAATTGAGATGACCAGCAGCGCATGCCCCAGAGGCGTGACGTCAAGGTATCGATAACGCGATTGGCATCATTCTTCTAAACCCAGCTCAGTGTTGGGGCTCGGTTCAGGAGCTTTTTCACGCTCTCAACACCAACACTAACACCAAATTTAGCATCTAGACCTTATCGCAAATAGATTCACGCAAAGGATCATGGGATCGAAAATGGAGCAATAGCGCCGCTATTGTCCGGATGCGACCATGCAAACGCAAGCAGCCGACAATAAAGTGTACAATTTCCATAGTGTATCAAAATATGATTCTTCAAGTAAACGACTCGTCATATTTGTTTCAGAAACTAACATCACTTTTCTTCTTAATTATGGGTGGCGGAGATAGATGTGCTGTCTAAAGCTGCAAGAATTACCACAGATTTTATGAAGACAAGTGCAATTTTGTTTCATTTTCGCGCACTGTCTGTGCGTATTCTGAGCTGTGCAGCTGTGACTGCAAAGTGCGCTTGTATGCACGGACCTCTGGCACGGACTGCGGGCACTCTCGGCCCAGGGACAGTGTACGTCCGCGAGGCAGTGGATGAAACTGGTCCCAGCATTCCAAGGAATTAATAAAATGATTAATAAAATAAACTCTGCAGTAGATTTGATTACTTTATTCTAGTTATATATTTTAGTAATATATCAATCAATTGTCAAAAATACATGTTTCATAAATAATTATCTCAATCATGATTTTATTCAGATATTAACCGAGCTGTGTTTTCTTTTTCTCTCCACAGATACATAATATTATTGCATGTAATTCAGGATCATGGCCAGACGTTCTGAAGTTTTATTAGTGGCCTGGTGCCCCGGGCCTGGTCCCAACATTTTATAATACTGCAAAGACAAAATAATGAATTAAATAGAACAAAAAATGTGAGAATAGATGAAAGTATGAGAGAAAAAAAAGTATAAAAAAAGAAATGAAATGAGGAAGGTGATCTGTGAGAGAAGTAATCTGCGATGAAATTAATTGAAGATGCAAATTTTTAAATAAAATTTGTTTTATTGAAACAAATATTGAATATCATTTATATGAATTAAATATCCATCAGCTGGGCGATTCCACACTAGAACTTCAAAAATATCATAAATTTCAACATGCTTTCAATAAGTCATAAGTAGTGTAATATTTTACTATGATACCTACATTTTATGAAGATTATGAGTTTTAACCAAAAGTGAAATCAGATAGTTTTTTGGGGGAAGAATAATGGAATTTTAAATTTTCAATAATTTTGCTAATTAAATAGTCAAGTACAAACACTGCCTGAAACAATTATTGGCAAAGCACGAGAAGATTGAAAATATTGCAGGTCAATGGAATAATGTATCATTGATGGTTCCAAATGATATCTACAACATTTTCATGATCCATAATAGGGGCAGCCCTGATTTTTCCGAACCTATTTTTGGCAATGTCCCGTACGACACATAAAGATGCAAAGGTTTATCCTACAATTTTATTTTTGATGATGCAATTTCACAATATCAGTTTCTCTTTCTTTGACCCATGGGTGATCGATTTATCCCATAAGGATCTAATCACAGCCCTTCATTTTTCAATAATTGTCCTATTAAAAGTTGTCCCGTACGACACACAATATATAATGCATTTAATTGCAGGATTTTGATTCAGAAACTGTAAATAGTAGGCCTATTTTAATTCAAGTAATTGATTTGACATAAAGTGAACTGAAAAAATACTTTTTTATCTCCATAGAACATGAAATAGGTGATTCTAACCATTTTAATTGATGTCATGTAGGTGTATTCTTTTGAGAATCCCTTCAGCTAAACTGGTGATTTTCACTGGTCAGAGCGGGTTAATTTCTTTGTCACTGAGCATGAAAAGAAAACCTTTATAATTGATTCACCCTAGCCTGGAAGATGACTTCCTCTTGCATGGAATTATTATAAGATGTAAAAAAAATTACATATCAATCAACTATTTGGACTTCCCTTGATGATCACTAATTTTTTTATATACAGTATTGAAACTCCTTACTTTTTTCAAGTTGTAAAAAAAAAATCTGGAAAATAAAACAAACCATATGGTTTCATGAAATGCAGAAAGGTTTGAAAAAGTAGAGCCGCATTTCTTTAGAAAAAAATATTTTGTGGAATTATAAGTGACAGTTGTGACATATATCATGTATATATACATTTTATATGAAAAATTATAACATTTTAGCCCCATAATTTACACATAGTTTCATTCATTCATTGTTTATTGGAAAACATCAATTAATTCACTAAAATATAACTTCACACAAAACCTCAAGTTCTTCAGCTTGGAAAAAAATGCTGCGAACCCTTGTACATTTCCCATCATGAAAAAAAATGATAACATATTGCTCCCGATTGTATATTTTGAGGTTACTTAATTATATTGTCCTGAATGACTACTTATTAAAAGACTTTTCATTAAAAAGGTAGAATTTAGGGGCAATGCTCCCCTTTTGATTGATAAAAGTTCATTGTTTTATTCAGACTGCCCAGTAGAACACGCAAGTGCCTGTACAACACACAAGTGTCCCGTACGACACACAAGTGTCCCGTACGACACAGAAGTGTCCTGTACGACACACAAGTGTCCCGTACGACACATTATTTTGTTTATGATATATTGACAGAAATATTCAGCCAATTGCGGTTTCTAACATAATGAATGTCTTTAGTTTGATAGGATTATCATTGTCATCAGCCAAATAGAGTGATTGAAGAAGTCAAAGAGACATAAAGTAAGAAAGTTTGGCTTCAATTTAGAGGTGTCCCGTACGACACATTTTGAGTGTCCCGTACGCCACAATGTTCTCGAAAATTGTAATTTGCTTTATTTATTCATGAATGATAATTTTGCTTTCTTTCATAGATGTGTTTGTTCTTGGGTGATTGAATATCAATTTGAGTTCAGTTTCTATGAAAATTATCTGTCCAACTCACAGACTTTAGAGTACAAACTTGAGGTTTCGAAAAAAGCCACTTTTTCTGCATCCGTACGACACATTACTATTTTAAATCTGTATTATACAGGATGTGAATTCAAGTCATGTTAAGTATTGGTTTTTCTAACACTCTGGTAGTACTTGATGATCACCTTTAGTTACTGGAATATTTTTTGTTTTTCTTGTCAAAAAACTGTCAAATGTTCTCTAGATGTCCCGTACGACACGTATGGAATCACCCAGCTGCTTAATTTTCAGACAAAATAAAATTACAGAGAGGTTAGAGGGAGACCATGATGAAGAATACTAGACTTTTAAAAAAGCCTGGATTTTGAGTGACACTACACAAAACATATGGCGTTGTATGGCTTCGCGAAAGCCGATTCCGCGTTTGCTCCCTCATTCCTGTGATCCTTTGCGGTGACGTACGCCCTCACGCGACGAACGCTATTTGCGATAAGATCTATTGTTGACAAATTGAGGCAGCTCGCAGCACATGCCACATGTCATGATACCTATACCTATTCTACTCTGAGGAAGTGCTTTGTGCTCTTATAACTATTTATTCAACAATGCAGCAACCAGGGGCCTGTTTCTCAACACATGGACAAGTTAGTCATATCTTTATCCACCAACCACGAAGTTAGTTCCAATCTTACTAAACCCGTTTCACGAAGGACTTCCTAACTAGAATCCCTTGATATCGATACTATCGGTAGAAAGAGCAGACGAGACGTAGCCTTAGTCACAAAATAGCATAATTTTTAAAAAGCAAAAATATGATAAAACTACAATTATTGTGATTAATTTGGAAATAAATCTAATCAAAATAATAACAGAGGCAAAATATTTACCATGCATACTTAAACCATGAAGACTGGAGCATTCACGTGCTGAGAAAATTAAATTATGAATAATTCATTTCATGACTAAAAAATCACATGTGGACATTGAGATGGGTATCCCCGGGATGGTAAATTTTGATAGTTTACAAAAGTAAACCACAATTGTTTTCTTTGTAAAATAAATGATAATTATACGTTTATTTATGGTTCCAAACATCATCAATATACAGACTAAGTTTAACATAAATTTTTAAAATTTGTACATACCGAAACACTCGATTTGACAAATTCTCTGCATAAATAAATTAGAGATAAAATCATCAAAAATGTTGATGAGTGTCTGAAAACAACGAATACGTGTCCAGTTATGGATGACCTGACGTGGTAGAATCTTTATCGATTCAATTATTTTACTATTTCAAAATGAATGGTTTTGTTGCGTTTTACCAACAGTTTTTATAGTTTCTGTGCATTACAATTATTATTGAATGATCTATCATACTTGTTTTGCAATGTAATTTCAACTTCTATGAATGAAAATTTTCAAATTTCGAGGCACTTTTGCATGTCATAGTCTACCCACGTGATGCCACTACGTCATTAAGAAAGAAGTTATGACTGGTTCGGAGGTGTCATAAATATTTAGTGAGGTTGTTGTACCCGATCTTGGTAAAGATCTGAAACGGTTAGCGGACAAGTAGCTCACTATCTTCGATTTAGTCAAGAAGTTGGACTTATGACGGTGTTGAGAAACGGGCCCCAGCTGTAGATCTCCGGGATCAGTGGAGGAAGAAGATCAGTCGCAAGATTCGAATCTCAGCGTGAATTATTTTTTCAAAGTTTTTTGAAAAAATATGGCATGCCAAAAATACAAGTCCAAGAAGGCAAGATTTGTAGTGTGAATGAAAGCCTCCAATACACTACACAGACTGACAGTGACAGAGCTAGACTCTAGAGTTTAGTTAGCCCAAGTTAGCCTAGCCAGGCGGCTTCTAGAGAGTAAAAATCATTTACTAACGTAAGGTCACTCTCATACGAAGCCAGGGCTTCCGTCATATACTTTTGCGTGTACCACCAAAAAACCTGAAACTTTCGCCCGAGAGATTTCTACTTTCTTTCTAAAAGATCTAGCCCTAAATCATGTACATGGGATACAACTTCATTTCCGACATTTCTACGCTCTCGTTGTTATTTTTTAACAAGAATTCATCAAAAAAATGAGTGATATATTGTGTAAAGACGGAAGAGACTTGCCCGATGTTTACGCCGCCATCTTGTTTTCTATTGTTCTTCCCCAACGTTACGCGTTACCCGACGCACGCGTCTGTAACGTTGGCGAAGAACAAGTCAATAGGAAACAAGATGGCGGCGTAAACATCGGGCAAGTCTCTTCCGTCTTTACACAATATTTCTCTCATTTTTTTGATGAATTCTTGTTCAAAAATAACAACGAGAGCGTAGAAATGTCGGAAATTAAGTTTTATCCCATGTAGGCCTACAATACATCATAGGCCTAGGCCTACATGATTTAGGGCTAGGCCTAGATCTTTTATTTTAGAAAGAAAGTAGAAATCTCGGGGGCGAAAGTTTCAGGTTTTTTGGTGGTACACGCAAAAGTATATGACGGAAGCCCTGGCTTCGTATGAGAGTGACCTTACGTTAGTAAATGATTTTTACTCTCTAGAAGCCGCCTGGCTAAGTTAGCCGTCAAAAAATACGCGAAGGGCTACATGCACTGACCCTGGGCCCTGGCAGATTTGTCCGCCGGAGATCGTGGCAGACAACGCGCCAAGCGTCCGACACCTTTCTCGCTCAAAAACCCCGATTACATTCTCACTAACCTGTGTCCTCCAGGAGGGCCCATCGAACCTCTATTTTGACCTTGGTAAGGAGAGAATCCTGAATTCCTTGATGGTGTACCCCCAGAATATGGATTCCTATGGTAGTTGGGTGTTCTTGACATGTTGAAGTGATTATTCGCTTTTTACTGTTTCTTCTACAAAATACAAGCAGGACACGGCTTTCCGGATGAACGAACTGCGCATGTGCAGTATTGAAGTTGCCGATTATTATTATGCGCTAATGCCGATCGCATTTTGTTTGGTGGCTTAGTTCGGGACGTGAAACGGAAATTAATCAAAAGTAAATCTATATCAATACACAGTAAAAACAAAATGGAATGGATGATGAATAGGCCCATACAAAAGTCCGATGGGATAAAAACAAAGAAATGTCATAAAAATTGTAAAAAATAAATCTCCAAGACTGCCCCGAATCGATCTTGTATACGTGAGAAACACCGTCACTATTTCGAATGAAATATTTTAAACCTGTAATTATAATAGTGTTATAATGTTTAGAGAGGTTAATGTGAATCTATCGAATGCATTTCCCATATAAGGCAAAGGCGAGTGATGTTAGGCAAGGGGGTGACAGCAAATATGCCTACATAATATACGAGACCGATCTAGCCGTTTTCGTTTTTCACATGCATTTTGGCCCATATATATACCGCGGGTCTATTAATACTGATCGATTTTCATGTCCGCTATAGGCCACAAAGTAACCTTGTCCCACATTTTATTGGCCTATGTATTCGACAGTACCATAAAAACACAACAACGGCCAGTCAAAAAAAAACACTCCTCATTATTAGGCTATACACAGTAAAAACGCTGTTTAAGATTTTATACAACGCTGTTTACCTTATTTGTTTAACCGTTTAAACAATCATGTTTACATTATTGAAAATTAGATATTGAAAATTAAACTTTGTTGCTTAAGATTTAAACACTTGTTTAAAACTATTTAAACAAATTACTGTAAGGTTCATATAGTAAACAGCGTTGTATAATTTTTTTTACTGTGTGTGTGTGTGTATTTGAGTTTTGTCAGACGTGTATCAATCAGATATGATTATTTACGTCTGGGACCGACCTTTAACGTCACCATACGAAAGACGTGACCAGGGCTCGAACCTCGAACCTCTGCATCAATTTGTAACTTCCCCACACCTTGGATTACAGGCGCACGCCACAACGCCCAAATGCAGTCAATTAAGTAATAGCGTAATTGTGTACAATTAAGTAATAGCCTACTTCCAATCATTCCTAATTTATTTTCTACCATTAGGAATGTTACAATAATTCTTTGATTAATTAGTTAGGATTAGGACTGTACGTGTATTTTCATGGCCTTAAATCCCGGGGATTAGGGGATATAATACTCCCCGACACACACTTTTTGGAGGGGGGGGGGGGAACCGCGGGAATGTAATCATCGCCCCCACCACTTTTCAAGCCAGAATATAGCCCAGAAGGAAAAACCAGTTCCACTGGACCAGTTAGATCAGTAGAATTTTAACTGGTAACTCTGAAAATTGGAACATCGGTTTACTGGTCTAACTGGTCATACTGGTCCAGTTAAACTTTTACTGGTCCAGTTAAAAATTAAACTGGTCTTGAATTACTGGATTTTTTTCTGGTGGTTGTTATACTGGTCTCACTGGTCCTTCACAAGCTGGTCTTCTTTACTGGTATTTTCTACTGGTCTTGACTGGTTCTCGAACTGGTCCTCGTACTGGTCTTACTGGATCAATTTATTACATGCATTTGGTTTGTTATATACCATGGTCAGTGAAATGTGATGGAAAAGATGGTTAGTAAATTAATCTTTCTGCTGTCATTTTAAATGTGATATATGAAATTACACATTTTCGTTGTGAATTAGTTCACACACTTATTTGGAAAGTTTTTAAACAACAATGAGTGCCATTGCAAGGATATTCCATTCTAAATCCTGATTTTTCTTTTAAAAACAGGAAATATGCAAATGAGGTAAACCACTTTATCAGCATCATCAGAATTACTGGTATTACTGGTCTTGACCAGTTCAATTTCAAACAATGAATTACTTTAGACCAGTTGACTATATCAGAGGAATATATCTTGCTTCGATCTTAATCATAATTAAAGGAAATAATTATTTTAATGATAATGTTAATACTTGATAATTATGAAAATATTAATAATAATAATAATTACAATATCGATAAAAATGATAACAGTAATAAGAATGATAACAACAATGATCATAATAATCATAATAATAATTATGATAATTATAAGAATGATGATAACGATAATAACTTTCTCTGAATTGCAAGATTCATTTTCCATAATTCGTCAAATGATCTGACTTGAAATAAAGTCATTATTTATTGGACCAGTAACACCAGTTTGATGAAAAACAATTTAACTGGTATTACTACTTTGCTTCAACTGGAATGCAATTGTTTGAACTGGTCTCCAGTTGATTTATACTGGTCCAGTTAAAAATCAACTGGTCCAGTAAACATATACTGGAAACCATTTATTTGACCAGAAACACCAGTTTGATGAAAAACAATTTAGCTGGTATTACTCATTGCTTCAACTGGAATGCAATTGTTGGAACTGGTCTCCAATTGATTTTTACTGGTCCAGTTAAAAATCAACTGGCCCAGTAAAAATATACTGGAAACCAGTAAAATTCTACTGGAAACCAGTAAAAATTCTTACTGGTCTTACTGGTTTTTCCTTCTGGGAGGCTTTATTTTTCTAATCATCAAAATGATTGATACTACGGTTCATGTGCATGTGGATTCATCTTAAAATGCAGCAAAAGTAAATTGGTATAATTTTGCATTCCGAAAACGCAAATTTTTCAGTCTATTCTCACAAGAATTTGTCGAGTCTATCATAATGAATAATCCCTTATAGCAATGGTTATATCTGCTGCATCATGAGAGTATGGTTATTGTAGTCCAAATTATTGTATGATAGAATTTTAGGTATGGTTATGACTTTGATGATTAACCAATAAAAAAAAACCCGTTAAGTAGGCCTATACACTGGCGTGAATGGGGGGGGGGTATTAATAATTTATACAAAAATATAGGCCTATCCTATACCATGTATACAATGAGCCATTGATGACATTGACCAAAATGCTGTTTATGAAACACTGAGCCACATTAATTAGGACAGCAATGTTAACTATTTTTATATGATACTTTAAATCACATTTAGTTAACACAACAATCTAACAAATATTCAAAATGTGAATGTCGCATCATCTCCCAATATAATCTTGAAGATTATTATAAATCTTTTCTTTCTGCAATCTTTTCCTTTTCATTTACATATATCATTATGCTTTTTTACGTTTTTGGAAGCCTGTGATGGCCTACACATTTCATATGGACCCTTATTCTTGATGATCATGATCCCATTTTGTTTCATTTTCATCTCACCTTAAACCAGTGATCGAGCAAATGCGTTTCGTTGAACAAAATAATCTCGACTGTTCAATCATTTTGCTCTTTATTTTCCCTTTCTTCATAAGGTTTACGTTTTAGATAATTTACCCTTTACCTCTGTTACTGTAATTATATGCATATTATCTCAAAAGAATGAAGTAATTTTTTCAAGACTCGCTCACTATACATACACACTAAGAAATAAAAGTTCAAAATTGAACCCCGAAAGGTTGATGCAAATTGAACCCCTGATTGGGGTTCAAAAATTGAATCCCTGGTTGGGGTTCATTTTTGCACCCTGCGGGTTAAAAACTGCACCCCTAAATTTTAAATTGAACCTCTAGGGGTGCAGTTTTGGACCCGCAGGGTGCAAAAATGAACCCCAACCAGGGGTTCAATCTTTGAACCCATAGGGTGCTGATTTTGCATCAACCTTTCGGGAATCAATTTTGAACCTTTATTTCTTAGTGTATACGCTCACTCGCCTTATTTCTCTCATAATTACACACTCCTTGAAAGACGATTTTGGTTATCATTCTGCAAGTCGTTCAGCTTTTAACAAATCGCTCGCATGTGGAATGATTGATCACAACAAAACCTTTACAATAGCCATTGAAAAAAAACTGTGATAGGCCTTTAATCATCCTCAACAAAAAGTGATAGATGATAATATTATGTACATTATGTACTCTGGTATTCATAACCTGTGGAGTGAAAATTACACACCACTTGAAAAAAGTTTTAGGACACCATTTTCTCTTTCAACTACTGAAAATTTGCTCACTCGCTTACTGTAATTCAGTAGTTTAGGTTAAAAAATTCCATTACTAAATAGCCATCGAAAAAAATCAAGATAGGCCTTTAACTATGTAGGTCAATATATTGTTATCACCCCCCCCCCCCCTTCCCCACGTACTGCTCCGACCATTGGTAGTTTTTATATCTGAACATTTTCTGAACCTCGAGTTCTTCGAAAAGTTACTGTGGTGTACTCCGGCCGTCACATGCGCATGCATCACGGAGGGCATCGAATTGTGACATCACAATAAATGAAACTTATGCAATGCGCGTCTTAAATCACCCTGGGAACGCCTACTTATTGTCACAATGATTATTGTAATGATTTTCTCCGAGTGAACTTGCATTTAGCAGTTTCTCTGATATTTCTTTACGAATCTTCGGAATTTTCAAAATCTTTATCATGGGATGTACAAATTCTAAAGTATGTCCTCTACCAATGGGTTTGGTGGTAGATACTTCACAAACTCGGCGCAAAAAGCGCAATGGGAGATCATTGTTGAAGGCTTTGACCAATTTGTTCCGCAGGAGGAATAAAGTAAGAAACCCTTCTATTTGCTGTTTTCTTGAAAATAATCACATTGAGTTGCCATGATAGGCCATTTACGTTCATTGTTTAATATTCTAAACAAAGTCTTATTTCTGCACTAGATCTAATTAACATAATAAAGCCGAACTCTTGTTTTAACACACTGATTTGTATAAAGTGGGCGAAGATAATGATGAAAACCACAAAACATCAAGGACTCTGTTTCTTTCAAAAAACAAAGAATAAATTGTGTAATGAAAAGAGAGTTGGAGATTAGAAAGAGAATCAGATGCCAGGGGCCGCGGAATGATTTAAGAGGTGTACGTATTTAAATCTATGGTAATAGTGGGGGTCGAACATGCATAAAAATAAAAACACAAACAAACGCACGCACAAAACTTGATGGTAATTTTCATATATTTCTTTTTACACATTTATTAAAAACTGTAAAGTGTTTGTATGGTGGGGGGGGGGGGGGTCTGTGGTCAATGTAAACAGAGATATAGCATTTCCATGTGAAGCTCATGAGTGGTAATAGGAAGCCTACAAATACCAATATATAGGGATCATTGGCGTATCGAAATGGGGGCATACTATGATGATAGTTATGGCCTGTATGATCGATAGAGATAGAGAAAGAGAATAGAGAGAATTATGGACAGACAGCTATTAATAGAGAGAAAGTGATGAGGGAGAGATGAAAGAATGGGGTGAGGGTTGTTAACTCGAGCTAAAGCTATTGGTTTGCACCAGCATTATGAGCAAATTAATTCATAGACTTCAACATAATTGTCAATAGGTGGTACCCATCAATTTCTCTCGAATCGGTGACGTCATCGACCAGCCTTCAACATCCTATCTGAGAGACGAGACAATGATCAACGCACATGACTTCCTGGCCTATCGTAAGTCCATGTTTGAAACTTCTCAAAGGAATTATAGCTGTAGGCCTGTCTTGCTTATAATAAACATAAAGCTTTTTTTGGCAAATGTAATTCAAATTTTTTTGTAATACCTCATACATGTCATATAGAGAATGGTTATATGTTTAAGAAAAAAGGGGTAAGGCAATTTGACACAACCGATATTTTAAAAGAGTCTCAGTGATCAAAAAGTTTTGCGAATCCGATACAATATATTTCCCAATCAGATTAACCGTGAACTAGCAGTAGACAGAGTAAAATTTATGACTACGAATTATTGTGGAAGAAAATTTTGCCATGTTTCTTAAGACCTTCCACTAAATAGGCCTTTTCTTTTACATGTCCGGTTGAAATAGAACGATTCTTGGCAAGTACTGTTCTCGAAGACAGCGAGCCCGTCTTTGACGACGATGATGACACGGTCAAGCAAAAGCAGCCATCTATGTCATACCCACCAGGAAAAGTCAAGAAGAGCTGTGACATCCTCGTCATTGGTAGGTCTTTTATTTCTCTCCCAGAAGCGGCAATACAATAAGAAGATATTATTAGGATGAAGGTGGCCATGATTTGCGGGGCAGTAAAAAAATCAAAGTTTAACAAGACAAAATAGAGTCTAGATATGAAAAGGGTAATTTGGATGTATTTACGAGTTGACCCTCGTTTTTTTTTTTTTGCAGATCATCCTTCAGATGAGAACCCTTCTGCTCACATTATTCCAATCAAGGCACGGCCTGGGGGTGTGGCTTTTGAGGTTGCAAATAAATTTGATCCAATCACAGATATGGCAGACGTCAAAGTCAGCCGAGGGGGCGTGGCTTTTGAGATCACAACGGATGAATCTCCGGTTCGGTCTGCAGAAAGTACCGAACCATCAGAGATGTCTCTGCCTAGCCCACCAATCACAACCATGAGCTGCACACGTCACACCAAGGAAGGTGTGGCTTTTGAGATCGACTTCGGCGATGACGAAAAGCAGAAGCAACAACTACGGTCTCTCAGCAAAGTGACATCACGAATTGCCAAGGAGGGATGGAGCGAGCGTGACGTCATCAAAGAAACTGATGACGTTTGGGTGGCCAACAAAGTTCTTGCAATGAACGTAAGTGGAAGTATCATAATTTTCAGACTGGATTTAACAGTTAAAAGTCTTCATCTTTTTCTTTGGGGGGCTTAACACATGGTGAAATTTTTCATGATCTGTAAAATTCATATTGTTGAAAGATTGACATTTATGTGGAAATATTACAGCAGACCTCAGTCAAACTTCATTTTAAAATATGTTGGTAACTCTGAGAGAAAGAGAAAAGATGCAAAACCATGTTAATTCTGAATATTTTTGGAAAGTATATATGCTTTTTACCACATTATAATCGATGCCCTGAAAGTAAAGTATAAAAACTGAAAATCGAAGTCTCTTTTTTTCCTTTGTTTGCTTTCAGGACAAAGCAAAGAGGAACGAGAAACGGTTGGCTTCTCTGAAGAAGGCTGAGGAAGAGTTCGACCTGATGACAGCTACTATGACAGAGAGAGCCCTTGACAGCTTTCACTACATCCTGGTGAAAGAGACCTGCACAGAACACAGTCTTCTTAGGAGAGCTCAGTTCAAGGCCTGGCAGAAGAAGATGATGCAGTAGATAGAACAAAGAAGAACGAGAAACCCTTGGCTTCACCGAGGAAGGCCGATGAAGAGTTCGACCTGATGACAGCCACTATGACAGAGATCGAGAACCCTTGACAGCTTCCACTACATCCTGGTGAAGGAGACCTGTACTGAGCACAGTCTTCTTAGGAGGGCCCAGTTCAAGGCCTGGTAGAAGAAGATGATGCAGTAGATAGAACAAAGAAGAACGAGAAACGCCTGGCTTCACCGAGGAAGGCTGATGAAGAGTTTGACCTGATGATAGCTACTAATGACAGAGAGAACCCTTGAAAGCTTCCACTACACCCTGGTGAAGGACACCTGTATTGAGCACAGTCTTAGGAAGGCTTAATTCAAGGCCTGGCACTTGAGCAAATGGGAACGAGGAAGGCTTGGCTTCTCTAAGAAAGGCTGATCATGAAGAGTTCGACAAGATGAAAGGCTCTGTGACAGAGAGTACCCTTGGATAGCTTCCACTACACCCTGGTAAAGGAGACCTGCACTGAGCACAGTATAGGCTAAGTTCAATGCCTGGCAGAAGAAGATGATGCAGTAGACTGAGCAAAGAGGAACGAGAAACTCTTGGCTTCTCTGAGAAAGGCTGATCCGATGAAGACTTCGACAAGATGAAAGGCTCTATGACAGAGAGTACCCTTGACACCTTCCACTACACCCTGGTAAAGGAGGCCTGTAAAGAACAAAGTCTTCTTAGGAGAGCTCAGTTTAAGCCTGTCAGGAGAAGATGATGCAAAGGACTGAGAGAGGAGGAACATCTTGGATTGATGACAGCTACTATGAAAGAAAGTACCCTTGACTCCTCGTGAAGGAGACCTGTAGCTGAACAGTGTTCATAGGAGGGCCTAGTTCAAGGTATGTCATAGGAAGATGATGCAGTAGACCGGACGAGACAGATCGCCTTGGACTGATAGTTTCTTCTGAGGAGAAGACTCTGATAACAGATACGATTCCTGTACATTCTGGTGAATCTTTATACGAAGGCCCAGTTCATCCTGGCTTGGTAGGAGATGCATCATACTGTAGATTGAGCAAGGAATAAATTCTTGCAGTCCTAGTTGAGATGGAGAATACAGCAAACATGCTCAATAATTCTGGTGAAGGACTCAATTTTGCAAAATACGGTCTTATAGGCAGCTTAGGGCGTGACAGAACAATAAGATTTAGTAGACTGAACTAGGAGTAACTTATGTATCTAGAAGGAACAAAGATTCTTCTGTTTGCGCGTTTGCTAATGAAGGAGATCGGTCCTAAACACAGCACCCAAAGCCAGAGTCCGTCTCCGGCCATGCCGGCCGTGTAGAAGATGATGCAGTACGTAGACTTAGCAGAGTAATAACTGAGGAAGGCTTCAGATAAAATGGATACCAATTTGGATACAACGGGCCTTCTACAGTCGTGTCAAGACATCTGCCAAGAATTCAAATTCCTAAGGAAGGCTTTGCCTCAGTGCACACATGGAAGGAGTTGACCATTCCTTCGCTATAAACTCCCATGACGGACAAACATCATGGATTCTGGTGGGAAACTTCAGGAGTGAAGGAGGCAGATTACTTTTCATATGAGAAACCGATGAGCTGCTAAAGTACAGTGCCCAAAGAGGCAGCTGGATTTGAGTTAAAACCTTCAGATTATTTTATTGCATTTCTTCCTAATAAATTGACATGAAAATCATGAAAAGAAACAAATTTTTTCTTGATTGTCTTCTTTCCTTAACTACTAAAGAGTACTTTTATTGTTCGAATTCGTGTAATTAGGGATCCATATGTCTAGACGAGGAATCATGGCCCTGCATGGGAAGCGGGGGTGCTGCGTGTAGTATTCACCATAGGCACACCCCTGCATGGAAATTTGGTACGTAGATATGCTAAAAAGCATAAATTTAATCAAAATCGCCTTGTCAATTTTTTTCCTGGACCAAAATCCTGTACAATTTGTATCGAAACTTTTTTTTCTTTCTTTTTGCTTGTCAAATTTGGACCAGCACCCCCTGCTCATTCATCGTTCCCAGGACCCTGCAAAGAATATAACAAAGCTATGATTTTATTTATACACCGACGAGAATTTAAATCCTTTTAATGGAATTCAGTGAGAGAGAGAGTCAGACAGGTGAAAAAGATGGTAACATCAGGCTTCCACTTTGTATATTTCATTTGCTCGTAAAAGCTTTTTGAAGAGTGTTTTGCAAAAGGGAAAGGAAATTACACCAAATGGTATCGCCTCCTGGCGACACAGCTTCTACAAAAACGCTATAATTAGAGGAGCAATTAGACCAAGGAGATCTCCTTGATTAGACTGTGCTCTCAAAAATATACATATTAGAGTAGAAGATTCTGTGTTTATTCCCGGGGTTTATTCGGTATTTGAATACTTACACTAACGTTTCCTGTCTTGATCATGTTGATCGAGGCGAATATTATCACCGTCATCGTCGTCATCATCATAGTAAGTACATGTTTTCTGACACTTTATTGCTTCAACTAAGTAATATCAGTAGCGTACACAGAGGGGGTGGGGGGTTACACGGGTTCAACCCCCCCCCCCTTTGATTTTAGTGAAAGGCAACCCCCATCAATAAATCAAAACCCCTCTTTAATAAAATAATGTTGGAGAATTTTTTTTTTTGCTTTTCAACTTTTCAGTCAGTTTGACCCCCCCCCCCTTCAGAAATCCTGCGTACGCTACTGTGTGATATAATTTTCGGACTGCGGAAGAATCCTTATGAGTTATGTGATATGAGTTTTGTTTGTGATATTCTATCGTTTTATGAATTAGCTGTTTCATAATCATAAAAGGAATTCTCTGAACGTCACTGTTTCTGCCCTACTTGGTTTTCATGTTCCCTCTCTACATATTATATGACCCCTTCTCCCCTCTCTCTCCCCCTCTCTCAATTCGCACCCTCCCCTCTATCTCTCCCCCTCTCTCTCTTCATCTTTTTCAATATTTCTTTAGTAGAGGGGAGATATAAATTATGTTACAGCACTTTCACACATCATCTTCCCTCATCCCAGTGACATTTTTATGCTCTCTATTTTACGATGTTGAATCATTCTGCATGATACATTTTATTTTCCAGTTCCCTCCATCCCCTTTCATTATTTTAATCTCCCCCCCCCCCGTTCGTTTCTTTCTTTCTTTTCTTTCTTTCTTCTTTTCTTTTCTTTCTTTCTTTCTTTCTTTCTTTCTTTCTTCTTTCTTTTCTTTCTTTCTTTCCTTCTTTCTTTCTTTCTCTCTTTCTTTCTTTCTTCTTTCTTTCTTTCTTTCCTTCTGTTATTTCTCTCTTTCTCTCTCTTTCTCTTTCTCGTCTGTCTTAACATTTTGTACCCCATCTCTCCCTTTTTATTAAAAAAAAAAAAATTAAAAAAACACAATCAAACACAGTGACAGTTTTCGTCTATCCAGCATTGTTCAAAATGTATAATGTTATTCCAAACACACACTCAGTGTTAGTTTAAATATGCATATTATTACATCCTGAATTATGAAGAATCACTTTTCCCTACTTGGCATATAATAATAAACTGAATACTATGTCTACGGGCCTACTGCAAGTTCTGTCAAATAATTCGTAACCTTTACCATGTTTACGGCATATATAACTTGCATGGGCCTATTTGAAATATGATTATGTTTTATACGCCAGTAATCAGCGTTGGTCTTGTAGGCCTATTCATTCCGGTGTTCACAGTGTCCAGTTCGGTGTTTAGATGGCGCCTCCGTCACCAGCACCTGCATACAAACGGAATCAGGATATACATTAAACAACACTGCAAAAAACACAACCGTCCGGTGCTAATTTAACACAAGCCCAGTATCTCCATGTACAGTATGTACCAGAAAAGTGTTGGGACAACCCCAGTTTGGATTTGGGGTTAACACTAGACAGGCGTCAAATATTACTTCCTTCTTTTGTTATAAACACTGCTAATGATACAATCCTTGCAGCTGATTTTCTAAGAAAAGAACACACCCTAAGAGGTACATAAATGAAAGCTTAATGAAAATCATACAAACATTAAGAGAGTATAAACGTTTTGATCACTATGTACATGATATACAAGCAAATTAAAAAAATATCGAAATGTCACTGTACATGAACAACCTGTATATTAGATTAGCAGATACCCCGATGGGCCTGTATAATAATAATAATAATAATTATTATTATGAGGCGCCGATTTATCTAGTTGCCTATTCAATTGCGCACTATATACCCGGCTGTAGCTCCAGCTGCTTATGGCGCTTGGTGCATTCAAGGAATTAATCCTACCGGGTACCCATTCACCTCACCTGGGTCGAGTGCAGCACAGTGTGGATAAATTTATCGCTGAAGGAAAACACGCCATGGCTAGGATTCGGGCTAGGATTCGAACCCACGACCCTCCGTTTGAAAGGCGAGAGTCAGAACCACTAGACCACAGCGCGCCCGACAGACTACAGATTATTTTGAAAATGTCATCAATATAATAAATGAAGTGGCAGTTTATGTTCCGTTTTGATCAAGTTGAAAGCAAAAAGACAAACGTCATACTAACATACATGCGACTAAAAATAATTTGTTCATCTGCATTATGGAGAAAGTTTACAATACTAGGCTAGTATTTTTTTAGAATTACAATATTAAGAGGCCGCCATATTTCATGTTACGAATTGGGGGGGGGGGGGAGAGCTTAACACGCGTCGAAAACAACAAAATATGTACGTCACAGTACATACCTTTTTGTTGATTTTATGGACGTGATTGACAATATCCTCTTAAATAGCTTAATCAGGCCTGAGTTGAATTTAAGAACCTTCAGAGTTTATTTCCATCATATTTATATTTTGAAGCGTTTAATATGCAAATGAAAACAACTCTATAACTAGCTAAATTGTTTAGATTTTTTTTAAGCGTAAGTCAAATAAAAAAATTATACAAAATATGTATAGAAAAACGCTCTAAGCTTTAAATCGAGGGGGACGATGCCCCCATAATTTTTTTTTTGTAATGAAAATAGCAATGATAATAATTAATTTACCGGCACAAAAGACGACCCTGTTTTTCCTCCGTGTACACCAGCAGCCAGGGGCATTGGCACAGGCTAGAGAACAGAGAAAACATTGAAATACAGATAGATGAAACACAGATAGGTAATAAGGGCCATGGGCCCATTCAAAATGTCACAAGTGAGATGAGGGCAATTTTCGGGGGGGGGGGGCGTCTGACTTGAATCATGCAAATTCCGACTCCAAATTCAACTTCAACTATTATTCTGAAGGCATGTTATGTTCTATCGCGGACACTACATTAGAAATGTATGTCCGTAATACAACACAAATGGATTGAAACTTTCATGATCACATTAAGGATACCTTGTGCACGCTTTTATTATAGTTCAAAAAATGCAATAAATGGACAATGTCCATAACTCATAACACCCCAGGGCCACGGACCCCCCCCCCCCCAACACAAAAAAAACATGTATATACATTTTATATATATATATACATATATATATATAGGCGAAAAAATGACAAGACGATTTGACGTTGCTGTAGACCACAATTTAATCCGAGCTTTCGGCCTTAGGCCTTCTTCATGGGTTCTTTTAACAAAAACGAACGAAACATATCAATAGTATAGAGGGAGGAACAGGTGGAAATATGGGCATTTACATGTACATATATAATAATTGATATATAACATATTTGGTACAAGACACAGTAGTCATGTTAAAGAGTGGATGCCTGTTTACATTTTACATATATATATATATATATATATATATATATATATATATATGTATATATATATTAATTGCTCTGACTTAAAATGAAGGAAATACATTCTAACATCAATGTGCAGGCAGTAAACCTCCATCCTTTACATGGTCTACAAACATCACAATTACTTTTTTTTATAATGCACTTGATCACGTTCACGACGTACCTTTGTATTTCTTCATATTCCTCCCCCTTTTCTCCGCCAACAGAAGGTCCTGTGTGAATGGGTCTCTCTTCATGAATTCGACATCAGCGGCGAGATCGTCCTCGGCATCGTCGAAATCGAAAGCCAGGGCAACGGCGAGCAATGCAGCAAAGACGATAAGTGCCTTGGTAGACATGGTGTCAGTGTCGTTGACCTTTTCTGTGTTGATTATTTTGATTCATAGATAAAATTCAAAGGAAAAGTAAGCGAATAATGATCATTTTGTTTAAAAAAATTATGTCACCTTTTATCATACAAGCTATGTACTCAAGTTTGAAGAGATGCCTTGTCAGAGGGCTACTTTATAAAAAGAAAGTGTATGCGCGGCAAAATCTACAAGAAGCTTATGGGATTTTTTAAATCGGAATTCTAATAATTTTGAATAGAATGTAGTCATTTTTAATTGATATGCCCCATGTACAATGCTGTATATATTTTTTCGAGAGTACAACCTGTTCTGTAGGAGTGAAATACATCAAAGCACTTCTAATAGTTGGTAAAAATAATTAATGACCCATGATGGACTATAACAGGTAGGCCTATACCAGAATGAGGTATCCTATATAGTGTCAATCATAAACACTGATATTGTACCAGTCGGGCCAAAAGAATGTACGTACTGTAGATAAGGGTTCGCCGTGGCATTTGCTGCGGCGACAATTTTACGCTGTAAATTCAACACACTAATGGAATGACCAACTTTAACCCTTGGTTTAACACTATACCCTATCCTAAACCTGACATAAAACCCTATTACAACCCTAACCCTATATTTTAGACGAAATAACTCCCGGAGCAAATGTGGTGTCACCCTGGATAAGATGAAACCAAAGCATGTATAACAAAAAAGCTATTAAATCCAAAACATTGTTCTCTATATGCACAGATGAGTAATATCATACGACAACAGCAACATCATTTGCGATCACAAAAGAAATTCTTACCAAAATAACTTGACAGGAAGCAAAAACGGAATCTTCGATAGCCCTCCCAGGACGATGAATACAAGCTACCGTAAGAATCTTAAAAAGATTGAGCAGTTCTGAAGAAACCTCCAAGATACTCGATTTATATAGTTTTTTGGGGACGTAAATCGAATGTTAATATTTATTTATCCTTCACGGTAATTGGGCTGGAGCGAAGCGCGTAGGACAAAGAATCACAAAGTAGAATTTCGTGTTAATTAAGCCTCATTGTGTTAATTAGCTAGGATCTGCCATTGTGCTTTAGTGATCATGCTCACCACCGGAAGAATGATTTGCGTCGGTTTTAATGCGAGGCTGTCATTCTCAGTGAAAATTTGACCTTTCTAAAACATACGAAGTATACGATGAAATGTAGATTAAGCTGACTCAATAAAGTATCATATTTACTCATTGGGACATGACCGTGTCTCCAAGAAATTCTGTTTTTGAAGCATTTTGTCCTGCGCAGGGAGTTCATTTTTTCTTGCCTGTTTGCGTCCCCCCTCCCCCTCTCCATCTTTTCTTTCTTTTCTCCTTCCCACGCCCTCCTTTCCCTCCCTCACTCTGTCCATCTTTCTTCCTTTTCTCTTTCCCCCCTCTCCCTCACTCTGTCCATCTTTCTTCCTTTTCTCTTCCCCCCTCTCCCTCACTCTGTCCATCTTTCTTCCTTTTCTCTTTCCCCTCTCTCCCTCCCTCACTCTGTCCATCTGTCTTCCTTTTCTCTTTCCCCTCTCTCCCTCCCTCACTCTGTCCATCTTTCTTCCTTTTCTCTTTCCCCTCTCTCCCTCCCTCACTCTGTCCATCTTTCTTCCTTTTCTCTTTCCCCTCTCTCCCTCCATCACTCTGTCCATCTTTCTTCCTTTTCTCTTCCCCTCTCTCCCTCCCTCACTCTGTCCATCTTTCTTCCTTTTCTCTTCCCCTCTCTCACTCCCCCACTCTGTCCATCTTTCTTCCTTTTCTCTCCCCCTGCCTCACTCTGTCCATGTTTCTTCCTTTTCTCTTTCCCCCTCTCTCCCTCACTCTATCTATCCATCTTTCTTCCTTTTCTCTTTCCCCTCTCTCCCTCCCTCACTCTATCCATCTTTCTTTCAGTTCCCTCACCTCCTCTCTCACTCTGTCCATCTTTCTTCCTTTTCTCTTCCCCTCTCTCCCTCCCTCACTCTGTCCATCTTTCTTCCTTTTCTCTTCCCCTCTCTCACTCCCCCACTCTGTCCATCTTTCTTCCTTTTCTCTCCCCCTGCCTCACTCTGTCCATGTTTCTTCCTTTTCTCTTTCCCCCTCTCTCCCTCACTCTATCTATCCATCTTTCTTCATTTTCCATTTCCCCCCCCCTCTCTCTCTCTCCCTCCCTCCCTCCCTCCCTCCCTCCCTCCCTCCCTCCCTCCCTCCCTCCCTCCCTCCCTCCCTCCCTCCCTCCCTCCCTCACTCTATCCATCTTTCTTCCTTTTCCGTCACCCCTCTCTCCCTCCCTCATTCTATCCATCTTTCTTCATTTTCTCTTTCCCCCTCTCTTCCTCACTCTATCCATCATTCTTTCTGTTCTCTCCACCCCTCCCTCACTCTGTCTATCTTTCTTCCTTTTCTCTTCCCCTGCCTCACTCTATCCATCTCTCTTCCTTTCCCTCACCCCCTACCTCCCTTACTCTATCCATCTTCCTTCATTTTCTCTTTCCCAATCTCTCCCTCTCTCTACCCATCTTTCTTCCTTTTCTTTTCCCCCCTCTCTCCCTCCCTCACTCTATATCCATCTTTCTTCCTTTTCTCTCTCCCTCCCTCACTCTATCCATATTTCTTCCTTTTCTCTCCCCTCCCTCACTCTGTCCATATTTCTTCCTTTTCTCTTTCCCCCTCTCTCCCTCACTCTGTCCATATTTCTTCCTTTTCTCTTTCCCCCTCTCTCCCTCACTCTATCCATCTTTCTTCCTTTTCTCTCCCCTCCCTCACTTTCTCCATCTTTCTTCCTTTTCTCTTCCCCTCTCTCCCTCCCTCACTCTATCCATCTTTCTTCATTTTCTCTTTCCCCACTCTCCCTCCCTTCCTCACTCTGTCCCTCTCTCTCCCCCTCCCCATCAAGAAAACAGTCAATTGAGGCCCATTTCATAAAACCTTTTCATAACAAAATAACAGCATTAACAGTTAAACGCTACTGAAATCCTTCAAGCTAATTGACTTATAGTATTAAATTTGTTAAAGAAATTATATGTTATTATAACAAGTCTTTTTGAAAGGACCCCAGGTCGCAAGCGTGTCTGTGCATTTCAAACTTTGAAAAGGAATGATCTTGTATACACTTTCGAAGGATTTCTTTTAAATTTGCACAAAAAAGTAGAAAATATTTCTTACTGGTGGAGGGGGGGGGGGTAGGTAGTGCAAGTGCCCGTTTGCCACTCCTCCATCTGCTTACAATCATGGCTACAGCCATAATATGATTTCTTTATTCACTTTTATCTTTCATCATAAACACCCCCTCATGCAAAAAGACAATCCTTACTATCAACGTTTTGTAACTTATTAAACAGACAATCGAGTTAAAAAATATGACCAACAAGGGTTATAGATATAAGTTATGATCAGTATTGTTAGTCGAAAATTTTGGATCAAAATACCCATAGGTACTCCAATAATTACATCCAACCACCATCAATTGCCCCAAAATAATTTTTCGCAGCTTGTTGGTCATATTTCAAGTCACTTGTTTTGTTGGAGTACAAACGTTGATCCAGAAATTATCAGTATTTCCAGTATCTTTCGGCAATTGCAAGAACAATTGTGATACTATCGATTGCAAAAACTCCACAAATAATCATTTAAAAAAAATCGGAAACGTTTTTTTTATAAATAATATCGAATGGCAATATTGCCCTTTAAAGTTGCCGAACGACTCCTATATCTCAATATTATTTCATTTTCTCACTCCCCCCCCCCCCCTTCATTCTTTTTTCATTTCCCACGCTCTTTTTCTTCAGTTGCTATAATCTTTATTTTCATTGTCCATTATAAATTATTCGTCAAAGGAAAAGTACTGTAAGGCTATGTGTTTATTTTCTTTGTTTCAGAGCATGTTTCGTTTCACTGTTTTAGTATCAATATAATATTATTATGCATAGCAAGAATATGATTGCATAAATTTGATTGATTAGTATTGTATAATACATACAGTATATGTAAAGGAATATAGGCCTATATAATGAGTCATATTCAGACACAACACAATAGATTAATAAAGAATAGTGAATAAATGAATCACAGCTAATGTAAATCAGAAAATGAATATATGAAAGAATGACACATGATGAAGATGAACGAACAAACACCATTTGCTCAAAAGGGTTTAAGATGGAATGGAAATGCAATCCATGCAAGGTATTGTTGGTATGCACGTAACGTGATACACCATAGATTTTGAAGAAAAACACCAGTGTTGAAATAACAAATAAATGTGTTTTAATAACACCAACGACTAATTAAGTAACACTGAATTAAAATGACAGGTGTCGTCCCTTTATATGCACCAATATTAACAACCCAGTTTTTGCTGTGTACACAAAGACTGTGCTCTGCATATCTAGAGTAGATGTGTACATAGTGAAATATATCTACGTAAAAATATGGATATACCCGAACCGAGGGAATAGGTATAATATCGGGGCTTTTTTTTGGGGGGGTGGGATGGCCCACCCCCCCCCCCTCTGTACGACAATAGCAAACCGAGTAATGACACTCTATATTCAAAGCAGTGATCAGAATCGTTCTGCAACACCAATTTCGAATCTTTACATTTCGCGGTTTGTCACTGCATTTCTAACCAATTTGACCGCTATTTTGCACATAACGACTCGGCCTTGAAAAAACCCTATATTTTTGCATTCCAAGTACACTATTTGCTATACCATTCGAGCAGGGGCGGATCCAGGATTTTCCAAGGGGGGGGGGGCACATTTTTCCGAGGAAAAATTTGACAAGCAAGAAAAAAAGGTTTTCAACCAAAAATTAAGAATATTTTGTCCCAGAAAAAAAGGTCTTTACTTTCAAAAGTGGGAGAGGGGGCACACTTCTGTTTCAACGGCATTTTTACATTACAAATTTTAATTTTGCTTCTCAAAGGGAGGGGGGCACGGGCCGTCTGTGCCCCCCCCCCCCCCCCGGATCCGCCAGTGCATTCGAGTTTTACCAATAGATTTCAAGCCAACAAAACTGAAAATTGCAAAATAGCACCGGAGAAAAACATTTTCATTCAAACATAAAAAGCACAAACAAACTTTTTTCTTTATTGCCACGAAATCACCCATACAGTTTTGTTAAACAAGCATAGTCTTCACAATTTAACATCCTTGAACTGTCTATAATTATTGTTACGCTTCTTGGAATCTTTCAACGGACGTTTAATTGGATGGTCGTATTCATTTGGTTTTCTTCACCATTTTCCATCTTGTATCATTTTGATTGTCCTTCAAGCACAAATAAGCGCCGTTTAATTAGGGCACCACATTTCAGAAAGTAGAGCAAGCATTGCTACAGTGTACAGTATTCTCTTATAAGACCGTATAAAGACGATTCTTGTTAACCATAGCTACATAGGAGGTAGCTTTGCGATAGTAGCCATATTCAGGGGCCGCGGTACGGTTTTCAAAGTGGGGGTGGGCTGACCATGCAAAAAATCACAATCATATGGTAATTTTTACGTTTTTGTACACGGTTTTGGAAAAAAGTGGGGAGGCTGAAGCCCCCCCCCCCCCCCAGCCCCCCGCTTCCACGTCCCCTGATGTTTTTTATTCGGTTGTTTTCTCAAGGCAAGCCTCGCAGGCCTGCAGGGTGCTATATATGCCATCTTTTGTTTGTTCTACTGTCGGATAGTCTACAGGGGGCTCGAAACATTTTTAAAAATAGGGGGGGGGGGGCTATTTGAATGAACCAAAAAAAAAACCTCGGGGATATCGAAATTATAATCGTAGGGTTACGATGTCGGTGCTGACAATGGAATCTTAGTTGAATGACAATTATTCTTTCATAAAAGACAGAGATAACCTTGTCAAGAGTTCCAAGTCTGTGAACAACGCAGTATCATAGACGATTCTTGCCCCCCATGGGAATCTGACAATTATTATGCATGGTCAAGCGCTTTAATCCATTATAGAAAATTAGCCAAACAATTATTCGAAGATGGGCTCAAACTTAGATCAAAGTAAAAAACGAAACGGGTTTACGATAAAGACAATTGACTCAAATACACAGCCGCTGATAGTGCAGTGGTGAGCCACGCCCAACAATTAGTGTTGCTATAGTATCGGGACACGCCCATCGATTCCATGGTATTATAGGCCACCTCTCTACCAGTGTATTTGTTGCAGAAGTTGTCCCGACAGCACGCTTTGCAGTTGCCCGAATGGGCGAGTTCACGGCAAGTAGATTCCTCGGTACAGTCGAACTGCCGTGTGCAGTCACGCTTGGTGTAGACATGGACTCCAGCCGCCATCATAACTTCCGTCTGAAAAGGAAAAAAATAAGAAGAAATATTATGGAAGCTTAAAAGTGCCACCCATATGTTCATAATCATAATCATCTCGTCGTGTCTACATCTCTTAGGGAAAAGGATAAGATGAAGAGATCTCAGATCTCGTCATGTCTATATCCCGTGTGAGAGATGATCAGATGACAAGATCTTGGATCTCGTCATACCTACATCTTATAGAAGAGATGATCAGATGGCAAAATCTCGGATCTCGTCATGTCTACATTCTGTGGGAGAGATGATCATTTTCCCTAAGAGATGTAGACATGACGAGATGATTATATGAACATCTGGGTGGCACTTTTAAGCTTCCATAGAAATATCATATTATAAGCAATGATCATTCCAATAAGGTAAGGTAAAAGCCTCCTGCTATTCTGTCAAATAATAATTTAAAAGAATAAACACAATGTTCTTTCACCTTGTTAGTTTACTTTTCCTCAAAGGGTCCTCAAATGGTCCTCAAATTGTGTGTTTTCAATGTTGTGTACTACTTTGTATTTTTGTTTCGAACAGAATATTTGCAGATTCCAATGATGTTCAAATAAATTCAGTTCACTTCAATTCACAAATTTATTTGACAGCAGATAATGATGAAGAAGAAGACGACGAAGAGGAGGAAGAAGAAGAAGAAGGAGATGAAAAAGAAGGAGTAGAAGAAGAAGAAGAAAACAAAAGAAGAAGAAGGAGTGAAAATTAGACTACTTGGAAGTTTCACTAGATGTCAGGAAGCCCAGTAAATATTGAATGAAGTGACCCTATTGGACCAAATAGATTAATTCGGTTAACCCGTGATGATGTTAGACGATTTGACCATCACTTCTGCTCGTAGACAAACCCCTATAAAGGGGGTGGGGTGCATGTATATGAGTCTATAGGCCTAATAGAAAATTTACCAGGGATGCTTAATTGAATCGACCGTTTCCGTACCCCCCTCCCGCCACTAGCACCTATTTTATAAGGTATATTTATCATGTGAAGGCAACCAATGATGAGGTTACAATGAATCAATGAATAACTGTAGGTATTCATGAAGTATTAACCCAGACGGGGACACATCCCTGGCATTCATAATGCCAAAGCAACACGCACAGACCCAATGAATGATACGAACAACGCTATTGTTTCGAACTTTACATTCATCGATGTAGTGTATGTAGTCGGCTACCGTCGCGATGATGAGCGATGTGACTGGGGACTTATAATCATTAACCCCGCAGATGTCATCCATATTTTAGTAACCCGGTCGCCAAGACAGATCCAGTGATACAATCCACGTGACATCGCAATGGACCGTGCATATTTCGGACGATAAATTTGTATCTCATGCGTTTTTAGTTTCGGGACACGCAGAAAATATCAGGTAAGGCTTTATTGAAGATCTTTAATTGGAAGAGTTTAGTGACATCTGTAACTGACATTGTTCAGTGGAATCTTTAATTGAAAAAGTTCAGTGAAATATTTAATTGGAAGAGTTCAGTGATTTTTTTTATTATTGAAAGAGTTCAGTGCAAACTTTAATTGCAAGAGATCAGCGCAGTTCCGCAAATCTGTAATTGGAAGATTTCAGTGAAAGTCAATTTATTGTTAGATTTTAGTGAATCTTTAATTGGAAGAGTTTAGGGGTGAAAGCCACTGACGTACAGATGGGGGGGGGGGGGGCTTGGTGGCCATGGACTCCTCCCAAAGTTTTTATGACTAAGAAAATAAAACATGGGGAAAGGGGGAAAAGGGAAAAGGTGGATTGCAAATCTAATTGTGTTACAGATTTTGACAAAATGACCTAAAATTTTACAACTTTTCTGTTAAAATCTCGTCTTGATTTTCCAGGTGTTTCTCGATCGTGATTTTTTTTATGGGGGGGGGGGGGGGCAACAGCCCCAATGGCCCCATCTGTATGCCAATGGTGAATATTTGGGTCATAATATTTGAACTTACAAAGCAGTAGGTGTCACATTCAATGGCTACGAGGTCAATAGGTGAAAGGTCGCAGGTCGAGTTTGGGGATAACATGGACATACACCGGAAGCACTTGAAACAAGTTGAATAATCGAATAAACCTGATAGAAGGAAAAAAAACACAGTAGAACGGTAATGCATTTTTAAATTTCATTATAGACATAAAACGATAATGAAAGCTGACTATCATAGCGACACATTGGTAGCACCCAAGTCGGGGACATTGTGATGACCGTCGACCCCCATGAGAAGGGAAGAGAAATAGGGAACAAAAAGGGGGGGGAATCATTATTTTAAATGCATATATCGTTCTCCCAGATGATGCACCACACTAAGGCCTACTTGAGCCCCCCCCCCCCCCCCATATAAGAACAATGGAAATAATCTTCGTGACGATATCGCTTCTGGAATAGTTAATATTTCCGATAGTGATAACAGCAGAAGAAATAATTAATAAAAAATTCGAACTTACTTTGCTAGACATTGTGCAATCCTACATTAAAAAAATGAAAATGCGATATACATTCTTCGTAACTATGACTTGTGTGTACTTGGATCCCCCCATTTTTTCTTATTAAGAAAACGAACATTCTGAGTTTTCAAATCTTTGGAAAAACGTGTTGCAACCATCATAAAATAGATTGGCTCTGTTTTGTTTTGTTATTGTTTGTTTTTTGTTTGTTTGGTTTTTTTGTATTATTTTCATTTCCAAGTAAAGGAACAAGTCGCTGAGCCGCGTCACACACAAACCCCGACGCAAGCACCCGGAAAAGTTTGACAGATTTTCCCATTGCACCTACACGTCTCCAAAACTCGACATGCTAGGGGTCTCATTCCACGTTCTGATGAAGATGGATGCATGCCGTCGAATAGCTTCCGAATATTCAATGTAAGTTCGAATTTCGATTCGTAATCTAATGAGCTGTTAGTTAATTCTAACATGTAATATTCCAACTGGACTTTCTTATTATCTTGCCTGGAAATAAGATGAAAAAAAGAAGAAGAAAATGATGACTAAAATGGTAATCAACGTGTTTTTACAATGTAATAGCATTAAGAACATTAAAGGACAAGTCCATCCCAAAAATGTTGGTTTCATTAAAAAGAGAAAAATCAAACAAGCATAAAACTGAAAATTTCATCAAAATCGGATGTAAAATAAGAAAGTTATGATATTTTAAAATTTTGTTTTTAATTTCATGAAATAGTATACTCACATCCTGGTAGGTATGCAAATGAGGAAACTGATGACATCATCAACTCACTATTTCTTTTGTATTTCATTACATGGAATATGAAAAATTCTTATTTTCTCCTCATTGTCATGTCAAACGAATTTTTATTCCTCTCTTAACATTATGTAATTATCATTTCTTTGAACATTTTGTGGTTCAAACAAAAGGGTCCTTGTTGTCAAATCTGTAAAAATAATATTATACAATTCAAACAATAAGAAACAAAAGAAACGGTGAGTGATGGACATTATCAACACTCTCATTTGCATATCACGTAGTTGTACATGATTTTTTTGTGAAAACAAAACATAGTTGTACATAACTGTTTTGTGAAAAAATCGAAACTTTAAAATATCATAACTTTCTTATTGTATTCCGATTTTGGTGAATTTTCAGTGTAATGCTTCTTTGATTATTATCTTTTTATTCAAATCAACATTTTCTGGGGTGGACTTGACCTTTAACAATGGCAAATTAAGTAGGATACGCATTAGTTATACATTCTAAAATTATGTAAAATCCATTTTGATTATCCCCGATATTGCACCTCATTGGTGAACGGTGATAAATTTGCATTGATGCATAAAACGATTATCATGATAATAACGTTACCGACCCTTTGAATAAAAAAAAAACACATAAATAATAGATTCCCCATGTATTTACTTACCGAGAAACACAATCAAAACAAGCGTCAAATGTCCTCCAAATATCATTTTCAAAATTGAAACTACATGTAGCAAAGAATTGAAATCAAAAGTTTTATCCTTGGACAAGTCCAGCTATTTTTATTGCATGGAAGGTGCATAACGGGAAATGCAGACGACACAGCACGAGATGTTGCTATCGATAACAGTCTTCATGCGAGGGATGCTTTGGCGGGTTTATTGTTATCGCGGGCTCGGCTGGACATCATCTCGCGGCTCGTTCATTGGAAGTATATGTGATGACGTCGTGATCGAGTCTCGGGGGGATCGAGAGACACCTTACTTTCCAACATCGCCCGCCTGCCCGGTCCAGACCCGCACTACCTCCAGAAAAACAGCGACATCCGTGACAATCTAATGAATAAACAATTCTAAGCGAACAGGCATAAGAATTGATGTGACGATTGCTTTCTCCAATATTGGAAGCCATTTTCAAGCTTGTCTGGATATCACATCGAGAAAATGAGTAGATACAACTTATTGGAAACTTTTTGTAACGCAAGGATTGATAATATTTAATATTGGCCTAATCAGACTGTAAAATAACTCACTAAGAGTAATTATACTACTACTACTACTACTACTACTACTACTACTACTACTACTACTACTACTACTACAACTAGTACTAGTACTAGTACTAGTACTACTACTACTACTACTACTACTACTACTACTACTTCTACTACTACTACTACTACTACTACTACTACTACTACTACTACAACTAGTACTAGTACTAGTACTAGTACTACTACTACTACTACTACTACTTCTACTACTACTACTACTACTACTACTACTACTACTACTACTACTACAACTACTACTACTACTACTACTACTACTACTACTACTACTACTACTACTACTACTACAACTAGTACTAGTACTAGTACTACTACTACTACTACTACTACTACTACTACTACTACTACAACTAGTACTAGTACTAGTACTACTACTACTACTACTACTACTACTACTACTACTACTTCTACTACTACTACTACTACTACTATTACTACTACTACTACTACTACTACTACTACTACTACTACCACCACCACCACCACCACAACCACCTCCACCACCACTACTACTACTGCTGCTGCTACTACTACTACTACTACTACTACTACTACTACTACTACGTCTACTACTGTATTACAACTGCTCCTACTAGTAACACATCTACTAATCCGTTACTACTGCTTCTTTGCTCTTACTAAAAGCAGCAGGAGGGGGATAAGGGGGTATCCGTAGCAAAATGATGGTGCATAATTAAAAAAAAAGATCTGTATTCTACCTTCAATGATAATAAGTTCGCACGGGCAACATAATCGTGATTAGTCTTCATTTATTTTTCATTTTAATGACATACCGACCCACAGTCGTTAAATCTAAATGAACAGACATGGAAAATACTGCATAGACTTTACTATCTGATATATATTGCATGTTCCATGTATAATTGATTGTATGGTGATGAAAGCGATGGGTATGAGAAATTCTATAGGGGGACGTTGAAGAAGGTTTGTCAGAAGGGGATGGGAGGGGGTAATCAAGCAGGGAGAAGGGAAAATGGGCGTGGACAAAAAATATTTTGTTACCATGGCTATGGCGCGGATGAAACACTTCTTGGGACTCTTTTTCAGTTATCGACTTTCGTGGGTGACCCCCCCCCCCCGCCACCACCGCCACCACCCCCTTCCACTGTTTCCCTTGCGACAAACCATGATAAGAAAGAGAATAAATATATTGCATGGAAATTGGGAAAGTAAAAAAGGAGGCGATTATTAAGAGATGGGTTATCAATTAAAAATTATCCAAGTAATTTCAATATATCCATCAGCATAATTATTTCTAAATTTAGTGCATTATGGAGTATTAAGGGAGAATTTGGAAGAGGCCAAAAAGAGGAAATGATAGAGAGAGAGAGAGAGAGAGAGAGAGAGAGAGAGAGAGAGAGACGGGTGGAAAGAGGGAGGGGGTGGGTGAGGGGGTGATAACTAATTTTTTTTGTTTTAATAACAAGATCAAAACAATGTGAATGGAAAAAAACTTCCATCTCTCGGCCCCCTTTCTTTTCCTCTCCCCTCCTATCTCCCTTTCTTTCTCTCATTCACTCCTTCACTCCCTCTATCTTAAAACCCCATCGGACCCGCTGAGCCACGGATCATGATTATTTCATTATTATTCATCAAACTATTCCACCAGGAGGAGTTAATAATACAAAGACCTAGACATATCCATTCCAAGATAATACTCTGCTCCCAAATGATTCGAGGAATACATTAACCTATGAAAGAAGAATGGGGGGGGGGGTGACAGAGAGGGTGGAATAGAGGGGTGGGAGGGGAACGTAAAGATATCCTTCAATATCGAGGATGGAAATTTAGACAGAAGGGGGAGGGGAGAGAAAAGGGCGGATAGAGAGGGGGCGAAGATTGCAAAGAGGCTGAGAGATTACAAAGAAATGAAGGGAAGAAAGATGGATGGATAAATTGAAAGAGAGATAATTGTTTTAATTGATACAATAATTATTATCATTAGTATCATCGTCATTGTAACTGATTATTTATTACTGCCTTTGTTATTTTATCGACGGAGAGGACTGTAGAGATGGCACCTGCATAGTGATAGCGCAGGGAAAAGGGGCTAAAATAAATTAAAAACACAAATGGACATTCCTGGAATTACAGATAATTGTTAACATTACCCAATAATTCTAATTTTTTTCATTATGATAATCATCATTGTTTATTACAAATATTTTTTATGTGGGTTTTAATTATTTTATTAACATAGGTTTTGCACCATTATGCAAAATTTCAACGATCGATGTTACTCCTTTTTCATTGTATTTTTAGTATTATTTCAATCATCGCAATCAACACCAACATCACCATGAGTATATGCCATTATCACTATTACCTACCATCAGCACCACGACCACAATAAGCCTATCACAGCCTTCATTATAATCATCATTGCAATTAATGTAATTACAACATCACCATGATGGTGATGATGATCATTATCATCACCACCACGACCAACAGCACCACCATCATCATCATCATCACCATCATCATCAGTATCTAAATCAAGATCACCATCATCATCATTTGAATCGTAGGAGCATTTGCTTTATCCCCTTAAATCAAGAGAAGAATAAACTACTACAACAGCAGAAAATATACTTATATCAGTCTTTTGTTTTTGAAATGTTCTTGCTTCTTTATATGAGCCTATTCTTTCTTTTCACATCGTGGAAGACTGTTTTCTTACTTTTTCATGGGCTTTCTATAAGGCTAATCATCCTTCCAAGTGCCACTGCTGGTTTTGAAGCTTACCCCAGATCTTAAATTTGATATGTAGAGTGACAAACAGGAATCCGTCCTCGTTTTAACTGACAATGACACCTTTTTTTTCCCGAGTGCTTTATACGAGAAGGCTCTGGAATCGTTTTAATCTTCATATCCCGTGGCTTACTAGCTTCATCTGGTACATGATCTGGGGCCCGTTGCAGAAAGAGTTGCAATCAAACGCAACTCTAAAAATCATACGCAACTTGATTTTCAGCCAATCAGCAGCGAGCATTTTGGACTTGCGATTGACTTTTTGACTTGCGTTTAAACGCAACTCTTTCTGCAACGGACCCCAGGCTCGGAGTTAAGAGTCCTCTTTTGGACGAGAACTTCTAACGTCTTCAGCTACCAATTCTAGGCTCAAAGAAGGTCTGTTCTGGGCCTGCCTTCACCAGAATGAATGTGTCTAATATTTGTGGCTAGAGAGTTGCTTTTTTCTCTCGTCAACATTCTTTGTAAAGTTCTGTGTATCGAAACATTAGTTCGTTGTAAATTCGAAAGCCAACTTTCAGCTGACATTGATCTCTGTCACGTAGATGCGATCGGGTAACGGTATATGAAACCTCCGTGCAGGGAATTAACATGTTCTAATCTAAGCGATAAGTATGGAATCATTGTAATATTCTGTGCTTCTTGGTCTGTGAACGCATAAGATCCAGTCTTTATTGAACAATGATTCCCCTCGAACTATATATAGTCATCTTATTCTCCACCGAGCATCGAAGAGCTGCTGCTATGTTTTGGCCATCTTTGATTCCTTCTTTGAGTGGCTAGTGTAACCTACTTTTCCATAGGTCTGCCATCTAGGAGTTGCTCGTGTCACATCTTCCACTTGACTCATCTTCTTTGAGCAGCTAGTTTTGCCCTACTTTCCCAGAACTTAATAATATTGGTCTCCATGGTCTGGATTTTAGGAATTAATCTCCATGTCCTTCTACTTGACACTTTTGTAAGGGCAAGTGGTTAGCTTTTTCTTTGCCCAGTTAACCTTGATCTTCGGCTTCTATGTCTGGAAATGCATGTACCTGTCCGTTATGAGAGTAGCGAGTATCCTTAGACAGGACGTAGCAGAATCAAGGTGTCCATCAGCCGGACTATCTTGTCTCGATCACAAGAAGCATTCATCGGAGCACGAGGTTTTTCCTTGCTCGATGCAGAAGGACGTACTCTCCCATAGTTTCGCTGCTTCTGTCCTGGGTAAGAGTCATTCACCAGAGTGCAGAAGAATCATGATGGCTAGCTGGCTGCAATCTGGCCCATATCTCATTTTTAAGAGCTCATTATTCGAAAAAGCTCCTCCTCGCCTAGTCTACTGCATCATCTTCTGCCATGACTTGAACCAGGCCCTCCTAAGAAGACAACGTTCTGCGCAGGTCTCCTTCACCAGGGTGTAGTGGAAACTGTCAATGGGTCTCTCTGTCATAGTGGCTTTCATCAGGTCGAACTCTTTATCAGCCTTTCTCAGAGAAGCCAAAGGTCTCTCGTTCTTCTTTGCACAATCGACTGCATCATCTTCTTCAGCCAGGCCTTGAACTGATCTCTCCTAAGAGGACTATGTTCTAGATGTGCAGGTCTCCTTCACCAGGATATTTTGGAAGCTGTCAAGGTTTCGCTCTGTCATTGTGGCTGTCATCAGGTCGGATTCTTCATCAGCCTTCATCAATCTACTGCATCATCTTCTTCTGCCAGGCCTTGAATTGAGCCCTCCTGAGAAGACTTTGCTCAGTACAGGTCTCCTTCACCAGGATGTAGTGGAAGCTGTCAAGGGCTCTCTCTGTCATAGTGGCTGTCATCAGGTCGAATTCTTCCTCAGCCTTCTTCATAGAAGCCAAATGTTTCTCGCTCCTCTTTGCATTGTCCTTTAAACAAACAAAAGGGAGAAATGCTCCACTTATTAGTTTATACCAATATTCCAGGACACGTTTTCAGATATAATTCATTTTGAATAAAAGATATATATTTTAGAATAATATCGCATATTAAACGTCTTGGCAGTTGTAATCCTGTTTTTCGGAAATATACACACATACTTCTCAAGCGAAGTGTGGGGTAGTTTTGCTCTAATGTTTTTATCGCGATGTTTTTCTTTCATCAACATTAAATTTCAAAATCACGGCAAATTAAACAATTTTCCTCTTTATTTTTTTACTACATAAAATACTTTTATTAACTTTTAGATTCAGTATGGATTGCTTTTATATCCACTTACATTCATTGCAAGAACTTTGTTGGCCACCCAGACGTCATCAGTTTCGTTGATGACGTCACGTTCGCTCCACCCCTCCTTGGCAATGATTGATGTCACTTTGCTGAGAGTCTTTAGTTGTTGATTCTGCTCTTCGTTATCGCTGAAGTCGATCTCAAAGGCCATGCCTTCCTTTGCGTGACGTGTGCAGCTCATGGTTGTGATCGGTGGACCGGGCAAAGACATCTCTGATGGTTCGCTATCTGCAGAAGGAGCTAGATAATCATGGTCCGTTGTGATCTCGAATGCCACGCCCCCTTTGCTGACTTTGACATCTGCTTCTACATCTGTGATTGGGTCAGAATTATTTGCAACCTCAAATGCAACACCCCCAGGGCGCGCCTTGATTTGAGTGATGTGAGCAGTAGTATCCTCGTCTGTATGATGATCTGCATAGAAAATAAAACAGAAGAAAAAAAACATGTTATTATTCCTCTGAAAATTCTGAGCTTGAACAACAGCCTTAATCTTGTAATTCGACAAGCTTGTTACATTTTGTTTATTATACTATCCCATATTTCGTAACTTCCGTATCATAACCACCTTTTGTCATCTTCCTCCGATGAATAATGTCTTCTTATTGTGTTACTTCTCTTGACAAAGAAATAAAAGTCTTACCAATAACAAGGATGTCACAGTTCTTCTCGACTTCACAGCTCTTCTTGACTTTTCCTGGTGGGTATGACATGGAGTGTGGCTTTTGTGTGCTGTCATTGTCGTCGTCGAAGTCGGGCTCGCTGTCACCAAGAACACTGCTGGCCAAGAGTCGTTCTTTAAATGAGCGATAGAAATTGGTAAGAGGCAACAGAGTGTTAACATGCATGGGTCAAATATCAAATGTAAATGAATAATAAATATATGAAAAATAAATAATTAATTAATTGATTAATTGATAAAGAAATAAATATTCTTTAAAAATGAAAAGAAATAAATATGTAGATAAATAAATGATTATACAAATGAATAAATGAGTGTATGAATGAATGAATGAATAAAGCAGGAGATACTCTTTGTACATATCAGATACAGATTTAGATTACATCTAAATTCACTAATATCTTTCACACGCAAAATATGCATTAATCTTCTTGATGGAATTATATATTTTTCATCATATGAATGGAGCTATTATGATCATAAACCTGATTAAAATAATAAGCGTATAATAAAAAATGGTAAAGTAAAAAATATTTTGGCAATACGAAACATTGTAGAGATTGTAGAAGAACGAAAGGGAAAGATGCGAAATCTGGAGCTGCCCATTTCTGTCAAAAAGTTATGAATTCAAAGCCAAACATACCGATTGTTGCAAAAATTACAGATTATTTTTCTAATTATTTTTTTTATTTATCAATTTCATCACAAAAATATCTCATTCACGTGTGAAGGGCCGCCCTTTCACAGGTACCCACCAACTCCCCTTCAAAAACATATTTTATTCATGTTCTATATCATTGATATTTCATTGACTTACGATAAGCCAAGAATTCTTCCGCGTTGATTGTCTTGTCTCTCGGATAGGATGTCGAAGGCTGGTCGATGTCGGTATAGATATCGGAGAAATTGATCGGTGCCACCTGTTTACAATATCACATAATAGCTTGATTCATGAATACCATTTTGATTATATTTATCATAATGCAACCCGGGATTCCACCCCCCCCCCCTCCCTTGGAAATTGTCTGATAGAGCCACTTGGTTGTGGAAAAAAAGTATTTTCTTCACCCACTTCCTTTTGTCTCGTTTGATATGTTTCTTTTTTCCTTCTCTCTTTCTGTCAATATATTTCTTAATTTCTCTCTCATACTCTCCCTCTCTCTCTCTCTCTGATCACCCGCCATCCATCCAACTCTTTCTTTACGTTTCTCGCCCCTTTCATGTTTTGTACGGTCATGCCGTCCTCTTTTTAAATGTTCCTATGTTATTTCTTTTTAGTTTTACCCTTATAATATCTGGTTATTTCACTTTTTTTGTTTCACATTGATCGTTGATGTAAAAAGAGAAGTGTACACAAAGGCGTGAGTATAAAGTTTTATTCAAAGTTAATGCGAATATAAAAAAATCTAACTTGGTCATAATATGACTATTATTCTCATGATCCCCCCCCCCCCCCTCTCCCCAATTGCAATTTGAACTTTTCTTACTTTATTCCTCCTGCGGAACACCTTGGTTAAAGCCTTCAACAATGATCTCCCATTACGCTTTTGGCGCCGAGTTTGTGATGTATCTACCACCAGACCCATTGGTAGAGGACATACTTTAGAATTTGTACATCCCATGATGAAGATTTTTAAAATTCCGAAGATTTGTAAAGAAATAATCAGAGAAACCGCTGAATGCAAGTTCACTCGGAGAAAATCATTACAATAATCATTGTGATAATGATTGGGCGTTCCCAGGGTGACCCATAGCGCGTGTCTAGTTTCATGCATGTGACGTCACATTGGATGCTCTTCGCGCTTACATGCGGTTTCATTGCGCATGCGTATCATACTTAATCAAAAGAATAAATAAGTTATTGTAAAATAAAGTATTTGGAATTGGCATCAATGCATTCGAGTCGTCCTTTTTTTAAGATCTTTAATTTTCCAAAAATGTGCATGAGAGCTCATTTTGAAAAATAAAATATCAAATATTTCAATTTTTACAGATTTGATATTAAATGACTCTTCATTTAATCAGTACGGTTCATCTGTGGGGACTACAGCTCTCGAGAACCAGGTTCGATTACCAAGATGAGAGAGAATCTCAACCTGCCTACTCTTGCCTCAAGACGCCAAGTCCTGAAACTTACATCCTACTTCGAAGTGGTCGAGGGGTTGGTTCCTGCCCTTCCTGTTGATAAATTTCTTATTAAAGCAAGACCTAAACGTAATATCAAAGCTAAGAAATTTGTAAACTTTGATGTTACTAATGTGGTAGAGAAACAAGTAACAAATAACTCCAAGTGTTTCTCAATAAGACATTGTAACACAGAGCAGTTAAGAAATTATTTTTTTGTGAATACAACGTTGGCCTGGAATCAACTCCCTAACGAAGTTGTCAGCAGTACATCACCAGAGGTGTTTAAAGCCAAGATTGAAGAAAGCCACCTACGTTTCGACTAAACTCATTTGCGCCCTCTCCTAACCCGGTGCATTATACCTGACGGTCCTGCACTGTATTACATCCAGATCCAGAATCACAATAAGTAATTGTAATTTCTATTTTGTTTTTAAACTCTCGATGATTCCTTGTTCCTTGTCGTTCTATTCCCTGAAGTCCTCCACCAGGGAGGGTAACTCAGGGCTGACGAGAGTGGGGGTATTATTACTCTGTTTTGTTTTGTTGCAGGTTTTGCATGTTTAGTTTTAATTTAAGTATGTCAGTGCTTTTGGAGCACTGATATGAAGAAGTAATTCCAGTTTTAATATTCATATTTCAAATAATACAGCGTGAGTATGTGACATCATCGTCTCTTTTGTTTATACCCAGCCCTATCTCTCATTGATTTCAAAGTTTCAAGATTTTACTGATTAACTTCATTCTATTTTTTTTTTACACATAAAATAACTCAAAACGATCATGGGCATAATTGGGCAGATAATCAGATATAATGTATGATACAAAGTAATATCAGATAAGATTGAAAATGAATATGTTGATGAAATCTTCGTGATGCATAGGCCTACAGCCTTTCACTATTTTTGTAGAAATTGATGCAGTGGCGGATCTACGGGGGGGGGGGTATGAGGGTAAACCCCCTCCCTTCGGCTGCCAAGTTTAAAAAAAGGTAGGCCTAATGACCTAAATTTTGGAGTCAACCCCAAATTACCTTCATTAGAACCTTTTTTTAATTGATCGGTACCAAAATGACCGTTTGGTAGTGGAACCCTTTTTTATGCTAAGGAGGGGGGTTTGACCGAGAATTAAATCTGACAATTTCTCGGTCAAACTCCCCTCCTTGGAAAATAAAGCTAGATACGCCCCTGTGATGTATATTTTATATTCTTTTTCCTCATCCGTTTTTTCCGTTGGAACCTGGTCCACCATAATATGTGTTTGATTGATTGGCCTATGTGTTTTCCTTTTTTCCTCTTCTTCATTCTTTCATTATTTTCTTTTCATTCAGAATTATTTAAATGATTATAAATGATATGGTGAATGATGACAATCTAAATCAAAGCCAAGGAATAGACCTATGATAGAGTTAAACACATTCATTCATACAATTTAGAATTTTTGCTCTCGACCAACTTATCTCATGTTTAACATCTGTAAGTTTTTAAATGAACATCTCGTCACGAGTAAAGAAATTTCTCATTTGAAAAAAAAAAAAAACCCAAATAGAATTACAGCCGGAATATACTACAAATACAACGCCCCACTCCCCCTCGAATCATTGACACTCGATCTAAAAATCATCAAAACAACACTATCAGGGGAGTGTTTCAACAACATTTTTGTCCGACAAGTTATCAGATCTGACAACTTTCCTTGATTCTGATTGGCTGAGAAGCACTGTTACTATGGTAACTGTCTGATAAAACAGGATTTGTGGATAAAACATCTGACAAGTCCTTCATGAAACGCTCCCCTGAAATGACTGAAAAGAAGGGAAGGGGAGAAGGGAGATACTTCAGTAGCTTAGTCTATATATATATGATGGATTATGTACTTTTTTAAACCGAAAATAGAAACAAAATAGAAACAAAATAAAAACAAAATAAAAACAAACATTTCAATAGCGCTGAGCCTTATTGCATGAGCTGTTTTGTTTTTACACTCTCGATGATATGAAGAAGTAATTCCAGTTTTTTCAAAATTGAATATTCATTCAATTATTCTACTAATAGATCCAGCGGCGTAGGCCTACCCAGGTCCCAGGATTTTCCAAAAGGGGGGCAATTTTTTGGAGGATATTTCGTTCGCGAAAAAATTTGACAAGCCAAAAAAAAAAGGTCTTCAACCACAAATAAAGGATTTCGTACCAGCAAAAAAAAATTGACCAGCCCCCCCCCCCCCCAAAAAAAAGGTCTTCAAGTTCAAAAGAGGGGGCACACGTCTGTTTTCATTGCATTAATACATTGCAAATTATTAATTTTGCTTCTCAAAGGGGGGGGGGGGGGGTACGTCCCCTGGATCATGTTGTGACTCGTCAGGGGGGGGGGGGGCAGTCTGCCCCCCCCCCCCCCCTTAGGTACGCTAGTGAATAGATCATAGATCTATGCCCGGGATCTATGAGCTAGCTACGTTGAAAGGATTTAACGGAAACGGAAGTTCGGGAGGTGGATCTGATGACCAGAAGTTTGTGTTTATTTCAACATATTAGTAGGTATGTGCGACGCAAATGCTCCATTATTTCAGAGATTTTATTCATTTTGATTGTGACGAGTGTGCTTGATGATGTACTTCTGTATAAAAACGGTTTTTATTCAACATCGCTTTCAAGATTTCTTCGTTTTTTGTTGGGCATACCCACGCATCGATTTTCGTGTTAGTATGTGATTGCCACGCCCATCAATGGGACTTATCAGTGACCGCGATCGCTCCACTCTAAGCACCAAGGCTATTAATTCCTGTGTTAAAAAAGTGAGTGCACGCGAATTAAATGTTGGACTTAAATTACTAGATCTTACCATGGAGCTCCATGACGAAATCTGTTCTTAAATTAGACTCTAGATATTACTAAATTGAAAAAATGTATAAATAGTACTCGCCTGGTCTTTTCTTGGGGTATTGAAGCCTTTTTGTCCAGAACTTGCTCAACTTTTGCGGCAAATTTTGTCGCCATAGGGTTGTGCACATTCTCGTTTAATACTGGTTGTCACGTGACACGGCAATGTCGTTAGGCTGTTTGGCCTGTATTCAAGGCGTTCTATCCGTTATGATTTTATATTGAATGAAGCTAATTCCATCAGGTATAGCCCTGATAGCAGAAACTGGTAAAAATGACGTCATAATTACGTCAGTTTAACGACGAGTGTCACGTCATTTTGACGTCGTAACATGACGTCTTATTGACGGGATCTTGCACCCGCGAATAACGTCATTATGACGTCGTATATTGACGTCATTATGACGTCTCCAAGAGTGACTACGACGTCTTAATGACGTCTTAGCAACGTTTTTACAACGTTTTCCTGACCAGTATCAAGGGTCAGATTGACGTCGTGTATTGACGTGATTATGACGTCTTCGAGAGTCAACAACGACGTCTTAATGACATCCGTGCAACGTGTTCCTGACCGGTTTTAGACGTCATATTGATGTAATTATGACGTCTTTAAAAGTCATCTACGACGTCTTAATTACAACTTTGCGACGTATTCCTGACCAGTTTCAGATGTCATATTGATGTAATTATGACGTCTTTATAAGTCAACTACGACGTCTGAATGACGACTTTGCAACATATTGCTGACTAGTAATAGACGTCATATTGACGTCGCATATTGAAATGAATATGACGTCTTTTGGAGTCAACTATGATATCTTAACGTATTCTGACATGATAATGACCTAAACATTAAATTCTACATGCAATGTACATACACACATCACTTCAAAGACCTTGTCATTGAGGATTATCTATATTTGGTGAATACTGAGGTGGTCTGACAATGTCCAGCATTCCCAGTAACAATATAATGATCCTCCATGCCAGGGCCTTGCATAACTTGTCTCAGTCTCAAGAACATGACCCCCCCCCCCCCGAAAAAGAATATATACAAAAATGGAAAACGAAATCAAATACATGTACGCATTTCAATTACGAAATCGTGGCAAATATTCTATTAATAAATAAAAGTTGCATAACATATTACCAGGAAAAAAAAAAGGAATACAAAATGTTGAAAACTCTAAATAGATTGAAAAAAAAAAACACTTTTCTATGAAAATGCAGTATTAGGGTCAAAGGAATGAAATTACAATGTTTGTTATACCAATACATACAATTGTACATGTATAAATACACATTAATACATAACAGAGGCATAATGATCTCCCAGAATAAAGCTTTTTCGTTGAAATTGTAATTAAATATACCTTCAACTTTAGACAACTATGTAATGTAGGTAAAAATATACTGTATGTAAAAAAAAAATACCCGAGTTGGAATAGTTTCAGGATTTATGGAAGCTCGCATTTGGGTGAAAGAATCATACATGTACATTAATTCTTATGAAATGTTTGGGTTGTATTACACTATCACTTAGGGCCAGGGGTAAAAGACAGTAGTTGCAGCAAACAATTATTTCTTCGGAAAGTCTTTTAAATTAAGGTTAATTGTCAAAATATTGTACATAATCTAGATCTGGGCCCTGTCTTACAAAGAGTTACGATTGATCCGATCAATCATAACTCTATGGAAATCCATCAGTGTCATAATTTTTTTCTACGAAAAATTTGCACAATGTCCTTTGTATGCAAAGAGAAGCGCAGCGAATTTTGAGAAAACAATGAATGCATGAACATACATCATAGCTAGAAAATATTTTGAACAAACATGCTTAATAGATGTTAACGTTGCTGACCGTCCATAGTTGCGATTGATCGGATCAATCATAACTCTTTGTAAGACGGGGCCCTGGTAAATTAATGTAAACTTGTATCTTTGTAAAATCATGAATTTTGATCTTAAAATCAATAATTCTGATGATCACTAACACAGAAAAGCATATGTGGGACAGGACAGTGTATTATGATTGATTTGAAAAATACCCGACATTTGATAGAATTACATGCTTATTTTGCTCATTTCTCAGCAATTACACATTTTCTTCCCGAGCTTTTTGGCACACATCTTTTATATATACATACACTTTGCTGGTAATTCTGTTGGATTCTGTTCGAACTCATTTTAAGATAGTTACTACTAGAGGTGCGCTATTAACTTAAGGCAACTATGTAATGTAGGAAAAAATATACTGTACCGTAAGGGTACTAGTATTCAACCCGTTTGGAGAGTTTCCTCATATATAGAAATATAGAATTTACCTGAATTTCAGACCCGTCTTATTTCCAAGAGCAAATGCTGGTTATTCTTTTTCCGTTATTTTTTTCTTCAACCAGTTGACTGTGTGCGCGGGCGATCGAATTATACGGCGACGGATTTTAGTACTAGTATTCAACCCGTCGGCACTAGTATTCAACCTAGCGATGAAAGATGGCCCTGTCTCTCAATCTGCCCTTGTCCCAACCGACTATGGACTAGACCATTTGAGATGAGACCAAACAGGGAATTAATCAAAGCCAGAGACTTACATAGATCTAGATCTAATTTAGCAATCTAAACCCTTTTGAGATTTGCTATCAATCCTCACTAGGTTGAATACTAGTACCATTCAGTGCAAAAGGCCATCGCCGCATAATTCGATCCTCCGCGCATACAGTCGACAGATTGATAAAGAAAATACCGACAACAGATTACCCTGTACATAACAAAGGTATGAAATTAAGATAAATTCCCTATTTCTAAATATTTTGGGGAATATGTCAAAATCTTTGAATTATGCCGGGTTGAATACTAGTACCCATACGGTATGTAAAAAAAAAATACCTGAGTTGCAAAGTTTTCAGGATTTATGGAAGCTTGCATTTGGGTGAAAGAATCATGCATCAATAAGTCTGATGAAAATAGTTTGTGGAACTGTTGTATTACACTATCACTTAGAAGGAAAAGACAGTAGTTGCAGCAAACAATTATTTCTTGAGAAAATCTATAAAATCAAAGTTAATTGTCAATATGTTGTACATAATCTACATCTGGTACATTAATGTAAACTTGTATCTTTGTAAAATCATGAATTTTTTAACTTAAAATTGATAATTCTGGTGATCGCTGTAAACACAGAAAAGCATATGTGGGACTGTGTATTATAATCGATTCGAAAAATACCTGACATTTGATAGAATTACATGCTTATTTTGCTCATTTCTCAGCAATTACGCATTTTCTTCCCTACATGTAGCTACGTAGGCTTTTTATGTGAGCTGAGAGATTTCATACCAGATTTCCTTTGCTTGATAAAGTTCTTATGATAGTCTGTGTATCAGCATAGCATGTGTTCAGTGTTTTGAACCCACTGGAAATTGTGCATCATATCTTTATGTATGGAAGTCATTTTGCATCTGCAGTCTCCATGGTTTTTTCAGGATCTATGTGTTGACTAGACCAGTCCCATATTGATATTTTCGTGCTGTGTCACTTTGGAAGGCCATCTCTAATTGGTTGACTGGTGAGTTGGCAGATGCACAGCCCATCCCACTTTTCAATTATATCATTACGTAATCTCTAACATGTCTAAGATATCCACCAGATCAAGAGGCCGCTTGCACTCGGCTAACGCATGTACACAATCCTCTGCTTCATCATTAACTGGATCTAAACAAAGCCCAGCATACATAGATCATATTGATACAGTCGTTCAAAGAGCGGTGGCCGTGGCAATGGAACGCGAGAGACAAAAACTCAATGATGACATGGATAAGCGCGAAAATAAATTGCGTGAAATTCTTGATGAAAAGCTCACTAGTCTACACGTTCTTGAAATATCTATCGATACTAAATTGAAGCAACTCCGTGATTTTGAAAAATCGGTTTCTGATAACATGACTAACACCATAATGCTTTGTCAAATAGGCTTGACCACATCGAGCAGTACTCCTGTCGCAATAATATCCGTATCCGTATGAGATTGTTCGAAATGTAGCAAAGCAGATTGGTATCGATCTTACTCCATGTGACATTGATCGATCCCATCACCTTTGCCGACCAACTAGCAGTCATGATGTTCAACCCAAAGGATCATACCCCGGCCCTGTAATGCCAACTTAGCAGCTCCACCAATCAATGTGAAATTCACTTCATACAGGCCGAAACAAACGATGATGAAAAATAGAGGAAAATGAAAATGCTCAGGAACAGATGACTGGGTGCAGGCAGGCAAGGCAGTTCAGGTGGGATGAAAATTTATTGGCAGGACACCTTCCGTTTCAAATTACAGCATCTGCAAAAATAACAGAAGAGGAGAAACATAAAAACTTTTTCTACATAAACTATTTATTAATCTTCATTAAAAACTAGATGGTTTCAATATTAATTTCCAATTTATTTTAAATGATTAAAAAACGATGTGGGGTTTGTTACATATTTTATACTTCAAATATTAACATGTTAAGTCAAGTCGGGGGGGGGGGGCATGATGCCCTCAAGACCTTTAACCATCTCTGTATAAGGAAGGAAATTTTAGAATCAATTTATTTGACACATAAAACATATTATTTTTTTATAATTACAATTTTAATTCATGCCTTTTTTATGTGTTTTAAATGGTTATGGGGTAACCAGGACTGTCAGGACCGAGAATTCGAACTTCGAGGCTGAAATACAGCCATTCCCTATGCCTGATTTGGCTTAAATTCAGGTCAAGGATCAATTAAATATATATTTTGCAAAAAAAATCTGACAAATTTTGAGGTGGAATTAGTTTTCTGGCATCGCGAGATCGACCAATGCAAAATTTTATTAGCGCCAATTTACCATCTAAACTTGTCATTGAAATTAGAACGTCCAAACCGATCTAGTACCAGTACTAGCACAATGAATCAATCAGCTATGCATGTGCACCAATTCTGTATTTCTTGCATACGTACGTCACTCGAGTTAAAGTTCATGTCATTGCGTTATATAGCGTGGGAATTGTAAGAAAGTGATCCTTCAAAATTTTTACCTTCCAACAATTAACATTTTTAAGCCTTTGTATGCATTTAGAGTACAAAAGCTTACAAATTGGACAAATTAAATGTTTGCCCCAAAATTATTGTGGGAAGGGTGGATTTTCTAGGGAAATCCATCTTAGTGTACAAAGTTCTACAGGCAACAGAGACTTGTCTAGGCTCCGTGAATGAAAATACAATGAAAAATATCACAGAGTCCTCGAAGTACAGTCAGGACCATTAACAGATTATAAGGTGCCCCGAGTTTGTGCACACCCAAATCTGCGTGATTCTGATAATAGAGATTCCCAATGATCCCCCCCCCCCAAAAAAGGCTTTACATCTGAAATAGCCTTCTAACTTACCTACTGCCCGATGCCTCCTATCATGTAGGGCAGCAACGAAGGATCTCCACTCCTGGCATCCAGCGATTCTTGGCCTTCTTCTGGAAACTCCCCAAGGCCAGGTAATATTCACTGACTTCATCTCCTCCTCAACTCCTCATGTGTGACACAGAGACAGGTGGTTTTGTGTCTCCCTCTCTTTCTCCTGAAATGTCAAACAGATCTATTCATTAAAAATCTTACTCAAAATGGTGCTTTTGGTAGAAAAATAATGAATATAGGGCATTTCATGTGACGGCCTTAACCCTTATTAAACTGGGGGGGGGGGGTCAATTTGACCCCCCCCTCAACAAATTTCATCACTACGCTGTCGCGCAAAAAATTTTGATCGCGCCTCTCACTGACTTTTTACTTTCAAGTCTCGCGCAAATTTTGAGACCAAATTGGCGACACCCGGGTACGCGGTTACGACATTACGCAACATTATGTAAGTGCATGTCAGACCCAAAATTGCTCATAAACATGATTTCATGTACAAATCCAATGCAAATTGTGTATTTAGCCAAAATTCATAAATTTATCTTTATTTCTACTTTTACTGATTAAACTTAATTAATTTTGCCTTGTTTATGATTAGAATTAAGTCTAGAACGATTTCCATCGAAAATACTTGTAATAAAAAACAAAATGTAAAAAAACAAATACATGATTAGAAAAAAAATAAAATACATAAGAAATCGGTCTTGGTACCAGACTTTTTTTTCATTCACAATTGTTAGGAATGCTATAAAGAATATTTTCACCCAAAAAATAGCATTCTAGGAGCTTTATTTAGTGAATCAGAGCAAAAAGTATGATTTCATGAATAAATTAGCATAATTAATTCATATAAAATAAAAAAATATGAATTCAGTGAAATTTACCAATGCAACTACGTAGATTACGTCATTCTCTACCATCATGCAAATTTTCGTTGTGATCGTGCAATCCACAGCCGAGATCTTATAAGGGGGGGGGCAATAATACCCCCCCCCCCCCCGGGAATGACAAGAATCAAAATACCCCGGTAGATTTAGGATTAAAAAAATTGTCAGTACGGTATATCATCGAGGATCTACATAGTAGGATGGGGGGTCGGGTGTCCGGACACTTTATATTTTTGAAGCCTTCTTTTTTGTCTTTGGATTACACTAAAAATATGAATTCAATAGTTGTAATCATCTTCTATTTTGTTCTCTATAATATTTCCTAAAAATTTTTACTAAACATTTATGAAACTTCGCTTGTAAATTTTTCCAAATGACTTTCTAAAGCTGATCGTCCGGACTCACAACCTGTCCGGACACACAACAACTGGGTATACATGTACTATGTAGATCTGGTACAGTTACATAAACTGAACTTTGTGAAATCTTGAAATCTACGCTGAAAAATGTTCAAACTGAAGATCACCAACACAGATAAGAGCACGTGGGACAATTATTATTGCTCTGATTAATGTCGGCCCGGCCCGACGCTTGCCTTGGCTCGAGTTGACCCGAATCCTGTGCTTTTTTTGCTTATTTCGCAGCAATTACACAATTTCTCCTGGCTTTGGCACATAGCCTACCGGTATATTATTTATAAATATAGACAGACACTTTGGTGGTCATTTCATTGGATTCTGTACGAACTCATTTTGATATCGTTACCACAACTGGCATTTACCTTAAAGTGTGCACTGTGTCTGTGCAGACTTGGGCCCTGAGCCCACCAGCGCAGCCTGTCCTATTCAGCATGCCGGCGCTCGGGGCAGCCACCCCGGCCGGGCAGTGTCAGTGCACGAAATCTAAAGCCAAAGGCAAGCCGCGCTCCGAAAAGAAAATCTTAGTAGAAGATGGTTATCTAACTTACTGTTTGGTCTCCTGCGAATGCCTTCGAAGTCGTTATCCAAATCTGAACCGTGTTCTTAAAGTAGTAGAACTATTATTAACGGCCATCTTCGTCGCACTTAATTCTCGATCCAAAATTAGGCTGCAACATTTAACGGCGAAAAACGGGCGCATTCCTTTTTCAAGTTAAATGGTTGCGACTGCGCCAGTTGCATGCAGTGCAGCGCGCATGTGCAGGCTCGACGCCCGGCGGCGAATTAATTCTGCGGATCATGAATTTTTTTATAGGGGGGGGGGGGCGTGCATGGGGGGGGGGGTGAGCTAACTAGATAGGGGGTTTGCATGACACCGGGGCATGACACCACTTGCGAAAAAAAAGTTTTAAAATAGATACAAACTTCTTTGACATATAAAGCTTCCTCTAGTTTGGTTTGGTTGGCAACCAGTTAAGAAATGATTATTTTTGCCACTGCTTTTGAAACTTTTTTTCTTTGAAGAATTATATACTTTACCTTAAATTAAAAAAATTCTGTACTATTTTTTTTTAGTTTTACTTTTCCTTTTATAAGTAGAAATAGCCTTGCTAACATGGCAAGGTTGAAAAAATGGCAAAATAGTATGTGGCTTTGAAATTAAACTTGTAAATTTCCTCGTCGTTGATTGGTAAAATTTGATGTCATAATCACGTCGTAATGTGGTCATATGAAAACGCAAATTTCTTTGTCGTTGTTTGGTAAATAAATGATGTCATAATCACGTCATAATGTGGTCATATAAAAATGCAAATTCATTTGTTGCAGATTGGTCGATAAATGACGTCGTAATCACGTAATAATCTGGTCATATAAGAAAGCAAATTTACTTGTCGTAAATTGGTCAGTAAATGACGTCGTAATCACGTCATAATCTGGCCATATAAGCGAGCAAATTTACTTGTCGTAAATTGGTCAGTAAATGACGTCGAAATCACGTCATAATCTGGTCAAATAAAAATGCAAATGAAAGTTGCCATTCTAAGTCGTCAAAATGACGTCGTAAGAACGTCATAAATACGACGACATGACGAGTATTACCACTTTACGATCAGTTAATGACGTCATTACGACCGTGTCTGCTATCAGGGAGGCCCCTATCAAGTCAAAATCGATACAGGGATCGAGAGGGGGGGGGGGGGGTGGAGCCAAAAATTTCCCAGTCACATGGTATGAAAATGATATTTTTTATGATTGTCCACGATCATTAGGGCAAACCCGTGTGGCAGTACGGTAGCGTGATGAGTAAAAAAAAAATAAAATAAAAGAAAGAAAGAGGGCCAATGTAGGCATACATGGCGCTTGGGAATAAAGTTGCTTTATATGTTCCAAGCGAGTGAAGCAAGCGAGAAAAAAACTTTTCCTGCAAATCTAAATTTGAGATAGATATCTTAACTTACACTTTTCCTTTTCTTTTCATTAATTCCCTTCATTTCTTTTTTATCTTGGTTGTAGAACTTTCGGGGGCCCCTAGGCCTAACCCTTCCATCGTGTACCCCCAGTGCAATATCAGCAGGTGGGTCTCGATAACTCTGGATATTTAGCAATTAGACCTATTTATAGAAAAACATAACGTTAATGTTTTGACCCCTTCCCCCCCCAAAAAAAAGGAAAAACAATTATAAACTAAGTTATATACATCCCCCTTTTCTCATTTCGCTTTTTATTTTCTCTATTCCCTCCTAATTTTTTTTTGGGGGGAGGGACCTTTTCGGGGGGCACCGCCCCTAGCTACGCGCCTACCAGATGAAGAGGCGAGCGAGCAAAACCTTTGTCACTTTTATTACAAATATCAATTTTGCAATAGATTTTGACATAACATTCGGAATTATTCTCGCATGCATTTTTCTTTCCTTTTGCTTTTTTATGGCCTTTTATTTCTCTTCCCTTTCTCTTTCTGTCTTTCTTTCTTTCTTTCTTTCTTTTCCTTCCTTCATTCCTTTTCTCTTATCCCGTTTTTTTTTTTGTGAAATCCACTGGACCGGGGATCAAGGGCCAGCCTGCATGCCCCCGGCGGTTTACGCCTCTGCCGTGGATGTAAGCTATATATACGCATGATCTTAATCTTCATTATGATTCAAACTATATAGAGGTGCATCCAAGATTTTCCAAATTAAGTAGGGGGGGGGGGGGCGGGGTGAATTTTCTCAAGTAAAATTTGACAACTCCCAAAAAAGGTTCTTACTAAAAAAAAAAAAACCGGTCATTATATTGTCTCGCGTAAAGTTTGACAAGTTAAAAAAAAATGGTCACTCAAAATGAAAGTCATTTTGTCCGCGTAATATTCGGCAAGCCCCCCCCCCCCCACAAAAATAAGAAAAGGGAAAGTCATTTAGTCCACGTGATATTTGGCAACCCCCCCCCCCAAAAAAAAAAAAAAAAAAAAAGGTTTTAACTATAGCAATGATCGAAGGTCATTTTGTCTCGCGTAAAATTTGACAATTTTTTTATAAAGTTGTCACTAAAAAGAAGGTCATTTTTTCCACCATTGATTATATTTGGCAAGCCCCCAACCCCCACCCCCATAAAAAAAAGTTTGTCCCTAAAAGTGATGTATAGAAAGTCATATTGTTAATTTGTTCCCAGTAAAATTTTGAATTTGGCAATTAAAAAAAAAGGCAAAAAAGAGAAAAGAATATGAACGAAATATCCCCATTACAAATAATGCTGTACGTGATTCTCATGAGGGGGGGGGGGGGCACATAACTAGTATTAATAACATATTTAATTCCAAAATGTTTACTATAAATCTCAAAAGGGGGAACGGGCAGAAATGCTCACCCCAACCCCCCCCCCCCCCCCCCGCCACTGATTCCAATCAATAATGACTTTTCTCTGCAATACTGATGCTTTGAAATCAAGATACTGAAGATTGATACGCTTAACATAAATTATGAACGTCTGACAAAAAGATAACCAACCGATCACCTGACCGATCAGCTGACCAGTACGCGTATCACTTCGGAGTTGATCACTCGTCGCAGCTGTGTGGAACGCTCACCGAAAATCAACAAAAAGGGCCTGAAATGTAAGTTTAACAATAATCGATTTTAATTTCAACTATTTTTACAACTAAATAAAGGTTTGCCGTCCGAATGAAAGGTATATCGGATAACTCTAACTTGTATTAAGGTGTACATTTACCAAAGTCTTGGGTTGGAAATCAGAACAGCATTGTCCATGTTGTCCAACCCATAATTTGGGTAATGTCGCCTATGAGGTCCATACATGTTAATGTTTGGACCTCATTGGTACTAGGAGTGGATCGCTCGTGTTGCATCGCGCTAATGGCAATGCAAATGGTGGCAAAACTTCTGTCGCCAGACTTTTGAGCTTACTTGAAATTACTAGAATTTACTCTAAATTCATAGGCAAGAGTTGTTTAGCCCAGTTGCCCACATAACGTAATATAATTTCAAGGGAATAAAAATTAATGCTATTGTATTGTTATCAATTTATAAACTGACAATTGAATTAACAATCATGTGGCTGAAACCAAGGCCAGGTGACCGTTTGATAGGCGCAAATATTCACTGCTGAATGATATGCGCCGTATAAAACAAAAACAACAGCAACAGATTTAGATATAGGCATGATAGGTAGTGGTGAATGAAGTACATCCACATTGTCCAATTCAACAATACAGTTATTTGTGATTTGTTTTTTTCACAAGTATACTTTCTGTACATTATATGTCACTGATAAACGAACCTCAAGGAACAACTTTCACTTTCCTTACACAGCAGTATACCATGGCAGAATTACTGCGGATGCTTGTCCTACTAGGAGAAAAAGCAGGGAACCTGGCCCGCATCATCAGAGCAGAGAAGGCTCTCTTTGAGTTGCTGGTTGAGGAGAAAACTGGAGAAGCCAAGAACAAGCGATTCATCCAGGATTTCAAGACGCTCGGTGATGTCCTCATTCAAGAGATGATCAGACATGACGTAGGAGAAAAGGTTGGTTTGTATCTGAACAGCCTCCCTATAAATATAATGAACTAGTACATGATCACATATACATGTAAGGAATGAATGAAGAAGAATCCATTCAGAAAAGGGGAACAACATCAATTTGAAGGAAACATATTATTATTGGCCCAAATTCACCAACGTGATTTGAATCTGTGGTCTAAAACCATGATTTATGCAAATTTTGAGCATTGATGCTAAAGTCAGTGCATAAATAGGTAGAAGGAGTCAATCATTAATGCACACTTTCCTATTAAAATGGGAGCTGAATTAATGCTTCTTAAGTATAAAAGGAAGCAGCATTTATTATAATAGCCAGCTGTTTATGTGAATTTATTTACATAAAATGTAAACAGTGGAGATGTAACCTTTATTAACAATCATGGATTAAGTGTTCTCTTCTAAAATTATGTTTGGACTCGTTTTGATTCTATTCACTATTATACATGTATAGCATAATTTATGTATGAAATCTGCATCAATCACCTAGGTCATTCTGTGCCATTTGGGGTCCATGGTGTTAAAGATAATACAGTATCCCACCTGTCCAGTTAATTCAGATATGAAGTCTAAGGTCTGGTTTCATAAAGACTTGTTTAACAAATGCACAATTTCTATAACATGTTTTATACTATCATCCAATCAAACTGAAGATTATTGCATACTTGTTATTGTGACCCTTTTTTCAAGCCTTTGAGGCCTTTTGGAATACCTTTTTCTTTCATTATTTTTTTTAAATCTCATCTTAATGTTTTATGATTTATTTGTATACATGTTTTTGTATGTTTTTATATGTATATATTATTGAAAGAAATAAATGAGAGTATTATTACTCTCCCTCAATACAATGCATTACATGTTTTATGAAACAGGCCCCTGATAATTTGAATTGAAATAAGGGAGTAAAGTTATTCAGAGATTTCCCTATTATGTTCAATCTTTTTGTATTTTTTTTTGGGGGGGATGATATGCTCTGAAATACATTCTTTCATTTTGAAAAGTACAATGGAAAAACACAATATTCCTCCATTGGTGTAAATTGTATAAAAATCTATAGATTTTTATACAGATTTTTAATGAGATATCAACTTAAGAACATTACAAAATTTCAAATGAAACAATACTTGAATGATGCAAGAAATTGGAGTCGAATGTGTGAATCAGTTTGGTTGGATGCAGTCTAACAAGAGATCTCAATAGTTGAGAATTGTACACGAATCCAGCACTTGAAAGTATGATATATATTGAACCAGGTTTGTGAATCAATTATTTGTTAGCTAAAACCTTTGAAATATCAATAGTTCAGAACTTTGTGCACATATCCGGTGCTTGAAAGTATGAAAAATATAAATTTTATTAACATATTCTTCTTTCAGTTCCCCGGTATGAGAGACCACATCTTTGGGGAAGAGAGCAACATGTTTACCAACACTGCCGGCGAGAGCGTTGAGGTCTCCATCCAACCAACTCCCGAGGAGACCAAATTTCTGCTTACCAGAGTCCTTGATGAGAACCAAAAAGCTGCGGCTCTGCTCGCCGAGGCCTTGCACGCGACCCTTGACACCAAGCTGGATTCTGCGTTACTAGATTTGACCTTTGACCTTGATGTTGAGAAGATGGGAATTTGGATTGATCCCATAGGTAAAGTTCTAGTTCTCGACATATGAAGGGGGTTTCGGAAGTCAAGCGATTGCAAATCAATTCAAGGCCCTAAAATGAGTCTCGATTGTTCTAAATATAAATCCTGAAATCAATTTCGGAATTAGTTGCAAAGTTGCTATTGTCTTCGCTGGTCTGTTATTTTTTGGCAACTAAAAATTAATAAATATGTTGTAGTTGAAATAGATCTACCAAATACAAGTTTTTCCCATTGAATTTGTTATCAATCGCAAACTATTTTGGAATTAAATTCAAAAGTTGCTATTGATTGCTGATCTGGTTTTGCAACAAAATGTATAAATTGACATGCTGTTGTTGAAATCATTCTTTCAAATGTAAATAATATTTCCATTGAAATTGCAATGAATTGTTAATAAGTTTCTTGTCACTTACTAAAGTTTTGTAATTGCAACCTTCTTTTTGGTGGACATGCATCCAAATTAAGAAATTCCAATTTGATTATTAAATCATTTTTGTATATTTCATACAGATAGCACATCAGAGTATATCAAGGGTATTGAGGATGCAGAGCCAGAGAATGGTGTGTATCACTGTGGCCTTCAATGTGCTGTAATCTTGATAGGTGCCTTTCACCGTGAGACAGGATCACCAGTCTTAGGGGTTGTCAATCAACCTTTTGCTAGACAGGACCCAGAAACAAAGAGGTAAATTGGATTTCTTTCGGGGGTAAGATGTTTGGGCTTATATTCACTGGGGATGTGTTCAATGTTGGTAACTGAATATTCAGGCTAACTGAATACTTCTTATTGATGATTAATCTGTTCATTAAAAGTTTGCTTTTAGCATTACAATAGGACACCAAAAAGCCCCCAGAAGATAGCTATTAGTCATCTACACTGATGAAAGTATGTGTGTGTTGCAACTGAAACATTGTATTAAAAAAAACTACTTTATTACCTTAAAAAAAAAGATTTACAAAAATTTCCATACAATGTTCTATCTAGATGTTGGTTCCTTATGTTATGTTTATAACAGATGGATTCTTTGGTTTAAAGCTATGAAGTGTCTTTCATCTACTGTAACTAAACAGAGTTATATAACGTAGCATTTAGAGATAAGAAGCATTATAATTTGATTTCCCCTGTAACCTCCTTTCAGTTGGACAGGCCAAACTTTCTGGGGTGTAAGCCACGGGGACATCCACTGCAACTCAATCACCTCATCTCAGGTCAGCTTAAACACCCCTACAACTCGCAATGGACTTACCTTCGTAATGAGTTCAAGCGAAGATGCCCAAACAAAGGACGCTCTATCTTCCCTCGGAAGAGTCCACTTTGCCAGTGGGGCAGGGTACAAAATCCTGTGTGTGATCGAGGGACACGTTGATGCCTATATTCTCACCAAAGGAAGTACTTTCAAATGGGACACGTGCGGACCTCAAGCCATTTTGAAGTCCTTCGGGGGAGGCATTGTCAACATCCGAAGGTGGAAGTCGTTGAGTAATGACGCAGAGAACAGGAATTTTCTAGCTAGTGCCAGTTTGGAGTATCACAAACCGGATCCAGAGGTAAGGGACTCGTTGGGTGAGAAGTGGAGCAACTCCGGAGGTATAATAGCCTACAGGAATCCAGATGTGCTGGAGAAGATCCATGGTGCCTTGCAGATATGAAGCCCTCAGAAGAGATTAGGGCTTCATTCCACAAATGATTGTGATTCATTTTTTCATGCAACTATGGAAAGCCAGTGACACTGTCATAAAATATGTTTCTTCAAATTGTGTAATTAGGACAAACATTTTTGCTCTTATCACTGCTTTTACTATTTAAGACAGATCCAGTTGATTGCAATTATGGAAAGCCAGGGATGTCCTAATCTAGAATGTATGCCAATTGAAAGAGATTTCATATAACAAACACTTGATCCTTTGGTTATCATTAAAAACAAAAAATCTCATTAATCTGAAGAGGAGCCTGTGATTCTGCCCTCTCTGAATGTGACTAACACATGGCTTTCCATAGTTGACAGTGATTAGATGTGTCATTAATTCATGACATACTGCATTTTGTGCCTCACTTGAAATTTTGCAAAAGAGCATTGCACTCATAGACTATTTACAAAGCACAATAGGGTCATGTAAGACAAAGCTGATCCTACGACTGATTTTTACAATTGATTGTACACTTTAGTGAATGCAATCAATCATAAAATTATGTCCTTATAATCAAAGGCTGATATTTGTGTTACTGACCATAGATTTCAATAAAGCAGGCTTGCCAAATGCCTTCATTTTTCCATTGAAACTTGCCTCTTTATGGAAAAGAAATTTGATTTTAACTTTGAAAATCCTGTTTTGATATTCTCATGAAAATCTGTCTCTAATTTGAATAGGAAATAAAAATCTTCCTATTATAAAATTATATTTATTCTTAGAAAAAATAGATACATATTAGCAAAATTAATCGAATACATGCCCTTGATGGCTTTTTAAATATCTGATCCCTTAATTGCTTTCAAATTGATTCCAAAGAGATTATAATCTTTGAAATTTCATACATCTGTAGTATTTCAGTGTGCTCAATAGAATTTTCCAAATAACATTTTGATTTTTATATTCCATTTTAACTCTAGATGCATTCCAAAGTGCTAGTATATGTATGTGTATGTAGAATTTTCAGTCAACTCATTTTATTTTTTATTTTGTACAGTAGATGTATAGCGTGATTTGGCTGTTGTACCCATTATGAAATGTTATGATTTAATTTATTAATCAATATCCTTGTAATGAATGATCAGAAAACTTGTAAAAAACGGAATTCATCCATTCATGCAGTCCAATAAAAGAAAACAATATATTGGATTCAAGGTAAGGCAATAAATTGTAAAATTTAAAATTGAAAAATAAATACATGTAACTGTCATTGCATTGTTAAGATATTTTTAATATATTTATTATACATAATGAAGAAAGTTATGATACCATTTTTATACCTTTGAAATTGACATTAAATATCATTTTTAATGTGATGTACCTGTCAAGTCTTGAGGGTTGGGGTTACTCCTATGGGGGAAAAAATAAAGGACATTGATAAGGAGGTAAACTAATATCAATGAGAATAATAAGTCTGTTCACGGTTGTAAACTGCGCACGAGCAGTAAAAGGTCATTTGAGATAAACCATGAAGGTGGTTTTCAAATTCACTGACATAGGCATTTGTGATTTCATGATCATTCATGTATTCCTTTTTAAATATTCTTTTCATTACGTCCAAGCTGAAGAGTAACAATGTCTTCGTAATCACTGGTACATGTATTTGTCAGTAGACCAAACAATAGTAAAATGTGCCAAAAGCAGACAATTAAACAAACAGATTTCCAAACTTTCCCCCTGATGTACTATTCTAGTCACCTGGTCTATACAATTCCTTTCGTTCTTAGAGTTTGAATGCTTTGCCGGGAAAGCTTGCGCAACAACTTCATTTGAAAATGTTAGTGCTCATCCGAATGAAAACTTGCAATGGTCATTTGAGAAAAGTTGATCATGAGCTAACCTTTAAGTGGCTTATTGATATTGCAATGCAGGTTACTCTGTCTATTATGGAGGGTCGACTTTAGCAGAGTTTACTATATTTTTTTGAGCATGCAATAATATTTATCTTTAAAAATGCTTATTCACTCACACTTCAACACACCTTGCTTTGACATTTATACCTCAAATGCTGCTTGGAAACCAAGGAGTTGATTCCTAGCAACTAGAATATTTAAAATACAAAGTGATGAAGAGTTTCGATTTTTCAATTTTTATTTCAGGCCATCTTCGGAAACTAATTTATTGACTGAGACTCTATTTTTAGTATTCTTCAACACTAAAAAGTTGGTAATAATAAATTTTATTCTATTTAATATTTCTCAGTTTTATTATTTTTGGGGAGAGAAATCAAATAGGAATTGTATTCCTTGGGTATATTACCTTAAAGATTGTATGTCATCATCATATAGAACAATGGCTATTGCTATATACCATCACCTTTTTGTTCTTATCCTGCTGAAATCAATTTTAATAGTATTCAAATTTAAAAATCATGGTTAAATTAAGAATTGTTAGAAATGTGTTTGTAATAGAAAGAAATGAGTCATGGTTTATTATAACAAAACACAAAGATGTTGATCCAGTATTGACATTTGTAATAACTAGTGATGCCTTTGAAATATGTGAGGGATGTTGGAAACAATCAAACATTCTGTGTCCATTTTCATGGCATAATTATTTATCTCCTCATGATAGAAAAAATGCCTTAAGGAAAATAATCAGTAGAATCCTTAAAGTGATTTCATCTCTGAGAGTGCAGGAGAAGAGAATACAAAAATGCATTGATTTTCTTATCATTATAGCTGTGTGTGATGAAGTACTGTACCTTTTCAGTTTGCAAATATAGTCATGTTTTTAATAATTGTGTTTTTATTGTTATTTAAGAAGTAAAATACACCAAAATAGTGTATTGAATCTCAGGAGCTACCTAGCTGAGTTAACTTTTAATATGCTAATCATGGTTCATTTTAATTCCCAGCTTTGAAATGCACCGTTTGCATGTAGAATACTACAGTGTACATGAATATTTAAAATGTGTGTTATGAATGCATGCAGGACATGCATAGAGTTGTTCTCAAAATATACATTACATTGTACAGCTGTGAAATGTGTATTTTTATCCAAAATTTATTTATTTTTAGTGGAATATTTTTTGAATTACATTATGTATCTGCATATTTCAGTCAGAAGTAAGTAAATTGTGTGCAAAATATTTTCCCTCTTTGTAGCCTAGATCAGATTGCAGATAACTTTATAAGGAGTAGTACTTGTCAAGCAACTTGGTTTTAATCATAATAGCACCGGTAAGCAAGGGCAGAAATCTCTCCCCAAAGGTAGGGGGACCAGGGGCTGGACAATTTTACAAGCAAAAAAAAAAAAGCTTATCACTCCAAAAGTAAGGTCATCTCGTCCAAAATACATGTTTTAATTCGATTTTGAATGATGTATTTCTTTCCATCATAAGAGACCAAAAATAGTAGGGGGGACATTTGATATTGTGTCCCCCCCCCCTACTATTTTGGGTAGGGGGGGGACGCGTCCCCCTGGGATTTCCGCCAATGCCGGTAAGTATATTATTTTGTATAAGAAATGAGGTATGTGTATGAATAATTTGAGTTATCACAAATATTTATTTATTATAAATTAACACATTAAAGTAGCCCATAATTTCAGTTGGGAGATGTCAGGAGACACTTACCTTTTTCTTGATCAAGACAATCTGTCTTTCAGAGTAGAAAAGTAGAACTTAGATAACACATCACACAGTGTCTATCTATATTGCACGGTACAGATAGCATCTATGATGAGTGGGGAATACATAGCTGTAAAGTGCTTTGGAATGTTTTAAATATGAAATTTGAATATTATCATCGTCACAGTTATTATTGTCATTGCTGGAAGTGTGCACTTTAAGTAAGGTGGGTGTTTGCTGCAGATTCCACGCCTTATATTATTCAACTAACAAGAGAAACAGATTTATTTTTGTGGTATTTTTTATATTTATACCAGTTCAACACTCACTATGAATTCAACCAAAAAAAATGTGATATATGGGGATTCCAGGTTGATATTACGTGGGCGCGTCGTGGTCTAATGGTTTTGACTCTTGCCTTTCAAACAGAGGGTCGTGGGTTCGAATCCTAGCCATGGCGTGTTTTCCTTCAGCAAGAAATTTATCCACACTGCTGCACTCCACCCAGGTGAGGTGAATGGGTACCCGGTAGGAGTAATTCCTTGAATGCACTGAGCGCCGGTGATGGTAGCTCGAGCTAAAGCCGGGGTAATAACAGCAGCGCTTTGTATCTTCAGGCAAAAAGCGCTTTATAAATCCAGCTATTATTATTATATTTTACCTAATGTGAAGAAATTTGTTCCTTCATGAGCAATACAAATTGTTATTAGCCTATGATAGTGCACAGTGCTTTGCACTTTCTAAGACAGTACAAAGTGCAATGAACTTTATTGTGGTTAGTACACGGTGAAAAACCCTTTTACAACAGGGGATATGAAAGAATCGGTTATAATCTCAAGAAACAAGGTACATTTAGGAAGCATCACAGATTTGCACTATGCAATGTAGGATGGAATCAAGGCATGTCTTTTAACGGGGCATTGTGCAATATTAAAAAGAGTAAGTAAGCTCCTATTACAGTTGTATACAGTATATATATATATTTAGATTAAATATTCAGATATTTGTGAGTGATGATGAATTAAGTAGCATCTTCAGCCTATAGAACCTGCATTTAAGGCATCTTACCAAAGTCTGTGCCACCTCTCTTATCTTGTGAGCTTCTTTAGCAGCAACATTCCTGCGTTGTGTTGTATCTGCTAAAACGGTTCCACGACATTTGCTCCGGCGACAATTGCTCTGCTCTAAATTCCACACACTAACCGAATAACCAACTTCAACCCTGGGTTGAACACTATACCCTTGCCTAACATAAAACCCTACTGCAACCCTCACCCCACATCTTAGACGAAATTAAGCCCGAAGCGATTGTCGCAGGAGACGCATGTTGTGACACCGCTATAACAGGTGGATTACAAGTGGTAAAATGCTGAGATGGTTTCTTACTGAAAGATGTGACTTGCACTTAATTAAGCTACAGTCACACCAAAGAGACGACTCAAAATATGACATTTGAAATAACGTCAGAGCTGCTAACCTTTAAGTGTGAGTGAACTGTGTGTTATAAATACATAGTCTTGAAATATACGTTTTCAGATATCTACTAATACTCCAGAGAATAAATTTAACTATAATTGTATTGTATAGAATAACTAAAATGTTTTGGAGGAAAAGTTATTGTTTTGCTACTTAGTAACATAATTATTGTGTTATAAATGTATTGAGTAGTTAATTAGCATGTTATCATTCAAGTGGGTCTGTATTACTAGACTACACGAGCATTATGGGTCAGGAAACTGGCCAGGTAGGAGTAGTTGAGGACTCGAGATGGCGCTTTTGGTTCGTATCTGCTTTAAAAGTAAGAAGTAGTAATCCAGAAACTCAAAAGTCATAATTTCATATGCGCCGCATGGTATTATAAATTTCTTTTAAGAGGTAATATAAAGAACAGATTCCATTAAAAAAAAGGAATATTCTTTCTTTTAAGGCTCAGATTCAGAACCATCTCTGGTACTCTCTCTTTTGCGTCAATCCATGATAAATCCAAGAGGGAAAAAAACACAAGATCGAGTCAGTATTTAAGCATGTGATGATAACATTCAGAGGGATGTAAACAAAGATACACGATCATGCGAATAATGAGCATCATTGGCCACCTTCTGGGGGGCGTTTCATGAAAGGACTTGTCGGACGTTTTATCCGACAAGTCCCATTTTATCCGACAGTTACCATAGGAACAGTGCCTCTCTGCCAATCAAAATCATGGAAAGATGTCAGATCTGACAACTTGTCGGATGAAAATATTGATGAAACGCTCCCCAGATGAGTTCGCCACTGCGCCAATGTTTTACTATAAATTTAGTATTAAACGTTAACATACCTATTTGCCCTCAAAAGAGTAATAATTAAGTCAAAACCATAATGGCATAATTTGACATGAAAATTGTAATAATTATGACTTTTTCTTAATAGCTGGCAGCTCTGTAACGTAATAGCTTTGATAGGCCTGGAGTTAGTTCCTTTGGTGTTACTTAAGCATGAAAGTACCTTAATTTTAATAGATACATGTTTATTCTTATATGGTGCTTTTTTTTTAGCTGCAATAGCAATCAATAGTTTTTCTTGATACTGAACCAATTATTGTAAATTTTAATCTAGTTTAATGTTTGGATTATTTGTATTATAGACAAAACGGTAGTTTTACAAATAATAGATTTACACCTGTATAGTAATGCAGAAATACATAATTTGATTATTTAGGGTCCATTAGTTGACCAATTACTTATATTGCTTATTGCACAATACTAAATACAGTATACCTACATGTATTGCATAATACTCTATCTGATCAAAGTTTAATACCTTCAACAACTTAATCCAAATTTATTAGAAATTAGTTTTGTATACATTTAAAGTACACTCTAAATCTTGTTTTGTCATCACTCACTGGTCTAACTGGCTTCCTATGGGGGCTGGTGCCCTTATATGCTAGAGCTCCTATGAGTTCTGAGCCGACCGGGCTAGCGGCCCCTTAAATTGCCCCCAGCAGGATCTAGCTAGGAATTCTGGTGGGTGATGCAAAACTTGTCGGACGTTTTATCCGACAAGTCCCATTTTATCCGACAGTTACCATAGGAACAGTGCCTCTCTGCCAATCAAAATCATGGAAAGATGTCAGATCTGACAACTTGTCGGATGAAAATATTGATGAAACGCTCCCCAGATGAGTTCGCCACTGCCCAATGTTTTACTATAAATTTAGTATTAAACGTTAACATACCTATTTGCCCTCAAAAGAGTAATAATTAAGTCAAAACCATAATGGCATAATTTGACATGAAAATTGTAATAATTATGACTTTTTCTTAATAGCTGGCAGCTCTGTAACGTAATAGCTTTGATAGGCCTGGAGTTAGTTCCTTTGGTGTTACTTAAGCATGAAAGTACCTTAATTTTAATAGATACATGTTTATTCTTATATGGTGCTTTTTTTTTAGCTGCAATAGCAATCAATAGTTTTTCTTGATACTGAACCAATTATTGTAAATTTTAATCTAGTTTAATGTTTGGATTATTTGTATTATAGACAAAACGGTAGTTTTACAAATAATAGATTTACACCTGTATAGTAATGCAGAAAGTTATTTTGTATAGCAATGTAGAAAATAATTTGTTTTGTAATATAGAAATTTACTATGTATATTTATGAAAGGAAAGTGTCTTTTTAAGGAAACCAAATCCCAAGAAGAGAAGCAATCTTTTTGGAGAGAGTAAAATGAGAGGAACAATGTTAAAAATAGTTTCATAAAAATCGGTTACCGGTATTAAATAAGCAAGTTATGGACGTTTAAAGTCTTGTTGTACTTTCTATGGGGATCCTCATATTGGCAAACGTGCTTCAAAAGGGCTGATTTTGTGGACAACTCTCCATTTGTTTTGTACACAAATTTTCAGATTTTCCTCATTATCTTTCAAATTGCATCTTGCCTCATTATCTTTCAAATTGCATCTTGCCTCCTTCTGAGCACAACATATGTCATGGGAAAATATAATTCACACCACATATTTCAAGGTCAGGAGGAGATAATGTGAAATATGTAAAGTAAAGGGGAAAATCTGAAAATTTGTGTACATAACAAATGGAGAGTTGTCCACAAAATCAGCCATTTTGAAGCACGTTTGCCAGTTTGAGGATCCCCATAGAAAGTACAAGAAGACTTTTTAAACGTCAATAACTTGTTTATTTCATAGCCGATTTTGATGGGACTTTTTTTTAAATTGTTCCTCTCATTTTACTCTTTCCAATAAGATTGCTTCTCTTCTTGGGTTTTGGTTTCCTTTAATAATGATATGTCATTGTGTTGATTCAGTGGCTAATGGTGGTTGCCATCAATGGAGGAAATTTGATTGGCTATTGAGCTCTGTTACCATGGTAATTACCATTGATTGTAAGATTTACACAGCCGGGCCCTGTTTGCATAAAAGTTACTTTAATGGTAACTTTGCCATCCATTGGTAACTACCACGGTAACGTTGATCAACAGCCAATCAGAATCAAGGACTCCATGAAAGTCACCATTGCATGGCAAAGTTACCATAATGGTAACTTTTATGCAACAGGGCCCTGGTATCTGATCTGATGTTCATTTATGTATTAGGAGTTATTCATTCAAGATACCTAAAGGCAAAGTCTATTCCCACAAATTGATATGAATAAGTAGAGAAAAGTCAAACAAGCCAAATACTGAGTAGTTCATCGGATATAAAGTGAGAAAGTTTTTTAATTTTCGCTTCATGCAGCGCACGACACTGGCGCCGGTCCGACGGTCCCAGACCAGTGAAAATTGCTGTCGAGCCATTTATTCTTTCAGAAATAGCCAGGTTTACTGGTCCGACATGACCAGTAAAAAATATATCAAACTAATACAAATGATATTTTCTCCTAGAATTTCACTTTTTCACTAAAAAGTTAAATGCACAGCACAGTCATATGCATATGAGAGAGTTGATGATGTCACTATTTTTTTTCCATTGTATGAATTATTTTTACAGATTTGACAAGGAAACTTTATTTTGAATTACGAAAAGTTACAACAATGGCAATGCCAAATGTCCAGAAAGGAATCTGTATTTCTTCACATTACAGCGAAGAGAAAATAAGAATATTTTGCATATCATACAATGAAATAAAAAAATAAATAGTGAGTTAGTTATGTCAGGATGTGCACATAACTGTTTTGTTAAATTTCAGTGAAAATTTTAAATGTCTTAACTTTCTTATTTTACATCAGTTTGATGAAATTTTCAGTGTTAGACTTGTTTGATTTGTCTCTATTATTTTGTCAAGTTTTGTTGTATAAGCACTTCAATTGTATTAATAATATTTATATTAGAAACATTAATCATATCATAGAGGCTTTAACTCATTAATTTTATTTTACAACTGATCTTTGTATACATTATCATATGTATTGCAACAATTTTTAATTCTAGTTTTTAATTCTTGTGTATGCAAGTTGCTGTAAATATATTTATGTAATAAATTAGCCAATAAAGCACTTCTAATAAATTTATCAATTGAAATGTGTCTATTTTTTTTTAATGTGTATACAAGAAAAACGTTAATCGCTGTCTGCAAACCTGCCATTATTTTACTAATAAGGAAACACACAAATGTACTTTCTTTTTACTTACGCCTCTTGATTAACCAAAATTTATGCTTACTTTAAACACCAATATATTTAACCTGAAAACTTGCAAGAGCTTAACAAAAATAGCTACATGTAATGTTTGGGAGATTCCAAGTTATGTAGTTTATTTACCACTTACTGGTTAAAGGAATACCATATGTTGCTAGGCTCCTTAAAGAAAGAAACGTACATGAATTTAAATAACCTTTAAACAGGACTTTTAAACTGACCAAGTAGTGTGATAGCCTATTGTGCGGGCCTATTGTGCATATGATCAGCTTATTGCGCAATTCGCAATTTGATCATGTAGGGTCCATTAACAGAGCAATTGCTTATTATGCAATATAGCAGCTGAATATGCAATATAACTAGCTTATTCTGAAATACCTAATTTGATTATTTAGGGTCCATTAGTTGACCAATTACTTATATGGCTTATTGCACAATACTAAATACAGTATACCTACATGTATTGCATAATACTCTATCTGATCAAAGTTTAATGCCTTCGACAACTTAATCCAAATTTATTAGAAATTAGTTTTGTATACATGTAAAATACACTCTAAATCTTGTTTTGTCTTCACTCACTGGTCTGACTGGCTTCCTATGGGCGCAGGTGCCCTTCTATGCTAGAGCTCCTGTGAGTTCTGAGCAGACCGGGCTTGCCCCTTAAATTGTCGGTGAACGGAGCAGCAAGTAGAAGGGCACCAGCCCCTACCAGGATCTAGCGAGGAATTCCGGTGGGTGAAGCAAAACTGTTCTTTTTGAAATTATGTACTCGGTTGTATTTGTTAAGATCTCTTTTTTATTTGTTTATATTTGTTGGTGTTTGTATATATATATACATGTATATCCAAAGGAAATGTTGCTGGGCTAGCGCCACGAGTGTCTCTGGACGGTGTGTGTGCTCAATAAGATATCACAATCATTATTATTATATAGGGTCGATTAGTTGACCAACAACATACATGTACATAGGATACTGCGCAATATAGATATGTGCCCTCCAGATATTGCCCTCCATTTTTCTTCATCTTATTTCACCAACTCACACTTTTTCACATTATTTCATAAAACTGCACCACATGCAAATCACACTCTTGCCACAGATGCCGAAATGTTCCGATAAGACAGAAGTTTAGAGGGGTGAACCATTATGCGTTGTATCAACAATGGTCCCACCCTACAACTCTTTGAACAAAACATTCCGGCACCACCGACTCTCACTCGTACAATATTTATTCATTTTCTCATTACTCGACTCATGATCACATCACACGAGCTGAAACATCAATGAATAAAGTAAGCAAGGGACAGAGTAAAATATTTCTTTTACATAGTGCCTCTTTCTTTTATGTTGCATTTAATCATAAACCTTTTTTGCAATCAAATGATGCCATTGAACCATCGAAAAAAATAAACAAATCCAACTCTGTGAAGCCACGACACATTTCTTACATCCGAACCATCGAAAAAAAATCCAGCCCAGCACTACATCCCCGAAACTCACATTATCTTCAACAAATGTCTGTTTTAAACAGCAATAATCTGTAGTATAAGAAGAATTCAAAACAACCTTCATTTTCTTTTCATATAAAAGTCTGTTGTAATACATGGTGGGATAAATATATATATATTTATATATATAAGGACAATATTTTCCAAATATGATTCTCATTTTAGCTTGAATACATGTCTTACAGTACAACTTGCACAGTGTGTGAGACAGAGAAGATAGATGAAGAATCAAAGTAAAAAAAAAAAAGGTTGAGGAAGATTGAGAGAAGAAAGCAAGAGAAAGTGACCCCATCCACCGATATTACTGATAGATGCAAGAATTTACAACTTACGATTCTTAAGAAAGTACACTTAAAAATATATACTTGACACAATGGCAGTGACGAGTGTAAACATCGAAAGGAATAAAGTCATGTATAAAAACTGATGCAACATTAGTCAAGTTTTTTTTTTACTATTATAAACAATATATATATAGAAAGATATTCATTGTACAGCATATACAGAGGAAAATGATGACATAATTAGTACAGAGAGAAGATAAATCCATATACCCATGTCTCGAAATTAAAAAGAAAAACAAAGTTTCAGTCGTAAATCAAATTGATGATGTCCATAGAGAAAAAAAATACAAAGAAATTATCCACTAATTCTGAACACCATCCGACCCCATCGTTTGACATCAAGCAAACAGAATGTAAAGTCAGAACATTCACGTACATTAAGTACAACACATGATGAAACAAAAAGAATCTCCTTTTACTATAAAAAGGTTGCACATTTCTTCATAACAATATAAAGCAATTGAAAAACAAACCAGAATGATGACCCTCCATAGAAGGACAGATGATGATTGAACATGGGATAAACTTGAAGATAGCATGGAGGTAAGAATGAAAATCTGCAAGGCGGGTTAGCTCAAAGGTAATTATTCCTTTGAAACACAACATTGATGCAATGTGAAGGAACTTTTGACTCTATCTGCAATACTGTGTTTGATATTGTAATGAGTCAAAAATATCCAGTTATCTTATCGAATTTCCTGAAAGAAAATGTAGACAATTTCACTCTCGTTCGATTCTTTAGAACAGCTGTTTCTATAAGCTATCCTTTCATGCAATCGGCCCTTGTTGACTTTAATCTATGTTATTGTAGAAATCAGCCTTTGAGTAACAGTTATCTACTGGACAATATAAACTGAATCAATCTTTTTGTATGTCCTCCCCCCGCCCATTTTTCCAAGTTTTATGTCAATTGTTGAGGTGCTCATGCCATGATGACTTTAAGAGTGTTACAACCTTTTTATATAACTGGAAAACAGAGATAATTCATTTCAGGAAGGTCCTCATATAGAAAGTTGGACTTAGTATGAACCTATAGTTGTACCCATGTAGTTTTGTCAAAACAAAAATAAGAATCAATGCATGAAATAGTATGATTTCAAGTAAGAAAAGGGGGAACACCGTCACCAACATGTGAAACAATAAAAAAAGTCATCACAAGTTACCAACTATGATTTCAATATATTAATATTCAATAAGTTATGATCAGATTGACAGATATATTAAATAGCGATTTCATTATCATACATGTATCAAAAGACGAGGAAAATGTGGAACAACGTGTGAAACACAGATGAGTCACAAGTGATTCTTTAACATCATCATAAGAGAATCCGTTCAATCAGTTATCTCTTCGATAGGGAGTAAATAGTCAATACATTAATCAAGTTAATGATAGTGGTGATAGGGTCATATCTTAATCAATAATCGTCAAATACATTAATTTTCTAGGAATCCCATTGGCTGCTACCTCGACCAAGGGCATAGGATAGGGGGGGGGGTGCACTGGATGCATGTGCACCCTCCCACTGAGGGAGAGGAGTTCCGACACTGGTAAGCAACACAAAATTTGTACCCCTTCTTCTGCTTTCAACAGCTGATTTGCCAAACTTTAAGTTCCACCCCCCAAGATGTGCACCCCCCGTACCATTTTAGTTCCGCCTCCCCAGGATGTGCACCTCCCTATGCTCAAACGAGCCTCTGCCCTTGTAGTCACGAAGGAAAGGAAAATATAATACATCTATTAAATGAACTGGAGAAAAGCAGTACGCATTAAAGTTGCAACCACAAACTAACATGGATCACAAAAATCAATGACTGATAGTATGGGTGATTTTTTTAAACAATTGATTCCATTCATCATAATGTGCAATTAATAACAAAAAATCAACTTTACAATCAATCACTAAATGTTGTGTTACAGCTGGAAAAGTGAGAAAAAATCTCAAAAGAACATATGAATAAAATCTAAACCACATTGTTCATCTTCCTACTAAAACGATACAACTACATTGCATCGTGCTAATTGATATTTATGCATTCCGACGGAACACAATTGTGACATACAACAAACGTTTGTATCTAGTCCTGTATTTAATTAAGTAAGGTCGGGGAAAGAAGACATTGATTGCTTGTTAGTGGCGAATAGTGATCAATTCTGCGCATGACAATAATTTGCAAGACCTTTTTTTCCCCACAAAATCTTTGTCGCACAATGACTTTCACAAGAGGATTGATTTTTTAGAATACGACACAGAGAATTATTAATAAATCCAGTTACAAAAATTAAAAAAGTAGAATAAACAAAACAATTCAGATATTTTATTCCTTTCGTGGAGTTCACAAGTTCAAAGTCCACTGTAATTGCAATGGTGAGTGTATTGGTCATTTTCAATCCATAACACGTTTTCAAACTGTTAGATCAAGCAGTGAACTGCTCACGTTATCAAATTGAAAAGAAATTGTCGAGTGCATGGTTGCCACTTTCAAACATATAGAGGGCGACAGATACACCACGTATTTATTGATGCGTCCTAAACTACTGATCAGGGCCCGCTTCGTTGAGCTGTTCATAAGTTCACTAGTGACCCTTTCTTGTACTAAATAATATATCCCTATGCAGCGGAATTACCATTAAAAAAAACATGTTCCAGTCATAAGTAAAAACAGGTGAAGCTTTACAGACATTTTTATGAAAAACCATCCGGTTAAACAGCATCTTATTACAAGAAATTCTTACTTGAATTACCAACTACGTGCCACAGACAATGTTTGCCCGCAGCTGTCAGAGTGGGTGCTTAGTGGACGAGTTAGATGATATCACATATGCATCGACACAAAAGCATATGAAGGTCACATTTAAAAACTATTTGTAAAATAGGTTTGAATTATTGAAATATACAATGCTAAAGGAATCTGAGGAATGAAGTGCATTTAGAAATGACAGATATTTGTATATCATGGGAGATAATCCTTTCGTCTTGATCCAGTGCAAGAGAATAATATAAATCTGTTTATCTGCTAATCATTCCTACGTTGCTATAAAAAATTGCGCTTTATGTGTATTATGAGGTGCTAAATTGGTGCTGCATGGATTTATATGTACATTGTACTATGAAGTGCTAGAACTGTGGAACAATAGAGTTTCTGCCAGATAGTTAAAATGTCAATCATATTACGGACTTGGGGAAAGTTTAAAGCTTGATGGAAGTCATGAAATATTTCTTTCAGTAAATTGTAAACATAGTACAATTGAGAGCTCAAATTAGCATTATTTGGTTAAGATCTTGGATGAGGTTTCCTTGCCATGAGCAAGCACTCAGTGTTATTAATTACCACCCCGAATTGTCACACTCACAAGTTTTAAATCAATTGTATGCAACAGAAGATGATTGTATCCGGGCCCTATATCATGGAACTCCATGAATGGCAAGTTGTAAGCTAGTGTTATAAGCTACCGAATGGTAAAATTTGATTGGTTGAAAGTACCTCTGTCAAAGTTTCCAAAAATAGCAGAGACAAGTTTTATGAAACAGTGCCCGGGTACTAGATATGTGTTTCTTTTTTTAATCCAAGCCAAACTGTTACAAATCATTTTGCACATTGGTGCTGTTGCACCAGAAATTTGCAATCAAATATGAATTTGACACATGGATTGTGATTGGTTAATATGTTGATCAATATGATTGCAAACCTTTGATACAGGACCCTTATTAGTTGGGAGAGAGAGAAAAAAATGTCAGCATGCCCTGCACATAAATATGTTAAACGAGGCATCAAGCCTATATAAGAATTATGGTTAGCGCCCTCTGGAATCGCCTGCAACGACCCACAGGGCTAGAAGTGCAAGTGGAAGAAAGCGTTGTTACAAATAACTTTTCTCGCTTGAGACAAGGTCCCAGATTGCACCAGAAACAAACACCAAATAAGGTGTTGAGACCAGAATGTCAAATATGATCACAAATTTACCTATTTTCACAAAAGGAATCAAACATTTATTGTGCATTGCTTGACAGCTTAATGTGTCTTTGTTTGGAGACAATGATAGATCATTTCATGCTCCTTACTGTTATGGGTGAGTTCACAATCTAATGAGGCACAGCTGTCTCGTGCAAGACTCTAAAATTGTCAGTGAAAGGAGAAACTTTGAAACAATTGGATATTTTATAAACCAACATGGACTGAATAGCAAGCAAGACAATCACCACTTGACTGATAAATAGAGAATAGATTATTAATAAACATCATCAAAAGGTGAGGAATCCACCTCACATGTTATTTTATTCCTGAATTAGATCTATAACTACATATAGCTCGATTTCAATAATGTTAATAATTATCACTGCGGTGCAGTATTTCAATAATGTTAATAATTGTCTTTTACACATCTTTTTCCACCACCAATTATTGTTACCTCTGATGGGTTTTTTCCATCAGTAGGTAACTCGAGAGAATAACACATCCATCATCACAATTTTAACAAATATATAGAATACATTTCTCCCAGGAAATCTTGATGCACATATACGTCAAGAACGGAATTGCAGGGATGGCAATCAAGACATAAATATCGCTACATACATTTCCACCGTCGTGAAGACCTGAATGCTCTCATAAAAGGTTGCTTTCCTCGCATTCAAATCTCTGTCAAAGAAGTACGATCGACGACTTAAAACTGTCCTTCGTCGCGTTCATCAATACTGTTATGGTTCACTCGCGGAAAATTACGTCATCAACATCCAATGTTTGATACAAAAGTCACATTTTTCGAATTCGAGAGAATCCTTCATCCAAGTTCATAAGGTTACAAGGCTACTCCACCACCAGAAGAATAAATAAAGCATCATCAGGGGTGCAAAATTGCGCCCCTCCCCCCATATACGATGCCTCTCAAAAGAGCAACAGCTGCCACACGTCATTAAAGATAGCTGACAAAGCTTCCTTTTCGTTAAAAAAATATCGAGTAACATCACAAGTTTTTAAATACGCAAACATTGCGGACAAGTAGTACGTGTAGCTCCCATATAATATCTTCCACAGAATATATATATACGTCTTTCACGGTTTGTATATCTTCAATCAAATAAATTGCAATAAGAGATATCGGGGCGGCGGGCGATCCCGTTTACAGTTTTGTGCAGACGTGTAAGAGTCTTGTCGGGAGCCCCCCTGAGTTGAGCTGGTAGAATTCTACGAGCTGAATGAGGTCAGTGAAGCGCGTTCCGCCGTCATCTATCGTGTAGATACCGTCTTCGACCTGAAGAAAAAAGAGAAGAGAGTTAATGAGATTTCTGTTACTCTCTCACTCATCAAATTCTAATCTCTTAGTTTATCAAAACCATGGACTTAGTGCACCTTTTTCTTCTCTCATTCACTATTTCTGTTTGATGCTGTCAGCAGCTACTATCCCAGATATTTTGGCACAGAACACGTAACCTAGCTTAGGATTGAAAATTATTTATCACAAAGATACCCATGTAATATTTAACTTAAATACCTCAGCAATGTATTTATTTCCACATTTCCCCATGAAAAAAAATGTTAATCTCTCTTTAAAGAAATCATGTTAAATTGTATGATTTGAAGATATATTCCTTGAAAAAAAGAATTGGGCTCTTTACAAACTGAATGTAAATAAAATTTCTTTCTTATCGTCTGAAACAAAAATAGAATTATTTCAAGAAAATGGCTCAAAGATTAAGTGGCATGAATACATACATGAATACCATTTTGTAATTTGTACTATTACTGCCATACTCACCATGTTAATTTGATAGTGCTTGACCTTCTGGTTGTGGCTAAATGAGAGGACGAATGCTCCGGGGATCCGTTGACTCTCCCGAATCAGGAACATGCCATCGACCATACCTTGCTTGGCAAAGAGGGCGTGTGTCTCCTCCCGCGTCAGTCCGCTGTGAAACCACGGCTGTGTCATGTGAATACCTGTCATGAAGGGAACCAAGAAAATAGTATTAATAATAATCTGCTTTTTAGACAGCATGAGAAAAGAAGAAGTCTTGTATGTGCTTTTACTCTTTAGAAAGCCAAAGGAATTACAGCTATATCTTTGTTTGAGTGGCAACAGCAGCATGCTAACAGTTAAAATAATTGCCTTCTTCAGACAATTGTGGCTCACCAGCAAACAATTTTTTCTGCTCCCTGGATGGTAAACGATTTAAATCATGATTTAAATCGCGATTTAAATCACTTGATTTTTTTCAAAAAAATCACTGATTTAAATCAACTTTTATGAAAAAAATTAGTTTTCTCTATTTTCTCTTCTTCTTAACAGATACTTTCAATGTAATCATTTTCATTTCTGTTCCACATGCCTTAGAGATACTTTAAAAGAATGATACACCCTCATGGAGTCTGATTTAACACCACTGTTTTATTTTCAAATTGTAAAACAAGCAAAACTGATGAAAACAACAAGTTTCTAACGAAGTAATGATAAATAACTCTCTGTATGTACACCAAACTGTTAAATCTTCAATAAAATAATATATATAAAAAAGTACCAAATGGGGTCTGATTTTCTTCCAGACATGATGCTTATTAATGCATCACAAAAGCTGCAAAACCCTTTGTTTATTAGCTATTACCAGCTGTTAGTTGGGAAGTCCCCCATGTGATAGTTCTAGGAAATATTCCTAGCTAAAATCCCCCATGTGATAATTCTAGGAAATATTCCCAGCTAGAATTCCCAAGGGCAGTATAGGAACCCTAACAGGCCTTTAATAATGTCAATTTTGTTGGAAATTCTCAAGTTCTTTGAGTACTTCATGCATTGGAGTAACACTTCGGATGTTTTGAACTGACTGATATAAACATTTCAAGAGTTTAAATGTATACATAATACATAACATTACTTGGGCTTCCATAAAATGTCCCTCTCTATAATGCAAATAAATATAAAAAAAAATAAAAAAAATTACCTGTATATAAGTGGATTATTGTGTCAAATAGTACAATACACAATGTTCAAAAGACTACTTGACCACTATTATTGGTGTAAAACAGTTTAAATATAGTTTAAAACTTGTTAAGTGTGATCATTATTTTTCGTTGGAAAAAAATCTGATTTAAATCATAAAAATCCGATTTGAATAAAAAAAATCCGATTTTTTTTTTTTTTTTTTTTAATAAAAAAAATCAACAACCCTGTTCAAAACTTGGTTTAGCAAACAGCCGTCTTTAATGATCAACAGCCTATGAAAATCAATTTCATCTATCCCTTGATTACGACTTCTTCTGTCCCGTACACCTATTACTTTTAACCAATTTACCCCCACCCAAGGGCATTAATTACCCCTATTTGCTCACCTGAGTTGATACCACCACCCTTCAGGCCACATAACTGGTATTATGATGACCCCACCCAAAACATTCATACCCCTATGCTTTGCTCACCCGAGTTGATACCACCCCTCCTGCACGCCCCACAACTGGCGTAATGATGACCACACCCAAACCATTCATTACCCCCTATTTGTACTCACCTGAGTTGATACCGCCCCGCCTGCACGCCCCAGGACTGGTGTTATGATGACTACGAGGGCTGGGGTTGTTGTGCCTGGGGCTACTCGATAGCTGGGAGTGGGGGCTGTTGGAGCCCCCGGACGATGGAGGGAAATTGAAACGGGGGCTGCTGGTCGTCACCCGAGGACTAATGAGTGGACTATCGAGGGACCGCTGACCGCCTCGTCTCTGCAAAAATTAAATTAAATAAAAAACAAAACAACGTTAATTCTTCAGTTTTTATATAAAAGTATGCCCCTCCCCACCAAAACCTAAAATGAACGGTGAAAATAGAGATGAGATGATGTATAGGGACTCTTTTCCATATCTGCTACAGTGAGGAAACAATAAAGAGATAGTTAAAAGAAGGAGCAACTTATCCACATTAAATAATGAGGAATAAAAGGAGAGAGGAAGAATTGAAGGATGAATGAATAAACAAAAAAAAGAAGAATGGATAGAAAATTAATGAATGAATAAAGAATGGATGGAAGAATCAGTGAGTGAATGACTTAACAATGTGATGGGATTTCTTTTTCAAAATGTGAAATAAATGAAATGAGTTTTGTGTGAAAAAAAATGAATGGATGGAGGAATGTATGAAAGGATGAATAATGAATGAATGCATGAAGGAATGTTGAATGAGTGAATTGAAGTATATGTCACAGGATAAGTGAAATATTAAAAAATAATAATAAAGGACAGATCAAAAGGCACAAGAAACACCTGCAGCACGTATCAAGACAAAATGAAAAGAAATATTTTGTTATACCATTGCGATTTCAGGCTTGCTGGGATTATAATTACATGTACATTTAGCTATCGCTCAAACCACATGCGTCTCACATGATGTTCTACTTTCTCACAATAACAATCCATGGTGTATACCAAACCTTTATAGAAATGATAAATATTTTCAACCATGTTTTCAAAACAGACTATCATCTTACTCTGCGATTCATACAATGAAGTGCAACACCCTGCAAGACTTGCTTTGAATCATAAGAACAGATAATCTAGCATCTACCGCTATCTGGGATAACTAGGAAAAGTAGAACGTGTGAAAGGGAAGGGAATCCTAAAACAGGATGTTTTATGAAGCATAATCAAGAGTTGCACTTTAGGAATACCATATTTGGCAAGAGAAACAATGCTCGACAAACTTAGCCATCCATTGAAAATTCTGCCGGAAGTACAACAGATATCATCAATGATGCAGGAAGAAGTGAAATATTGATTTGAAATGAATCCAGAGTGAACCATTGTTAGATGGCAATGTTTGTTATACACCTAAGTGTATTTATAAATATTTTTGTCAGAAATGAACTTTCCTTTTCCCAACACCGAGGCTAAATGGAAACTGATTGCACCCAAAGAAACATAATATTATGTGTGCACATCTTCCCCCTGTATTCCAATAAATATGATTTTTTTTCTCCAACTTTTCTTCACTTTTTTTAACAGTCCTTCTCTCCTTTCTGGTATTCCTCCTCCCCCATTTTATTCTTCTCCTTCTTCCTTCTCTTGCACTTTCCTTCACATTCTCCCTCCTTCCCTTCTCTCTTCTCATCCTCTCACTTCCTTCTCAATTCTTCTTTATTCATCCTCCATTTCCTTTTCTTATTCTTCCTCCTCCTTCCTCTCCCCCTTTCCTCCTCCCTTATTCTCATCCTACCCTATCCCTCTCCTCTTCCCTCACTTCCTCCATCTTCCCCCATTTTTTAAAGCTACACAAAGACGGTTGGCGATTTCAAGTTCAGTGTTGACCTTTTGGTATTGGGGTTCCATCAATTTTTACACGATTATAACACCAGACATAAAATGAAGATGGTCCCGAAAAGTCACTCACTAGTTGTTGAGATGTCAATAATGTGATCTGGATCAGTTTTACAAACTCTGAATAAGTTTTGGAGCTAGAGGAAGCAATCAAAATTTCAACATCAACACCAAGGCCAACACCGGACTTGAAATCACCCAATATGGCAATGAAAAGGAATCTTACCCTCCAGTTGAACTCCTCTTGCCTTGCAATGGCTATGGCTTCACTAGGATTGTCAATGACCCGTCCTTGAGTTCCAGAGAAATCCATTGCTACACGGTCTGAACAGTTCTTCATGTTCTGAATGCAAAGACAGGAAGACGATGGTCAATGGTCAGTCACCAATGGTCAGTATGATAGTTAGAAGATGATCAAGCTGTATTCATGAGTAATGACCTAACGTTCAATGCCATATTGTCGAGGGCAAATTTCCCTTCTATTCCAGAATTAATATGAGAGAGAGAGAGCATATATTTTTGCAAAGGCGGCACTACACTAGCATCTAGATATTATACAGCCCTCCAGAACTATTATAGTCAAGGAGAAATCCAAAGAACATACTAGGAAAATGCAGATATCTTTTTCAATATTTCCTTATTTCTTCCTGGTCAGCTGACACTGACAAAATCCTTATCACTCCAAACCAAAAACAATTTCACAACCCAAATCAGAAACCTTTACATCAGGTCAAAGAACAAAACGGCATTTAAATCCCCCCCCCCCCCAATCTGCATCCTCACATCACCCCAACCCATTATAGGCACTATGACAACCCTAACCGTAACGCTAAATCTTCAGGAAATTACACCAGAGCTACAGCGTATTCTTGAAAGGGTAAAAAGGGTGAATTATTGGGTCACAGAAAACTAACTCCCCCGAAGGACATACCTGCAATAAGACTTCCTGGCATTCTTCCCTCGTCTTGATGGTTCGCTCTAGCGCCCTCTGGTAGTTCTCAAGGAGCTGTTCACCATGCTTGAAGAGTCTCAGGGCAGCCAGCCAGCACTGCCGCGTCTTCTCGTCCTCCGCACACATTAACCTCAGATCCTTTGCACTGAATTTAGAGTTCTTGGTCTGCGAGAGGCGGGAAGGGTGGGGATGAACAAAAAAAATCCAGGATGAGTTTAGGTCCATGATGGAATCCGATGAGTTAATTAAATTGAATGGTTGATTTGGACAAGGCCTGTATTAATTCAAACTGCACCTAACTTGCACCTTGGTTGAGTGAACCCTAAGCTTTAAGTATTTTCAGAACATTCTTTGAAGCTCTCACTACGATCATCCTTCTATATTGAATGAAATACATCTACTTGTGTGGGTTATTGTTGCTTGATTCTGACAAGTTTTCTATATCATATTAAAACTTAAGATTTGCTTTTTCAAGATTTAAAAAAAAATCTCAAAATTCATTTTGGCCAACTAATTGATGGGTTTGACGATGATGGTCACAAATTGAAAGATTCATTCTTCCAAAGTCAGAATGTTCTGCATATCCCCATGGTTGCTCTTTGGTACAACATATATCCATATTTCCACTCTGAGGCCCACTCCATAAAAACTTATCATGGGAACTTTTCCATTATGGAAACTAACATGGAAACCTTGATTGCAATTGGCTGATCAGCCAAGTCACCATGGTAGTTACCATCATGGTTAAGTTTCATAATTGGAAGTCTTTTATGAAACCGGCCCCGTAGTAAAATACTGCCCTCGCTCACTCACCTTGGTACAGAACATGAACTCGGTGGGTGCGTGGTATTTCTTCTTGGGGTTCAACGCCCTGTAGATTTCAATGTTACTCAATTGCACAAAGTGGTTCAGGTGTCTTGGGTCCTAGAAAGAGAACACACATTAAACGGTTTAAAAAGCTGCAATTGATCTACAGAAAGCAGGTAACACCATAATTCATCTAGAATGCACATAGGCACAGTCTCTCCGCAAACGAAAAAAGCACATTCATTGAATTCCCTTTGGCAGAGTAGTACAATATTGATTTCCTGAAAGTCGATCAACTTTGGATCAGAAAATATTACCAGACCAGGTACTAACGGACGGACAGAACTTTACAGCAGAACAGACTGGAACAATCTCCCTTTGGAGGAGAAGTACAGTCCTGAATCCCTGAATAGCAGACCATAAACTAACTGGAGACCAGAAAATATAAGACCAGGAACTACTTCAGGATCAGGAGCAAGATCCAAGAGAGGACCAAGCAATTACCTTGAAATTCCGTTTGGAGGAGTAGTAAAGTTCCGATTTCCAGATAGCAGAACGAATTTGGATCAGATAACATGACATGACCAGGTACTAAGGAACAGGAACAATATCTTACAACTTCCTTTGGACGAGTAGTAGTACAGTCCAAATTCCCTGAGAGCAGATCAGGAACTAACTTGGGACCAGAAATAATAACAAGACAAGGTACTATTAGAGGGACAGAAACTTTTAGAGGACTAGAAGAATCACCTTCAAACTCCATTTGGAGGAGTGGCATATTCCCCATTCCCTGATAGCAGCTAGATCAGGAACTTATTTGGGACCAGAAATGATAACAAGACCAGGTACTACTATGGGGACAGGAACTTAAAATGCGATAAAACAATTACCTTAGAACTCCCTTTGGAGGAGTAGTACAGTCCAGATTCCCTGAGGACGCAGAAGTATTTCTTCCAGGATCGTTTGTGGCCTTCCCTGATATGAAGCCAGCCCTGGATCTCTGGTAGAGTCTCCACTGGACTAAGCATGTCCTGAAGGAAGAGATCAATATCAGCATTAAAACTTGAGGGTGCAACTTAGAATTAAAAACAAAACAGTGTGTAAACCATCAGACCACATGCTTCTGTACACCTACAAGGTATAAAATATACTTTCTCGGACCAAAAATATGTTGAAATAGTCGGATTCCTACTTTGATCTAAAAAAAAGTGACATCCCTAAGAACTAAAAAAAAAACATATGTATGACAAATGCCAACTTATAGACTTTGTGCATCATCACCTCCACCACAATCATCATCCTCAATTTAATAATTAATACCATAACCATCACCACCACCATCATCATCATCATCATCATCATCATCACCATCACCATCATCATCATCATCATCATCATCATCACCATCATCACCATCACCATCATAGATTTTAAAAAAAAATTATTTTCATTCTTTATGTCCAGAGTTAAACACTAAATTTCATGCGTTTATGAAAATTCCTTGAGTGAATAGAAAGAAACACTATATTTCTCTTTTCTACTGCAAGATGTCTCCATAATAAAGAAATTTCCATGAATAATCATTATTGCCACCTTCGCGAGGATTGATAACCCTAAAGAATTACATTATAAAGAAACAAGATCACCCTGGAAAACAACACATGGATAGATTACACGTACGTCTTGGACGGCCATCTATTTTAAACTCGCTTGTTTTTCCCTTTCAAGCAAATCAATACTAGGAATTCTAAATCTCACATGGGAAAATAAGATCAGAAATAGCAGCATCTAATGGAGTAGTAGAACAAACCGGCTCGTATGACGATGTAAAATTCATTCTCGTCGATAATTGCCAGGAAGATGCCACTGGGCGACGGGCCTCCTCGGGAGACGCGCTTCCTGCGTCGGGTGAACCGCAACGAGGCCATGCACCACATAATAAAACACATCACACCAGAATTCAACTATTATCATATCTAAAAACAGACCATTTCTCTCCCCCATTTGGAGAAACACTCACCAGTATTAATGGCGGTCGGGGCCTCTTCGGCTTCTCAAATAAATTATCGGCCGTCTCGCTTGGGTCCGCTACCATGTGCGCTGGGAAGAATTGCTGCAGGCGAAAGGAAATGAAAGCGACAAGTGTTTGAGACATTATTGGCACATTTGCAAATACCAATCGACAACGCTGTGGAGTGTTTTCACTCCGAGCTTCGTCTCTGCTTTTAAAAGACAGATAAGTCTTTCCCCTTCCTGTTTTTCCTCTTTTCCTCAACTTCACTAAATATTTCTAAAGTGAAAAACCTCTGCAAACAATACTTACTACCTCATACTGTACAGCTTATAAGGAAGATAGACAAAATAAATTAGACATTGTTTAGGTTTTTGAATTAAATACAATATTTCATGTTCATTATTTCAAAGGGTCGGTCGGATAAGAGATGAAGAAAGACTGGGGCATACAAGGGACCCCTGCTGTGGTTCATAATGGTTTCGTTTTTCCCCCGACAGCACTGTGCTCATATTGCATTAATAAATTTGAGCATTGTGCCTTTACACAATCGGGAAGGGAATGGACTTCGGAGAAAAGAAATCGGGCTTTATGGCTGGAGGGATGCAGGGCGGTTTGTATTACAAATCAATCATTGTTTCATTGTCAGGTACAATCTGGACCCAGTAACATGAAGCCAAACAATTGATTGCGAGGCTGACATTTACAGTTGATCATACACAATAATCAATGCAATCAATCGTAGAAGTCAGTCATAGAATCAATCGCAAATCTTCACTTTACAGGGTCCCGACTGCTATGGGATTCTCTTTAATTCCAAGACCCTGCGAAGGCTGCTTCCTCCGGGCAAAACCAAGGAAAGGATAAAAGAAACGGGGTAATATCCCTGAAAATGATACAGTCATTTCAGGACATGTTACAGAGTTTGACGGATGAATGCTACAATAGATGATCAAAACTACCAATACAAAGACTGGTTTGACTTCAGAATATGGTTTCCATGCCTTTCTTATTCAACAAATACCAGGCATATCCTTGTTTTTGATAATTTGAGGCAAGATTTTCAGGGGAAACCATTCAATCTTCATGAATTGCTGAAAATAATGATCATGGTGGGCAAAGCCATATTTTCTTTTATATAAAACTTACCCTAAGGTTAAAAATTCTGATTTTACCAAGCTTTTCAAAAAGACATGAATCTTCACAAGATTTTTCAACCTTCAGACCTTCCTTCTTTCCTCCTAATCTATCAACAGTAAATTCTATATATTTCTGTATTTGAATAAAATGATATCAATTTTTTTCAAGGCTAAACTAAATAGAGAAATCAATTTCTTTGTTCACAAGAATACCATTGAACTAGTTTTATTTGAAATGGTGATATTCATTAAGACGAGGTGTCTTAAGTCTTGATTTCCATTGCATTCTCTAATCATTGTCTTGGAGGTCTCTTGTTCTTTCAATATCACATTCAACTCTTCTTCAGGTCGGACACTTATCATTCCTCTTTCACCTCTTCGATACAATGGTCATTATGAAGAAAATTCATTTTTACATTTGTTCAAATTAAATGTATATCCCACTCTGCGAAATAAAGTATAAAAACACCATCACAAGACTAGTTCAATCTCAATATACACTTGATAAAACAGCACAGATCTAGGCCCCAGGGGAAAATGTTCTCCTATTGACTTTGACTTTAATTAAAATTAAGCCTGGACGACATCCATGCAAAACAGATCACAAACTTTCAAATGCATAGGGGGGGGGGGGGGTAGTCGGAAATCTACCATTCTTAGCAGTGTCACAGTATAATTTCATTACAAACATTTCATGGTTGCTGTATTAGTGCCTGTATATGAATATTATTTCAAGTACAAATATTTGCTCAACATATATACTTTGATAGGAATGATATGGCATGTGAGGGATATGTTATTAGTGTGAAGGTAAGACAAAATAGAACAAAAGAAAGGAAGAAACATGAATGAACAATCAAACAGCTATAAAAAAGGAAGAAAATGAAAGAGGGAAACAGAACAGAAAAAGGGAAGGCAATAAGAAAGAAAGACAGATAGAAAAAAAGGAAAGAAAGAAAAAACATTACTTACCCCTGGATTAAGAAACATCTCATATTTCCTAAAGTCTTTACGTAAGTGGAGTTTCCCGTGGGTGGAGTTGAGGTGTTGCTTGTAGACTTCTAATACACTTTCATGGTCTTCTAACGTCCTTTCTGCACTCAACGAAAGATATAACATATAAAAGGCGATAAGACAGTGTCAAAAACTCATAGCATATCCTGCATCCAACTGTTTCTTTTCTGGTCAACTTGAATTGAAATGAATGTGTATCCAATAACAACAATTTCCATCTCCTTTTAATCACGAATTAGAGATATATAAGAAATTGATGGAAAGTTTATGAGGTACACACATATTACACCAGGCAAAATATTATTATCAAGGGCAAATTTTAACAACCTACTGCCTAAATCTGTTACATTGGATGGATAAGCTCAAACAATGCAGTAAATCGGGATTGACCGGGGCCTTTTCTTTTTATTTTCAGGGCTTTTCTGAGCATTTCGGGGGGGCGAAATTACCCCGACACCCTGCATTTTCCCCCGTCTTACAGGACTGGGACTTCGTGTTTGAAGGGGTAAGATTTCTGCATTTTCTCCAGACGCTGTTTTTCTAAGATATTGCACTTGTCAATCGAGATTTCAATTTTTGTTCCCCTCTTGTTCTAGAATGATATCAAAACATCGACTTTGGATTAGTTCAAATTCACACCTTTATGTCACATTTGCAGCCACTTGCCCCCCCCCCCCTCCCTGACATCGCCAGATCAATAATTTATCTCATTCATGTGCACGTTAGAATGGCCCATTAATTAGTCTAAGCTCAAGACTCAAATCATGCCATCAGAAGGCAAGCTACATCATGCAGACCTTACATTTTGACATTCGAAGGGCAAGGCCACTTTTCTGACAGGGCACATGTCTACACTGCTCACTGCACCAATGGGGGAAAAGATAAACCCAACTTAGACCTCCAAGGCATTGAGAATGGATCAAAAGGGGCAACCTCAGGCATGACCTTGGATTAAGATGAACTCCCAGACTAGATTGATCCGCTTTTTCTGACAATCCACCCTCAAATATGTATGTATGTATGTATATATATATATATATGTTCTCTCGTTAAAAAAATTATATTATAATGATAATATTACAGAAAACATAAACTTCAAGCTTTATCTTTCACACTTTAACCCCCTTTCTAACCAACTCCCCACCTCCCCTCCTACACAATTACTTCAAACCCCCTACAAACTCCAGCGTCTCTCTCTGTCAAACTTTAACCCCACCCCTCTCTCGAATATTCCATCCCCTCCTCTCCTTCACGCTAAAGCCTACTCCCCCTCCACACACAACTCCAATGTCTCACTTAACCCCACCCCCTTTTCTCACTTACTCCACCCATCCTTCAGACTTACTTTACCAACTCCCCCACCCCCACCCCTCACACAAACTCCAATACCTCTCTTCAAAACCCCTTTCTCACTTACTCCACCCCCACAATCTCCATCTTTCACATTTACCCCCCCCCCCCCCCCAATTTTCCTCATATTTGCTCTCCATCTGTCTTATAGTTTTTTTTCACTATCCACTGAAATTTCACATGTAGGACTCGTGCAGGATGACAATAGCCCTATGTGGATTATTTGACCATATGTAAATATACTATATCTATGACTGACAGTTATGTGGATTTTATAGCCCGGAGAGGGATTTAAAATGAAAGAAAGACATTTCATGTTTGGCCTGATGCCAGCTGGAAGGGACCTGCCCTGGTTCAAAGTACTCCATTGGCACCTAGTAGGGTTGGAGAGTCAAGGAAATGGAAAGGGTGATTAAAACAAGAATAGGGTGAGAGAGAGGTGAGAAAGAAGGATGGAAGGGATAGGGAGAAGGGTGGATGACAAGAAAGGAAAATAAGGGGAAGAAGAGACAGGTGAATGGACATAAAGTGTATTTAAAATGGGAGGGACAGAGGAAGCTGGGTATTAAATGAAGCGCGTAAAAGGTGGAGAAAGGGAAGACATAGGAAAAGAAAGAAGAAAAAGAGAAGGGAGGAACACGGGACAACGAAGAAAAATGAAAGGAGAGGAAGGAGGAAAAGGAAGACAGAAAAGAAGAAAGAGATTTACTTTTAAAAGTAAGAAAGGAAAAGAGGAATGAAAAAAAATGAAACAAGATGGAGAAAAAATTTGCATTCACTTACACAGTAGTGAGTGGTTTGAAACACTTTTACTATTAGTGTGTACCGGTAAGTGATCACAAAGACACTTGCTATTGTTATAACGGAAAATGAATGAAAAATGAGAGGGTGAATGAGAAGGAAAAATGAAAGCGAGATGGAAGAATACGGAGGAAGATAACTGGAAAGACAGGGTTGAACTGGAGGTTACGAGATCGATTTCAACACTCTATTTCTAGATAAGATCTTCACACATTGTTGGAATCTTGCCATCTTTCGAGAACCCGCTTTCTCATCTGATCTACTTTAAGCACCCCATGAACTCATCGATATGATCTATATTTACCCTCTCTTCCTACTCCTAGCCTAAACCCAGGCATAGCCCAGTGAACTCCCGTACCCATTCAACCAACAGCAACAGTAATCAAGCTCTGTTTGTAAACATTACACCTCCGTCAATGACGCTCATTAAAATCTCGCTGTGCCAAACTCTCAGGTGAGTCGCCCCTCTTATCACCTCTTGCGATTGTCGTTTTTACCGTTTCAGTGACATTACATGTTACTCGAGGAAATTATGGAATGATCTACACGGATCCACTGCCCCGTATTATTGACATCAGCCGATCTTTGGCACCATCACGGTGAACTAGCCCAACATTGTAAGCGGAAATCACAACCTTTACAACTCCTTTGTGTAAACAACGTAATCAAAAGAGCAAACCATTAAGTCAATTTTCACATTTATAAGCCCACTTCACTTTTATTCATTTTCGTCATTTATCAAGCCAAAACATACGGAGGCAAAGGAATATTGTGATTGCATTCTATATATTTGGCGAAGATAAGAAGGTTATGGCTGTCGATAGCCGGTTTATCGAGAGATAAGAGCGTAATTAAAATACCAATGATTGGCTCAGCAGACAGGCACAAGGGGGGAGACAATTTTACTACTTTTATTCAGACATTTATGATGTATGGAAATTTACAAGAGTGAAACGACATAACCCCCTTACAAAACACCCACTGTATATAGATACTTGGCAACCGCAAATATGTTGAATAAGAAAATTTGTTTGAATTTTCTGATGCAATATTTGTAATGTCTAAGATGACATCCGTTTTATACATGTATCGGGAAGTGAGATAAAGTCAACAGAAATTACCGGTGACCAGTTTACTACTGATTTTTCTCCTTTTCAAATAAACTTGGCACAGGAAGAAAGCAAGAAAGCACATGCAAAACAAACGTCTTACCAAGGTCAAGGTCGGGTAGCTCTTCAACAAGCGACCAGCTCTTGTCGTTGAGGGCGTGGTTCCTAGCGACCATCTGCCGGCAGATCTCCTCCACCCTGTGACTGCCGTCGACCTGACAAACCTTCGTCATGCCGTCTTCGCTCAGTACCTTCACCAAAGCCTGAGAGAGAGAGGAAGAGAAATTGAAACACAGGATAACCCTTTACCTACTGAAATAAGTCATTCCTGTACATAAACCTAATTGGATGAGAGAATTGTTTTCTCAAAGGTTTAAAGACAACCGTGGTACCGCATCACATAATCTCTCATGTTTGTTGCTAATTTACATCGCTTATTCTATTTATATCTTACATTATGTTTATAACTTTACAGTACAGACCCTTTATGGAATTGCATGACTAACATACATGTACTTTATCCAGTACCCAAATATTTTATTGAATACAGTCAATTTCTCACACATTCAACAAGTATTCAATTTCCCTTCTCAACGGAAAATATTTACAAGAGAAAACAATTAGAAAAAAAAAAACAAGATTAAGAAAAGCCTCTCTTTTCTACAACTGTCTCTTTCCCTTCCCCCCTCAAACCCTGTAAAAGAGAGGGAGGGGGGTTAGATGATTGTTAGGAAAAAAAGAGAGCGTGAGAGAAAGTCCAACACAACTAAGTGGAGCCATCTCTTTTTTCCATGAATTACGATGTAATAAAAACAGTGTAGCATGGAAACATGAAAACAATGAATGCGTCATGTGAAATTTGATCGGGTGGGTGATTTTTCTTATTGTCATTGGCTCATCTTCAAATATTTGTTGGACATCCCCCTCAATCTCTCCTTTTTTTTTCCATTTTGTATACAGAAACTTTACTTCTTCGAAATGGAGTTTAGATTAGGTATAGGGTTCAGAGGATCAGATATCCAAGTATATCCGGATTGTTCACACGCAACACTTGGGAGAAAAAAATAGAACTTCAACTACATCATGAGGAGTACAGTGATTACTTGTCTTTTACATAATCATCTTTGGGCATTCCAAGTCATATTTACTTATCAGGAAATATTAAACTTATTGGGGAATCTACATGAAATAACCCCAGTCGATTATTTTTCAATGTTCTTTAACCTCAAAACAATATCAAACCAACTTGTAAAAAAAAACAATTGAAAGATGCTACCATTCATATATGAACATAGGGATGGGGGTCAATTCATGTTTTAAACCATGAACCTTCACAAACAAATGGACAATAAGTCCTTTTTTTATTTTCATCCTTTGACAAAAAGCAAGTACAATTCAAGTTTGTATTTAATTACAACTACAAAAATAATATCCCTAACAAAATAAAAATCTTATATTGCTAATGATTTACTTTATTTGTTATCATTTCTCATCGTAAAACATAATTACTCACGGCTTGCATTACAAAGGTTTGCCATTAGCCATTCAGCATATTTCCTACATCATACATGTTCATTTTGTTTAAAAGATAATTAGTTACCAATGAAAAGTGATTTTCAAAATCTGCAGGTAACCACACATCTTTGTGAAGCTAGGTTGTCTCTGAAATTGGGTAAGACATTCTTATAGGCCTAGTATGCTTATCAAAATACTATTAAAATACATGGTGGAGGGATATTCAGAAGTCAGAAGGCTCTTTTTGACATTTGTATTGGGTGCCTGCTCTTAGTTTGTATACACTCCACAACGTGACAGCCCAAACACGGCATACATGTACAACAGTGGTTCCATGGTACCATGCAGCACACGTGCAGATCCTCACAGATGTTTGTAGAACACACCTCACATGACACCAGCAAATGTTTACAGTCCCTTACGAGAGCGTGCGATAAAGTGCATCAGGTTGCCGAGGCGCTGATAAAATACGATATAGCCAGGGAAGGGTTTCGATAAATAAACATTGTAGCGCAGATTACCAGGCTTTTATCTTCTGAAATGCAGTGTTTGCCAAGGCCTAAAGAACAAATTTTTCCAGTCATTTGATTGAGGACCTTCTAAATTTCCGGAAAATTGATAGAGCGCTCTGGAATGCGAACAAGTTCAAGCTCTATTGATGAAGCTTACGTAACATGGCATAATCACTAACATGCTATGAGTGCAAATTGGCAATGCATGATGAGGAGCATGGCATCCAACACTTTAATATGATTATCCCAACATATGTGTTTATCAGAACAGGTCTAAATTATGAAAAAGGTTGGTTGGTTCAAGATTAAAATAATTTCATGCTTACATGGATATTTAAGTTGTAACTCAGCATTAGAATACTCTTAAATCAAATATAAAAAATATCAGAAAGTTGGCAACAAACACATTTTAGATCATGGCAACCTTTATTTTTGCACCCTTTTTTCAGGCAAATACACATACACCACATGTATCCGATTCCTAATACATATCCAGAAGGAAACATTTCCATTAACTTTCCAGGAAGTGTTCTTTTTGTCCACAAGCAGTGAATACATGAAGCAGAGAAGAAAAAAAGAAGAAATTTTTTCATGAGAAGAATTCGCGATCAGTGTCTTCTTCTCAAGTTTGGCATTGGATAAGCTACCTAGAAAAAATAGAATTGTGAAGGACAACGACATCAAGGCCCTTCGGCAAGGAAAGAAGAGTCTCGGCTTTCCTTGACTACAAGTTCAAGATTTCCCACTTGATTTGATTAGAGTCCAAGTTTCTTTGGCTGTACGAGTATTGATTGAATTACTCGACTGATGCATCCCACATGCATCTTTAGATTTCGTTAGCGGGCCGCGAACCGGCGGACGAGGGAGGGGAGGAACCTTTTTGAATAATTTCAATGCTCCACTTCGTCGCCCTTTGCTCGTCTTTCTTTGTTTGGTTTTAACACCTCGTCGTCGTTGTACCTGGCAGGAGGAGTTGATGACCTAAGGAGTGTTTCTTGAAGCATCTTGTCATTGAGTTTCAATGACAGATTAGCTCTCAGCCAATCAGGTCCAAGGATTTTGGTAGCTTACAACAACTAAACAGTTAAAATCACTGATACTTGTTTCTTGAAAAGCTCCACCGATGGGGCTAGCCACTTTGCATCTACAACTGCTGTTCAGTGCATTATCCATTACTTTAATTTCTTTCTTTGGTTTGGACACCTCCGTGTACCTGGCAGGAGTTGACGACCTGAAGAAGCTAGCCACTTCAACGACTAACTCGCGATAAAAGGGAATATCCACACTGCTGTTCACTGCATTGGAGTCATGCAGCAATAGGTGCTTGTGGGTAAAAAAAGGCACTGATCATGATTCCTATATGACTGGTCACACTGCCAATCTCTGCGTAATTCAGTCCTCAGGGAATCCTGCAAGCACTTGTAGAGTATCTTGACTCCTAAAGAAATTAAGACATTGCTGATCCCAATACTCATTCCCCAAAATATGTCGAAATGAACATCTGATCGACTGCAAAGTAGAAACTATTTTTTTTCAAATGCAGAATGATGAAGGACCGATACATGTTTGTAAAACAAGGCTGCAGTTAACAGTGCGAACATGCCCCCTCACGTGCCCTCCAGAAATCGATGTCAACTTCAAATAGATAGAATCGCGTCACGTTCTCATCGGCTCCTAAATGAAGAAAGCAGGATGCCCACATCCTCAGCCACTTCCCAAACTAATGGGTACTTCAATTCAAGAGTCCGCGGTCCCATGCTTAACAGCTTATTATAGGGGCGATTTTCATGATTGATTGCATTGGTTATCACCTGCCATCAATCGCATGACCAAACTGTATGATCATTCCCTGTTTTGTGTTACCAGGGTCCACATGTCCAATTGCCTTGTCATCTGATCTGATTCCTCTGAAGTTCAACAAGAGCATTCCTCTTTCTCAGAACCCCCTTTCTGATTATAGGGTTGGTTTCACTATTTATTACAACTTGTAATCAATTTCAGGAATCACTCTCTAGGCGTTGTGGTACAGGGCCCAATCTTCAATTGCCTTGATGATAACAGCTAGATCATTCCTCCTTCCTGATTAATACAAGGCTGGATTTCACTATTGATTGCAATGGTCATCGTTTGTAATCAATCTTACAAATTGCTCTCTTAGCTTTGCGTTACAAGTCCCCGGATCTTCAATTGCCATGACAACAGTAAAATCATTTTTTCCTTTCTCAGAGCCCCCTTCCTGATTACAAGGCTGGTTTTCACCATCGATTGCAATGGTAATCGTTTGTAATCATTTACTAGTCAATCACACAAATCACTCTCTAAGCTATGTGCAACATGTCCCGGATCTTCAATTGCCTTGAAAATAACAGCAAGAGCATTCTTCCTTCTCTGGCCTCTTCCACCTTGTCAGGAGTACGTGTCCATGACCTTGATTGGTCACTCACGTACACCGACATGACAGAAGACGATACAGTATCATTCATGTTGATTATGCCTTTAAGCTTGCTGAATAACTCAACACTCACTCCAAAATGCATCTAGCCTAAGTATTTTAGGTAGGACTTGGTCTCATACCATTCGGTCTAATTTCCAGGTAGGTGTTAAGTAAAGTTGTTCATAAAGTTATACACAACTTTACACATGACTGGAACATGTTTTAAGGTGCAAAGTCAGTTACATGAGGATATCACTTAGCATGAGAAAGGATCACCGGTCACGTATGAAGTCATTCGTAGCTTACAAAAGCCGACCAGATTTCATAGTCTCATTTGGGCTAAACTCGATTTTGAAGAACAGTTGATTGGATCAGTCATATAGACTATATATATACATGTACATGTAGGATAAAATAGGTTTTGTGAACTTAACTGTAAAAGTTTTCACATTTTAGCTTTTCACAATTTTTTTTTTAATTAGGTACTCAAAACTGATTCACAAGGTACAAATACAGGTTTATACAAGTTAGATAACAAAAACAAACTTTTGAAAGTGCTGTGTAATCTCATCATGTTTTGCAGCAATAAGATATTCAGATCTTAATGATGGAAAGAAGGGAATAAAATCTGGTTAATTAATCATCCACTCAGAACGAGTTGCATTAGGGTGACAACATATGACCAAGTTGGCAATGCCTTACTTAGAAAGTCATAAATATGGTGATGAGACTAATCAGCAATTAAACCAAATTTTTATTAGACAAACTGGTTCTCAAAATTTTCCCCATCTTTTTCAGACTTTAACTCCTGAGCCCCATCCTACACAGAGCTACGATCGATCCAATCAATCGTAACTCTATGGAAAGGAGGCGCGATAGCTCAGTCGGTAGAGCGGGGGACTCGTATTCCGGTGACCCGGGTTCGATTCCCACTTGGTGCGCTAGTGCCCTTTGGTAAGGCATTAATCCTCAGTACAAGGTCCTTCGGAGGGGACCTTAAGCCATCGGTCCTCTGGTTGCTTGCTTACAAGCATTCATGCTTTCTTAGCAATCAGGTAAAAAAAATCACCACCAAATCCATCAGTGTCATAATTTTTTTCTTCAGGAAATTTGCAAAATGTCCTTTTCAAAACAAAGGAGAACACACCAAATTGTCGAGAAATCAGTGACTTTATGAATATACTTCATATTTAGAATTTTTTGGAACAAACATGCATTGTAGATGTTGACATTGCAGGCTTTCCATAGTTGTGATTGATTGGATCAATCAAAACTCTTTGTAAGACAGGCCCCAGGTGAATCATCTCATCTACCAGATCAAATTTACCTACACATTCTACACAAACAAAATTTACGAAAAAGAATTTAGAAAAAATATTGATTTGTGCATTTCAGCAAACGGGACCTACCTGTGTGATGTTGTCATTATTGTTCGTCTCCTCCATGGTTTTCTTCTCTTTAAGCTTTTGTCGTAGAAATAATTCCTCCTGCGAGAAATAGAAAGGATAGAAAAGATGTGAACATTCCCAGGGATTCAATAAACAGTAGATCTATTTAGTAACAAAGTAATACATTTGTCTGCAAAACCAGCCCTATTTATAGAAATGATGAGACACACCTGAAAACAAAGGTTACAAACTACACTTTTCTTTTAGTTGATGACTGATTTGTTGCCAGAGATGTTTATAAGTTTGTCAGTTGTTTTTACTTCAATGAAAAATTATTTGTGTAACCTTTTGTAAGCTTTCTTTTTCTTCAATGAAAATTCTTTTGTAACCTTTGCTGCATAAATGAGGATGATGGTGATGATGACGATGATGGTGATGATAACGATGATGGTGGTGGTGATGTTGCAGCTGCTGATGACGATAACAATAACAACATACATTGAAAACAACAATAAAATCGATCACACATCTAAAAACAATTATTGCAAAAAGCAACTTATTGATATAAAAAAACATTAAGCAAACAAGAAAAATTAACTATATCTTGAAAAAAAGTCATTTATCGCTTGATGTTAAAAAATACCCAGCATCTCCCATAGCATATCATCCAGGCCAACGCATTATAGGCCTATAGGCGGTGTTGCACCATCCCGAGTTTGCTCAATCTCGAGATTTTAGCCCGATCGGCCCTCTTCGCGATTAATCTTGAGATTCAAGAAACCCCGTCTCCACCATCGCAAGAAGAGCGATTCCTGCTCGAGCGAGGCATCGATGCATTATGGTCTGACGCCATGAATAAATAATCCCGAGTGCGTCTGCACCTACGAATTAGCGCGATAATTCGTAAAATAGCGCGCTATTTTGCAAATAATCCCAAGTTGACTTGGGATTGCAATCTCGAGATTAATCCTACGAACTAGCGCGATAATTGCGTCTCCATTGCAAATAATCTCAAGATTGTTCAGATCGGGATAATTTGTCGGATCAGAAATAGCGCGCCAATTTGAAACCTAGGGATGGTGCAGACGGCCCTAATATGTGGCAAGAATTAATGAATTATATATACACGCACATAGAAGCATCCCCAGGGATTCAATTAACAGTACCTCTATTTAGTAACAAAGTAATACAGTTGTCTGCAAAACCAGCCCTATTTATAGAAACGATAATGAGACACACCTAAAGATAGGAATCTTCGAAGGAGCCATACAAGAGTGAAATGCAGCTGACAAGGCAGTCACGCGGATTGAGCGGATCTCGATTTTATAACGGGATGGGGGGGGGGGTATTTTATAAGCAACATCTAGGCCTACTTGATACAAATACGAACAAAAATTATTCTGATATGTAAATCTTCATTCACTTTTCTAATTCAAATCCACCCCCCCCCATCATACACACACCAGAATTAATATTTTCTAAATTTATACATTAAGTCATGTCTGGATTTATAAGTCGACTTTCTACGAATTTAACAGTTGAATAATCTCTACTCAAGGCAATTTTTTAAACCAGCTTACATATGGGCATTTTCACCACAGATGGACACAGAGGCAAAAAAATCAAGTTGATATTCATGTCAAATGCTTTATGTTTTTTAATGAAACAAGACCTGAAGTTTCTGAGACAATTTTTTTTTCCGACTCTGGCAGCCATTTTTTATTTCAAAATGGCTGCCAAAGTATGGATACAAATTAGTGTTGAAAATAGTATATTGATACATATTTAGTTTTGACAGATTTTTAAAGAACAGGTTTGATCATGATGTTTTCGCCTGTGGTTTAGCTTGCTATTATAACACTTTTTAAAATCCCACAGAAAGAAACACCAGTAATTCATTCATCTGATTAAAAAACATTGATGAAGTATGTGATATGGTATGTAATGTCAGTTACCGAAAACATGAACTTTTTTTTCTCATTTCCTGGAAAAGAGGATATATCATATGAAACTTGGTAGATTTCCTCTCTAGGTAACACCCCTCCCTTCTACACCAAAATTAAAGATTACCAATTAACAATGAAGCCATAGGGTACCATTAAATATATGTAATGTCAGTTACCAAGTGGAAAATGTAATGTCAGTTACCGAGATGTAATGTCAGTTACCATGATAAAACGTTGGTTACCAATATTGAAATGCAAATATGTGGTCAATTTTATGGTGAAGAAATATTGTATACTTGTTATTTAAATCTTTCACTTTAAAAGTCACACCGGAAGGAGCTTGCTATTCACTTTTAAAAGGTATAGTTCACAAGGAATACTATTTGAAATTATGAAGGAAGTTGCATTCCCATCATGCAAAAAAAAATTACTATGAAATTGTTTTGTACATGCACTTACCAAGTACCCAATTGTTTGTATCAGACAATTTTTTTTTTTGGGGGGGTAGGGGGTACTTTTCCCAACCTATTGCCTAAATCTGCAACATTTTTTAAGCTTAACATTGTGATGAAGGGGATTTCCAGGGTCCCTTTTTTAGTTTTTTATACACCTTTTAGTAGTGTGGATGTATGATACAATTTTGTTTTTGGTGTACAAGTATAGATGAAAAGTGATATTTGACAGTTCTGATCAATGTTGCATGGATCTACTAAAACTTTTTTTTTTCTAATTTACAAATAGTTCAGTTTCAGTTTAGAAGCTGGAGTTTATTTTTTGTTCACAGCTTAAAAAAGAAATTAGCAAAGAAAATGATTAAACAAATTATGAAGAGAATTGAAATCCGACAGATATGAATAAGCACTGCTTGCACTGACCAGAATAGAAATCAATAAAACTACATGGCTGCATGAGATTCGGGGGAGAGGTACGTGTAGCCTAGGGGAGGAGACCCTTATTCATTTTGCCTTTTTTGAGGGGAGGGGGAGGTTGGAGAAGGAAAAGGTTTAAAAAGTCAATATAAAACTGATGAATATATTATGGGTGTATAGTCAGAAAAATCCATGTGTACAGTCAATGCAATATTAAATTACTATAGGAAAACATGTAGCTGCTATGACCCCACCCCCCCCCCCCCCGAGTAAGTAAAACATACATTTCTTATCTTTTGATAATTAAAAATGTGAAGTATTATGAAACTTTTATTATTTTAAAACGCCTTACATATAAGTACCAAGAAAATTATGCCTTTGAAAATCATATAGCACTGGTAAATGTTAATGTGTATTGTCAGTTACCGACAAGTTATGATAAAAATGTTCAAATCAAAGAAAGGAACTAAGAAAAAGAAAAAGTTTTTTCATTGAAATGTTCCTAGAAACTCGGGTATACTTCCACATCAAGCTCACTTTCATGTGAAGCCCTGCACAGAAGATACAATGCAATGATTCCCCACATTTGACTTCCATGTGTTATCTCTATGGCAAATTAAGTGTAATGTCAGTTACCGTAATGTCAGTTACCAGCATGGTTGTGGAAAAATTATCATAGCCCCCAAAAGACAAAAACGAATTGTTTAATATTTTGACACATCTTAACCTAGTAACGGAGGTATATTTACATATTCAAATTATTACTCTATCTACTCAGGGACATGAGATATTTCAATTTCACTGAACACCCTGAAATTGCATGTCCTTTTGCGTAATGTCAGTTACCGACACATTTTTGCTTGCTGATGCGTAAAAAAATGTGGTTACATAGGAAAACTTAGTATCAGAGTATACAGCAAGGTTCACTTTATTAACTCTATCAAAAGCAAACTCCCATCATTTGTTGTTTTGGAGATACACACAATGAAAGGTGTGAAAACATTGTGCCGTGTAATGTCAGTTACCGTGAAAATGCCCATATGCACAAAACATGTGCGCCTGTAATTCACTTCTTTTAAGTCAATTTTTCGAACTGATCGAGTCGAACGGATTTAGAGGCATCTCCAGCTTATTAGCCAGATTTCTCTACATAACAGTACAATGACAAATAGCAACAAATTTTCTTCAAAATTGAAAATTCTTTTCTAAGAATTTGACACGTCAAATGATACATATATGGCCTATATAATACCTTATACCTATATAATACCATATAATACCTATATAATACCATATAGGGCCTGTATAATAACTTTATACAAAACAAGATATTTATGGAGCTACATGACTTCATGAAACTAGATCAATTTCTTTTATATGCATGTGATACTGTAGTATCCTTTCCATATCTATTATAGTCACCACTTCTTTTCACAAGTTATGGTCATTTTTCATTTTATTGCCATTCTCACACCGTCGACATATTTGACCCGACTAATAAAATCTTGCTCCCCTTTGAAGCGGAGCAATAAATCAGGGCATCTTGACACGCTTTTGTGCGAAGTTCAAAGGCGCTCGTCGGACCACTGCTCAGACACCACGCTGACTGATCCCTTTAAATAGCTCCCTTGCTTGTCCATCACTGGAGGGGTAAGCTAAAGGAATGTGCTCCTGTTTTGCCTGAGTTATGGCTCTCATCAATAAAGGTTGATGGACACGTCTTACAAGTGGCTTCATATGGGGGCATCAGCAAGGGATATTTTTAGAAGGGAAGGCTTTTCGGTCCATGGACTGTTTACTGCGTAGGGTTCAATGAAAATATCTTTAATATCTTTCCCTCACAATGGTTCAGAGTGTTATAGAGGCAGCATGATTTCATGTTTTCTAGAAAATTGTTTTATGTGAACTTCTTTTACAAAACTACAGGGTCTCTTCTGAAGAGCAACCTATAGCAATTGGGCCTAATTTATTTTTAAACTTTATTTTCATCACTCCATATTCACCAAGGGGGGAGGGTGGAATCAGTAGGTGGTTTCAAACCGCCTCAATCATAAGAATCCCTGTTAAATTACTTGCATTTTTAAGGCTAAAAAATACCCATTAATTATTCCTGCATTCACACCCTTCAGGATAAGTTCCTGAAGTTACCAGCATGTGCAGTATGGTTTGATAAGCAAGCAAGGCGCGAGATTCAAAATCACTAGCTCAGCAGCCAACCACGGCGCCCGCACCCAAATACACGCTGGGCTAAAAGTTCCCGTAAATTGCTTTTCACACTGCCAAAATACCTGCGACCTTGGAAAAATCCCTGCGAAAGTTCTCGTAATTTTGACAAGTACCTACTATTTAGTGGGTATTTTCTTTCGGGAGATACCTGGAACTAACAAACTGTGAGGCGGTCTGAAACTGCCTAGTATTCATGCCTACTGCAAATGGGGCTATTTTCTTGTACATTTACATCATGATGTTTATCAAACAAATCATCTGTATAGGCCCTTCAGAACTCTTAATGGATTTTCAAAGGGAGATAATTTTCTCCATTTTTTTTTTTTGGGGGGGGGGGTTACAATATTAACTCCTTAACCCTTTTCTCTCTCGACCTTACAAAGAATTGAAGATGCTCACCAGGAGCCTGTAACACTAAGCTTAGCAATCAATCGTAGAACATTTTTTCCACGATTGATTGCACCGACCACAATGTACAATTGATCGTTTAAAATAAAGCATATGATCAATCGCTATCCTTTGTGCTAAAGGCCCCTGATGTCTATTCACGAACCATCGAATTGTCTCGACAGATTGAAAATTACATCAGCATCAAATACCAACTGCATGAACAAGAAATGAACACTTTTAATTTATCCTATGAACAGCACCCTCTAATAATTGTGGCCTAAAAAAGAAGGGGCTAAATTTCTTGATTTCTCCTATAAATGGCATCCTCCAATACATGGCTTTGAAATGAGAATGGAAGGAGCTCAATTTTGTAATATCTCCTATTTATAGCAACTTCCAATATCTGGCTTTAAAAAAGAGAAGGAAAGGGAGAGATCTACATTTCTTAATATCCCCTATAAATAGCATCCTCTAATTAAATTGGCTTCCAAAAGAAGGGGGGAAAAGAGCTTAATTTCCATAATGAATCTTTCTTGACTGATTAAATTCACTGGGGCATCTTCAACCAGATCTAAATTTAAATTCCCAACCGCAGCGCTGCTTCCATGCTCTCCGCACGGTGGCTATAAGTCTGCCTGACCGATAAAACAGAAATAGAAAGACGGTGTTAAAAATACAGAGAATCAACCAACCAAGGGTGATATTAAAGGTCAAGTCCACTTCAGAAAAATGTTGATTTGAATCAATAGAGAAAAATCAGACAAGCACAATGCTGAAAATTTCATCAAAATCGGATGTAAAATAAGAAAGTTATGACATTTCAAAGTTTTGCTTATTTTTAACAAAATAGTTATATGAACGAGCCAGTTACATCCAAATGAGAGAGTCGATGATGTCATTCACTCACTATTTCTTTTGTTTTTTATTGTTTGAATAATACAATATTTCAATTTTTACGAATTTGATGATTAGGACCTCCTTGCCTGAAGCACAAAATGTTAAAATAATGGAATCCCATGTGTTCAGGGAGGAATGAAACTTCATTTCACATGACAATGGCGAGAAAATCTAAATATTTCATATTTCATATAATAAAATACAAAAGAAATAGTGAGTGAGTGATGTCATCAGTTCCCTCATTTGCATACCGATCGAGATGTGCATATAACTGTTTTGTGAAATGAAGCGAAACTTTAAAATATTATAACTTTCTTATTTTACATCCGATTTTGATGAAATTTTCAGTGTTATGCTTGTTGAATTTTTCTCTTTTTATTCAAATCAAGTTTTTGTTGGAGTGGACTTGTCCTTTAACTATGCCTTGGGGCGGTATTCTTGATCATTAGGAAAAGATGAATTCCTCATCTCGTCTGTTCTCCTCGATAAAATCTGATCAGCAATCTCATTAACTTCTTTTTAAAGATTAATGCGAGTATGTGGTAACGAATTCAAAATGACTTCGTACAGAATCCAATGAAATGACCATCCAAGTATCAGAATGTAGAGCGTCGAGGCCCAGTGGATTAGTCTACGGACTTTGAAACAGAGGGTCGTGGGTTCAAATCCCAGCCATGGCGTAATTTCCTTCAGCAAAGAATTCATCCACAGTGTACTGCACTCGACCCAGGTGAGGTAAATGGGTACCGGCAGGAAGTAATCCCTCAAAAAGCTGAGTGCACCTGAATACGTAGCCTAGCTTAGCCGGGTAATAATAATAGCAGGGCCCGCTGGGAGAACAGTTTTCAGAACTGAAGTGGCTACCCTGGGTAAATATACCGTTATTATTATTATCACTAATGTTATGTATGAAAAATATGCATCAGAGGATTGTGGAAGAAATTGTTTAATTGCTACGTAATTAGCAAAATAAGCATGATGTTACATGAAATGTTGGGTCTTTTTCCAAGTAATATTTACACAGTGTCCCATATGTGCTTATCGGTGTTGGTGATCTTCGGTGCAATTACTTTTTCAGCTTAAATTTCATAATTTCACAAAGCTCAGTTTATGTATCTGTACCAGATCTAAGTCTTTGATGATAAAGTGACTATTAAGTTATTAAACTTGGTTTTACAGACTTTCTCATCAAATTGGCGTTTACTGCAACTTCTTTCATTTATCTTTAATATGGCTTTATTCTCAGAAACGAAAACCAGACAAAGGGCCCCAGCTACCACACAAGACATGCTCGTTTGAAAAAAAAAAAAACCAGACCAACAGTGTATCATTTCATATGGCTTTTCTATTTCCTGTTTTTCTTAAACTTTATTTTTGTCCAAATCTTTGAAATTAAATATACTGTCTATTTATGCTCATTGCATGTTATGTCAGGAACTAGGACAGTGTAGGAGGGGAAATTGCATAAAGGTTATTACACAAGAGGAAAATATTCTCAAAACTGGGAATTTGTCACGAGTCAGACCACCCCGCAATTCATAAGTTCCAGGTATTCTCTGATCAGGAAATTTACCATGATCCACCCCGATCAGAAAATACCAAGTATTTTTGCCAATGTGAAAGCAAAATACCTACATATCCCCAAAATAAAAATACCTGCTAGATAGTAGGTACGTGCCGGAATCAAGAGGACTTTCTCAACCCACCGATAGTCGGGCGCGGGCACCATAGGACTGCTGAGCAAGCGATTTGAATTGCCTGAAAGAAAATACCTGCTAAATAGTAGGTACTTGCCAAGATTACACGAACTTTCCCAATCCAGCAATTAGTTAAGCACAGACACCATACATGTAGGGCTGAGTGAGCGATTTTGAACTGTGCGCCTTGCCTGCTAATCTGACCATAGTGCACATGCTCGTAACTTTGAAAACTTACCCCCAAAGGGTCTGCTCTAATAGGGTCGGTATAAATGCAGAAAATAATTATTGGGCATTTTGAGCCTGAACAAGTTCTGGTATTCTGGTGATCAAGGCGGTCTGCATACACCTTGTGTACAAGTAGGCCTACATGAGGTTTCTCTTGCATCTAATCTATAACAGTGTTCACATGCAGATCTCTCTGAAAGAGAGGAACCAATTTCTTTCGCAGGAGTTGTACGACTGACTAAAATTGTATTTCAATTTTTTTTTAACAATAAGGCAAAGGTTTTTTTCTTCATTCAAACACATTCACACATGAAAAACTCAATACATAAGCCTACACAATTGGATGAACTATTATGCAATAATCACGTCGACTCCAAACTGATTCGACGGTATATGTGTCGGTCTGGAGTCGGTTTCGGCCCGTGTGACTGAGGGGTTTATGGCTTTGGGACAAACTCTCAGCTTTCTGTGACCAATGGATGGATGGATACAAGTGCGCCTTGATTTACAGCTGCCTGTGATGCAGGGGGATGGAGCAGAACCGATGATGAAAATTTATGGCTAGTCTGCAGGAGATTCCAGCTGCCTTGAATGACTCCCTAGACAGAAGGAAAGTAGTGCAAAAGCACTTTTGCTGAGACTTTGTTATGATTCCTTAAACAAACTCCACAAGGCACAAAGGTATCCCATACGGTGGTGCACTCAGCTGAAATCTTAAAAAAAAAATCATTCATGCACTTTCTATACATGTAGTTCTTTGAAGAGTCCAATAAACCTTTGCTTTTATTAATGCATCTAGGGGGAGTGTGAAAATAACTTTATAAATATGATTTTTGTGAAACTCAAAATTTTCCTCTCCATAGTCAGTGGGTGACCTTGATGTCTTCAATATTGTAAGAAGCAATGTTTGTTCAAAACACAGGATTGATATTAGGTGGTTTCAAACCGCCTCGATCATGAGAATCCCCGTTAAATTACGAGAACTTTTTAAGGCTAAAAAATACCCATTAATTATTCCTGCATTCACCCCGCCCCGAAACATACCCACGGGATAAGTTCCTGAAGTTACGAGCATGCGCATTATGGTCTGATTAGCAAGCAAGGCGTGAGATCCAAAATCACTAGCTCAGCAGCCACCCAAGGCGCCTGCTCCCAACTACATGCTAGGCTAAAAGTTCCAGTAAATTTCTTTCACATTGCCAAAATACCTGCGACCTTGGGAAAAATCCCCACGAAAGTTCTCGTAATTTTGACAAGTACCTACTATTTAGTGGGTATTTTCTTTCGGGAAGATTACGCGTAATTTGCTTTCACATTGCCAATATTACCTGGTATTTTCTGATCGGGGTAAATTTCCCGATCAGAAAATACCTGGAACTGACGATCTTCGAGGCGGTCTGAACCCACCTATTGCACACTTTTCTTTCTATCAAGAAAACATTCTAAATTTATTCAATATTATCCTCGAACCCTTGACCCAGAAGTTACATCAGGCAACTTGTTATAAGTCAGTGCTTCCTCTTTTAGCAAGAATCAAGGCACTATGCTCTTTTCACAGCTTTCCACAGACCTGCCAACCTCTGGGAATGAAAAATTGTACTTAAAAAAAATGTATTATTCCCCAAAAAACTGTATTTCATAATAAAATGCATGGCGCGCATGCTCATCGCGATGCTCAAGCTGCATGCAAGCTAAATTGCGCACTGCTCTTGCAGATGAAAAAAAAAAACATTGAAACACGTGTATATCTCACCCTGGTTTTAATAAAATGATTGAAAAAAAAAAGTTACCTGAAATTACATTGATCCAATAACCATATTTTTTTGTAAGTTTCATGAAATAGAGACATATAGAGATGATTTTTCTCAATAAATTACGATTAAAAAAAATGTTTTTTTTTTTAAACGAAATCATATTTTTAAAATTAAAAACGTACTGTCATATTTTGGTTGAAAAAACGTACTAAATACGCCAAAAACATACTGGTTGGCAGCTCTGTTTCCACTGCATTATTTTCCATCATTAAATCTGTGATGAAATGTGAGGATTGGCTATGGAAAGCTGCCAGTGACAAGCCGGCAGGAGAGATGAAGCTCTTACGTTTGACAAGGTGTCTTATAAAATTGTGAGCAACATACCACAGCTGAGCCCAGTGTTGTTTTCCATCTTGGACTGCATCCGCCCAACTCCGGGAAAGGGTCGGGTACCTGAGCCTCGTCGCCATCGCTGCCCCCGCTGCTGCTCTCGCTCTGCCCTCTCTGCGGGAACGACGAGCTGAGCGGGGCGGTGGCCACCGGCTCTCGCAGATCCTCCGGCATCGACTTGCTCCTCCACTCGCGGTCGAGGCGCGGAATGAACCGAGAGGTGAGACTCGAGCTGTGTTGCAGCTGATGCCTTTGGTGGTGGTGATGGTGGTGGTTGTTGGTGACGTGATGATTGTTGCTATGGTTTTGATTGTGGGGTGAGGTGGGTTGTGTTCTCGTGGGCGTGGCTGGCTGACTGGCTTGCCGACACAAGTAGATTCCATTCAGACCGCCCTGCTGTGCCGATAGATGGTTGTTTAACGACTCGGTGCTGGCCAACAAAGGCCTATCTTCGTTATATGTAGGAAAGGAATTCATGCCGTTAACTAGGGCATCCAAGTCCACGTCGTCTGTAAGAAGATACACAAAGAAGAAAGAACACTTTAAGATTACATTATGATAAAATCTCTGAGGCTCTCTCATGAATATCTGAGGATATCAGATTTTGAAAATGCTTCCAAGATACCCAACCTGAAAAAAGAAATGAAAATGTTAAATTCTCAACACATATACCTCTCTTATACATCTCTATCATGTGAGACAGACTTCAAAGAATACTTGTGAGTCTTTACCTATATCTAAGACAGCGGAGGAGAATAAATCTTCAAGCATATACCGATGGAGCGACTATAATCCCCGGCAGCTCAGGAATGATTAATAGAAAAGAAACTTTGAAGATACAAAAGGAAAGTGAGACAGCATGAAAGACATGCGCATCATTCACTCACCACTAGACGTGTCTTCGCTACTGTTCCCCTTGCTCAGCCGGCCAAGCGCCATGTGATGATCGTTAATGGAACACAGTGAGCCGCCTAGCCTTCCGTGATACTGCGTTGACGTCTCCATCATCTCCATGGCAACGCAAGAATCTCGGGATGAGACTACCGACTGAGATGCCACAAATGAGGCTCGTTTGCTAATTAGTTCTTGCCTCAACCTTTACCTATAGTGGATAGAAAGAAGAAAAAAAAGAGAGAGATAAGACATTGATATTAATTAGAAAAGGCCCAGAATTTTCGCCAATTTATAGCTTGACGAGTATCAATGACTCATTATAGTGGGAGGGGGCTGGTGGATTTGAGCTGAAAAAAGTGAGAAAATGCAGCTTCGTGGTAATTAAAAGCCATTCTGCGTGTATGGCAGCCAGACAATACAGTATATAACATGGATCATTAGCAGAAAGACATACAAAGTATATCTTCTTCCACATAAGGTTTATCGCTAATCAGAACCGCAATGCATCATGGGATCGAAAAGGGGGCCGTTAGCTAGCTCTGCGCACGCGCACTGCGGACTGTCCTTAGTGCACGTGCTTGGAGCTAGCTTGATTGCCCCCTTTTCGATCCCATAAGGCATTGCGGTTCTGTTAGTGATAAATCTTGAACATGGCATGATTCCACTATGATACACGTTTTCCATAGACCCTTGCCCAGGTTATCATGGTCATAGGGCTGAATGGGTTAACAAGCCTACAATTACTAGTAGTATTACTAAGATTCGCTTTTGAGATGACTACTTATTTCAATCGAACTGATGGCAAGCTAATGTAATTCATGCATCTGATTGGCTAGGACCACATCTCCAAACAAAACCACTTACATGACATCATTGTGTTGGTGCAAGAACGCTCTCGCCAAACTTTCGCACTTCATATGCATGCAAAAACGCCTAAAGCAGCACGCATAAGGGCATTTCTGCACCGATGTGGTGTGCGAAAAATGTTTTGCGAAGGGTGTTCTTGCACCGCCACAAAAACTAACATGCTATTGTGTACAATCCATTTTATACAGATACTGTACTCATTACTAAAAAAAAAGATTTATGGCCTTGGTCTTATTTTCCTGCAAATACATTCTAACCCGTCTATAAAGACAACATATGGGAGACGAGAAAAAGGGTCTTTTTGACAGGTGGTCATTGTGAACAGGTTCCTGTAATACATGTTTCAATGCAGAATGCTTTGAGGAAAACCAAACTTAATGGACAGGTATGTACACTTAATTATAGACTTGTGGTCCTTCTATAAGGGTGGTTGTTACAGCAAGTTTGACTGTACGTGTATGCATTCCAATCCGTACACACTGAGTTCTAACTGACTGACTCCATGAAATAAAAACTATTTGAGTGCTTCACAAAATACAAGTAAAAGACTTCTCTAAGTCTGCGACAACCATTGAAATCTAAACGTCTTGGATAAATATTGAAAGAGACGAGTTTGAACAGAAACCACCACTGGCTTCTGGCCCAGTCGGTGGTGTTCCTTTGGTGAAAGCGGGCGGCTCTTGTCAAACGGTCGGCACCGGCTACCTGCCAATCAACCTGTCTCTGGCACCCCTCGGAGAAACCAAAGAACACGAGATGTCCACTGGCTACCCCCAGTCCAGCTCCAGGGAATCTGTTACTAAAAGCCCCATTCGCACTATGATAAATATGTTACAAACTCCTTGATAGGAATTCATTGAAATCGGTATTGTGAATTGAAATTGTTAGTGTGAACTGAAACTATACCCTCTTGCATGTGCAATTCATGTTTTGAAATTATTATCACAAATTCAATGGCAATTCAGCCTTCTAGGTAATGAAACTTGAAAAAATAGATCTTGAAGCATGTTGAAAATTTCATTAAATAAATCTCACAGACAGTCGTTTCAGTGATTTGGAGAGGAATCTTATTTTAGTTGCTTCATTAGACATGTCTTACATCACACCTAGTCTGCAGGCATAGACCCTGATTAAATATTTTATCAACAAGGGGTCTTCACACAAGACTAGCAAAAACAAAAGGGGCCTTCTGTACATAAATCAATGCCAGGGAGCTTTATAGGCTGAATATTCAGACCACTTTTCTCAAATGAAGGGTTTGCACAACAATGTCAAACATGCATAGACAAGGATGATTTCATTTTTTTTTAAACACACATCTGTATTGGCAACTTTTGAAATCACAAAATATAATCACTGTGAGTACAGAACACATTTTTATTAATAATTTGGCAATGCAAAATGGAAAATAAAGCTGAGAGAATGAACAAAAAAATCCATATTTTATTGTTCGAAATAGACATGAAATGAAATACTCAGAAAGTTTGCATTGCCCAATTGATCGTGGGCCCGGCAGCCGCTGTGCAGCGCCAGATCGACGAGGCTCTATCCCTTTAATCGTTGAACGCCAAACAGGGTAGCAGCAAATCCCATATTTAATGTCTTTTGGTCTGACGCGGCAGGTGTTTGAACCCCCGACCTCCCGGTTGTGAGACGGATGCTCTACCAACTGAGCCAACACACCATTGCATGTTAACAATCAACATAATAACATCCAACAGAACACAAGAATTTGAGGCACATTCGGGGGAAATAATAATTGAAGTCTCCATCAATCTTGAAAGAAAGTGTTGTACATTTCAAGTCTTCACTGCAGTACTTGTCTGAATCAAGATGCATCAATGAAATATACATAGGCAGATACGCCTACTCGCTTCCGGAACTTTAGGAGGGAGCTGCTAATTTGAGACTTTCAAGAGTTTGCTATCGTGTTTTCTCAAGAACTTTGCCTCCTTGCTGCCTCCTCACAAGTTCTTGAAGGCAGCTCTGGCTTCATCTCCGGTCTTAAGCACCCGGAAGACAGGAAAAATCATTACCACTTCCATAGGAAGGGAATATTTCATTACATTCATTTGGTTTGCAAGCCAGGGCTCCATACTAACCCTTTTTTTAAATTTCTACCGGTCCGACCTGATCATGTAGGACCAGTACATACCCAGTTTTTCCATTTTTTACTGGACCGAACCTAAAATTTACTGGTCCCAAATAATAAAGAAAAATATAAAAAGAGACTTGAGCTTAATTTGCTGTCTTTTAGTGCTTGTTACCCCCCCCCCAAAAAAAAAACCCCTAACAAACAACAAATAGTATACACACACAACAAAATTCATGAGAGCTATTGTTTTAGTTAGATGCCAGAGCCATTTTTATAATTTACAAAGGAGAAGAAAATATATTTCAGTTAGATATAATCTTACTGGTCATGTCGGACCAGTAAATCTGGCTATTTCTGAAAAGTTACTGGCCCGACAGCACTTTTCACCGGTCTGGGACCGTCGGACTAGTGCCAGAGTCGCGTGCTGTACAAGCCATTGGTCAACAAATATTTGGTCTAATTGTCATTTGGTCTACTCTACTCTACACATATTCTAATACCCACTGAGTCTAATTCTCATAAAGTATGATGCCCAAACTTGGGTCCGTTTCATTAAACTTTAATCATAATAACAAATTTGCAATAAACGTTAAATCCTTCAAGCTGATTGGCTGATGGAAAATTTGTTACAGAAATTGTACATTTGTTATTATAACAAGTATTTATGAAAAGGGGCCCAGGTCTGATTCCCACTTCATCTACATACCATTGGAAGGTACTATCTTTGGAATAGATGCTGCACGCCTTTCTCGAACTGAATGAAAATTTTCAGAAGTTGCTAAAAGAATACACAGCCCCCATCGATTTTAGAGCAAAGAAGAAATGCAAACTGGCAAACAGGAGACCGATCTAGGGGAGATGTGAAGTCAGTTTCATCTATTAAATAATAATAATAGCTGGATTTATAAAGTGCTTTTTGCCTGAGGATACAAAGCGCTGCTATTATTACCCCGGCTTTAGCCTGAGCTACCATCACCGGCTCTCAGTGCATGCAAGGACTTACTCCTGCCGGGTACCCATTCACCTCACCTGGGTCGAGTGCAGCACAGTGTGGATAAATTTCTTGCTGAAGGAAAACACGCCATGGCTGGGATTCGAACCCACAACCCTCTGTTTCAAAGGCGAGAGTCAGAACCACTAGACCACAACGCACCCACGAAAATGCACCCAACTGGGGCATTTCGCAAAGAATCAAGAAGATAAAATGTCATTCTTATATGCCAATCTCACTGAATGACAAGCAGGAGTGCACGTCCCTTGAGCAGAGATGCATATTGTACCATATGTGACTGGGAAGTTAAAGCGAGATTTCAGTCACTAAATCTTTGTAAAACAATGAAGCTACAGCTTGTGGTGACGGTTCACGCTTGGTAAAATATATGTCAGCAGAATGCAGGTTCAATGCCCTACAGGTCATTGCACTCCATACTTTGTCCACTTCTCGGCCTGCTTCAACCGGTCATTGCATGTCGATGACCAACGGAAAGTTTACAAACATAAGTTCAAGAAATAGCCCATTCAGACGAGAGCAAACTTGCACAAAACTGGTACAGAAAAACACCGCAAAGGTGAAAAAAGTATTGTCACAAAGTAGTACGATTAAAAAATGAAGTCATATATTTCATCAAGAAGTGATTGTGAAAATATGGCAGCCAGTCATTTTCTGCAGGCAATCAATTAGTTATGTGCCAACACTTATTCAAAGTCCTATATGGTTTTCAAAATGATAAAATGACAATGAGATTGCATCAAGAAACAGTTCGAAATGCAGTTCAGAGATGCAATGCTTTTTAACAGGCAACTTTAGTCTTCAAAGGAAAAAAATAATGATTTGAATAATGCCTATAATTTTGAATTTTTAACATGGCTATACCATGAATTTTTATAGTGTGAACAGGTATGTAATGAGAAGAACCGATCACAAGCCTATGGTCAATCCACACATTACTTTCTCTCCGCTGGAATGTTAAGTTAGACACGTGGCTGCAATTAGCCCTCTAGCTTTAATCATATGGCGTAATTCCGAAAACTGCTGTGTCAATGAACTTACGTCTCGTTTCCCTTTTCAAACCTGCAGCTTCCAAAGATAGGTTTAATTTAATTTTATTTAGCTCCTAATGACAAGAAGCCCTCCCCATATGGGATGTGGGATAATGCTAATAATGCGTGCTTATGTCAAATTGGTGGTTAATTTTTCCATCAGAATATATAAAGTCATACCATACTATAGCATAACATCAGTGATTATTCATTTTGAATCTACAAGGTTTTAGACAAACAGAGAAGTTATCACATACCTCATTCAGCAAACCAAAATAATCAACAAAAAGGTCCAAAGGAACCTGGGGCTGTTTTCAGATAGCCGCTCGCAAAATCATGCATTATTCTTTTCAAAAACTTTTGTTATTCTTTCTAGTATCTAGGTTATAGAAAGTCAGTCATAGAAGATGAATGACACGCAAAATACTAAAGACCATGTTGTCCTAGCTCAAATGGTCAAATCTTTGCCAAAACGTGTTTATAGTATGCAAATCAAGCTACATTGCAAAGTATCAAGCAAACAGAACGCAACAATAGTATCGGATGCATGCACGGGCACACATACACCCAAACTTCTCCAGCCAATAGGGGAAAAGTGGCACAAAAAGGAGATTCGCCTTCCGGAGAAAAAGGTCGACTTTTCCAGTGATTCCATCGAGCCACAAGGTCAATGGCAAATGGAGGAGGCAGAGGGCACGCTGAGGATATTCAAAGGAGATTACAGGATGTTACAACGCAGGGTTCTCCTGCGCTTCACAGCATGAAAAGACATTATGAGGGGGAGGGTGCCTCCTGCTCTGATCCACACTAGAATCATAGGTCCGCAAGCCTGGAAAATTGCGATGCGGAGACTGAGTGAGAGACAGAGAATCTTGCCAATTTTGCGTCGGGAATGTAACAAAAGTCACGTTACACGGGTTAAACTTGGGTGCTTTTTGCATTCCATCACATAATGAAGGTCCTATACTAGCAGAGTACCTATAGATTTATTCCCAACAATTTACATGTTCTTCATTCGCTGTCTACTCTAAACAGACGTGGCCATCTGGACATACCAGATTACAAATTACAAATCAGGTTACAAATTACAGGTAAAATTATATTTCTAAACTATATTGTAGAACATAAGATGGTATAGAGGAAAATAATACAAGGCATGGAGAAAAAAAATCACATTGTTGCATTGACTAAATATCATAAATTGTCATTCATAGAACATCACATAATTTTATAAAAACATGAAAAGTTAAGGTAACAATTAAATCCAATATCTCATCTCTCTTATTCCAAATAAAATAAGGGGGAAAAAAAGCAAGATCATGACATAAACCACACTTTTGGTCTTTTGGAGGAAGAAAATTTATACTATATTACATTTATGACTAAGATAAATCTGTAAGTTCAATCTGTAACTTCCTCTTTGGGTAGAATTTGACTCTCGATTTCATTACAGGCTCTCTACAACCTGCCATGTTGCTCAATTACATCGGAGGGATGGGAATTGGAATATAGTTCAAGAGTCAAGGATCATGAGAAGTTTGTCAGTGATTTCCACTCACTAAATTTGCTCTCAGCCAATCAGATCCAAGGATTTCAGTAGCTTGTTGTAGCAGTTGTCAGTGAGACTGTGTTTCATGAAATGCTGCCCTAGAGTCAAGGATCATACCTTCTTTGGGACTGAGGAACTTTGCGCGGCCTCAGGCTTCCTTGAAGTTGAAATACTATGCAAGTTCACTGGCAAGACACTTTGCACTTGATGCACCAAACCCAACTGTGGATTCCATTTCACAGAACTTGTTATAATAATGAATTTGGAATAACGGTAATAAGCTACTGAAATCCTTCAGTCTGATTGGTTGATAGTGAATGTGTCATAAAAATTGTGCATTTGTGAAAGAGGACTCTAAGAGTAGACTAGGCTTAGAGCATATCTGCCTAATATCCTGCACTTGGGTTCAAGTACATGTACATCTACTCAAAATGAACACAGGATCTTGAAGTTCTTTATAATCACACGATTCCTAAGTCTGAGAAATTTGAAAATTTACTTGAAATTCAACTATTGTTCAAAAGGTTAACCAATGGAGACAGAGTGATTTCACTACAGTACAACACATGTTTTCCATAGAATCTAGTCCGCATTGAGGGTTCCGTCTCCAACGGGTTAAAATAACCCCATGCATGAAAGAGACATTACAAACTTATAGGCTTGAACCAGAATCTACATGTAGGAAGTATGGTTACACTTACAGGAGTCTGCGGATAAAGACTACTACCACAACACAATGAATGGCAGCAGTGATTTTTCTGTGGTGAATTTACAGTTTATGTACACAAGGACTGCCAGAGACCCTTTCACACAAAACTCTTTTGTTAGTACATTTCAAAATTGGGTCACACATTTATTTTAGGCCTATATACTTATTCCTATAAAATGACCCAACTTCCCCCATCCCCCCCCCCCCCAAAAAAAAAAAAAAAAAAAAAAAAATCATAAATTAATGAATGAAAAAAAAAACCAATAGAATAAGAGAAAGAAAAAAAAAACACAGAAGAGGTTTTCAACACACATAAGAAATTTAGGACTACTCATACTGCACAAATGTAGGTCTATGGAAATATCCCCACATCTATCTCTCTTTCATCCAGCCCTGACATCTTTTAATTCAATCTGAATTCAATCTGAGTTGCTCTATAAATTAGGATGCATTTTTTTTTGTGTGGAAAACGTATTCAAAGAGGATAAAGGGATAATCCTTTTTCTGCCATTATCAGATTCAATAGATTCCATATTGAAATGACAAAACAGCTTGAGAGGGAGAGAAAGAGGGAGGGGGATGGGTAGAGAAGGGATTAAGAGAGGGGAGGATTAAGGGAGGGGAGGGGTAAAGAGGGGATTAAGATGGGAGGGGCAGCGAGGAAAGTGATAACTTCCAATTTGCATGACATTAAAACAAATAAAATCCATAAAGCCAATTCTCTATGGTGTGCTAAAAACCAGGAGAGTTTTCCTTCAACCATGGACCCTACCAAAAATGCTTTAACTATCCGTTAAAAAAATAGAGAGAGTGAAAGAAAGTGGGGGGAAGAAATCAGAGAAACAGCTTACATTCTCAATTCAAACTACATAAAACCAAGGAGATATAGGTGACATCTCTTTGATAAAACACATTAAAAACATACAAGTATAGGCCTAAAGCTAATTTCTCTAAGGTGTGCTAAAAATAGGATAAGTTTTCCTTCAACTATCCTTCACTTCAAAAAAGTAAAATAATTGGAGGAGAGGGGGGATGAAACAGAGGGTAGGGAATTAGGATGAGCTAATGTTCTCAATTCACACAGTACATAAAACATATAGGCCTATACCATAAGTATCTGTGGTGTGCTAAATATATTAAGAGCTACTAGCAGAGACAAAGATAAAAAAGAAAGGGGAGAGAAAAGGAAGAGAGTGGGAGAAAGAAAAAAAAAAGAGGGGAGGGGGGTGAGGAGTCAGGAAAGTGCTAATGTTCTTAAAGTTTTCCTTCAGGAATGCTTCAATAGGAAGAAGGCCAGAGCAAAGAATAGGATCAGGAATTCACAAAGGGGATTGAAGCTTGAGTGATTGCTCAACGAGTTATTCATCAAAGAGAGGGAGAAAAAAAATTGTAACCAGCGCTGATTGAATGCATACACCTCTGCACCTGGGTGAAAGGGGGCTATACGAGTAGGTCCATGATACTAGGTCCATGATACTACGCAGCTTTGCTATAGCGAGAGCCAAGGGTTGCGTGTGGTTTGGAGGCAAGTTCAAGAAAGGGAAATGATGATATGACGGAATTGCACAGAAAATGTACGTGCCTTCTTATGAAAGAAAGGAATAGAAAGAAATTATAGGGAAAGAGGGAAAAGGGTGGGCAGGGGGAGAGGATAAAGATGCAGGAAAAGAGAGTGAGAAGAAAGAGGAAGAGAGAAGAAAAAAAGAGAAATAAAGAGCAGGAGAGAGAAGAAAAATAAAGATGGGGGCAGAAATCAAAGAGTGGGGGAGGCTTGCTGAAAATGGAATGGAAGCTAAAATATTACTAAAGACATAAAGCAAAGAATGGAAAGACCAACATCAATTGTAAAAAGATTGTTTTCATTCATGAAAAGGCCTACAAAAAATGTAAATATGAAAATGAAATATGACAAGTGATAAAGGAATGTCATACTATTGGTGAACATCAGGAAATATAAGTGAACATATTAATGATAAAATAAAGCAATGGAAGAGAGGAACATTGACATATTAAAAATTAAAAAATATATATATAGTAAGAGAAAAATTGTGGAATGAAAGAACTTAGAGACAAATATACAGAGTTCAAGAAATTGAAAGCAATGACAGTCTAAATGAAAATAAATTTAAAAAGAAGCACCTCTTATTACAAACATAATATTAACAGAAAAAAAGAGTGAATTGTAGTTTCTCTCTGGAAAAGCGCTTACCTTGGTAATACTGAACCAAATCCTGGGAAATATTATAATCACATCCAAACAAAATCCATTTTATGATTGGCAACCGTCACCACGTAAGAAAATAATAATAAACTTTATATCCCGGTGAGAAGAGAATATCCAAATGGTTCACAACCTCGCAGCTCAGCTCTGCAATCTCACCTTGAACCGATAAAATCACCAGATATATAATGCAAAGACATATAAGATCGCCGGTTTGAGAGTAAGGTTCCAGCAATGTGTTCCTGATCAGGTTTGCATAGCGACTGACTGGCCGAGCTCCAACTGATGGAGTAGTATACTTCCCCTTCTTACTTCTGCTGCTATACTACGAAGGTTAGGAATATTACATGCGTGTGAGTGTACCAAGCATCAGTCCTTTATTTACAATGCAAGTGTAGATTCCACTGCACGGAGCATGGAGGGAGCCAGTAAAGCTAGAGAGGTCTTATACCAAGCACCGAGAGAGCGTTGAATAGCGATGAAAGGAGAGCGAGGGAGAGGGGGAGGGCATGCACGTCTGTACAGTTCGGCGGTTTGTTGGCTTTCTGTTGTAGCTTCACACTGTTTGAGTGAAGTCTGCAGATTAGCTGGGGGAGCTGAGAGTGAGAGATGGTGCAGGGGTAGTCTTCTGTTTCAGACCCTGTGATTTATGGTTCTTGGTTACCAGATTGTGAGGACCTTGAGTCTGTCTCTTCACAAAGACCGATGTTTGTGGTTATTTTGCCATTATGTTAGCGATCATCTAATACCTTCATTTTGATTTTGAGCCTTTTTAACACTGTAGTTGACTGTAGTGTTGTTGAAATAAAAATGGCAAAGTTATCATAACTCATTTATGAAACTGGCCAATACTTCATCTTACACACATCACCATCATTCCGCATTAATTTCTCTTTGAAAATGAATTGATGACCGTACTAGGCCTACATGTAGTATAGCAAACACAAATCATGTCAGAAGATATAACTAGATTGGTAACCTACAAACATTACGACCTATCCTAATACCATGTGAAATTTGTAAGGATGAATACCTGACATTTCCATCAGCGCACCAATCTGAAAAGGAGAGAGAAAATCTAGTAGGGGGGGTGCAAGGGGTGCAGGCGGAAAGTGAGGGATGGGGAGGGGGGGTCCGCAGAAGGGCCGTCTCAGCGGGGCACTCTAGTTTGATGCTAATGCAAAGTGGCAAGCCCCCTCAGACTGTCTATTACGATGCCCTGCATGGGGCGTTGCCATAAAAAGAGACCAAGCAGAATGAATTTGAGTTAATGGGGAAAAAAATCCTAAAAAAGTAAAGTTGAGAGAAAAAGTGAATCTGTAAACGCAATCAGTACAGAGTCGTGAGTTCATCTAACAACCTTTTGAGACTTCATCTAAAAAACTTTCCCCTGAGTCTTTTCACACAAGAAAAAACTTTCATGTGAAAACTGATCTAATTAATTCAAATGTTCTCTGGTACATCACTTCTTTGTCCAATTTTTTAAAAAGTCTATTTGGTATCATTCCACATGTTAAAAAAACAATCTTAAAATAACAGTTGGTCTACTATCAGAGTCTCTCCTCTCTCTGGACTAATAATCATTTGGTCTAATTATCACTCCATTTAATCCTTCTTTGTCTATTGTCTAATATCCACACTCCAATTGCCACACTTTCCATGTCACGTGTTCAAGTAAGATATGATCAATCCATACAATGCCCGCATAGTCTGAAACGACTCAAGCTTATCTAAATGGTAATTAACAAATGGTCAATGATCAGACAATGAAGGGAAAATAGGCATCCGCTGTACCCAGACAGACAAAACACAAATTAGTTTATGATGTATAAGACCAAGTAATGAATGAAGTATGAACCAAGTGGCAAATAGACAATGGAATTAATACAATGATGTTTAAAAAAACCAACTAGGAATACCAACAACTGGCATCATTATTACACCAAGAATCATAAATATGACCTTGAGTGCTTCACAAAAAAGGTTTCAAAAGTAGTGACATGAAAAATCTTGTTACAGTCAAGAAAATTCTACTTCCTTTGGGAAGCCTTCGCTGCAGCATCAACAACTTCAACATCTCCGATGAAGGTCTGTTGAAAGTTGCAATATCATATTAACAGAAAACTTGCATAAACTATAAATGGGCATTCATGCTGGAAGGTACTGCCTAGAAAACCCCAAACAGGGCAATTCATCGCAACAAAAGACATTTTCATGTCATCACACCAATAAACCCAATCAGTCATTTTGGCCCGAATTCACAAAGGTGGTTTTGAAAACCCATGGTTTATGCAGATTTCCTGTATAAATTATGCTTATATTACCGCGTATATTAAAAAATGTCCAATGCTGATGCGCGCTTTTGTCACAGTGCGCCCAATTGACGCATGTTGTTGTGGTTATCCATGCTATTTTATTCATGAGTCCACTGTTTTGAATTAATGAGCCCACTCTTCAAACAGTGGACCATTGCATATCTAACCATGGTAACAGGCGTCAATTTGGCGCACTGTGACAAAAGCGCGCAACAGCATTGGACATTTTTTATACACGCTCCCGATACGCGCTAAATTAAGCGTAATTTATACAGGAAATCTACATAAACCATTGATTCAGCCGTGGGTTTTCAAAACCACCTTTGTGAATTAGGGCCTTTGAGTTCTTATAATGATTCAAAGATTTTTTTCTGTATGTAACCCCCCCCCCCCCTTCCCCCTTTGTCTACCAGGTTCTTTGCCCATCTATCCACTCCTCATTGTCTAGGCTCTTTGCCCACCTCCCTGCTCCTCGTCAGGACGACGATGGCGATGGGGATTTTGTTTGAGAGCCTGGACTCCTAATGACGACTCTACACTGTCATGGAAGAGGATTAGAAATGACAGGCCCAGCATGACAAATGCTGACTGACAAGTTCACAGAGCTCCGAAGAAGAGAGAGGAAAAAGAAAACGTTCCTCTTCGATCTTCGGGCAGCGATGAATGCAGGTATCCAGCGTCTACCCCTGTAGCGGTTCATTTATGAAAATGTATCTCCTCAGCTTCTCTATGCTTCAATCTATCTGTGTCTCTCTCACGCTCCATCTCTGTCCGTCTATCATTCTCTGTCTCACACTGCTTGGTTTCTAACTGCTTCAATCCATCTCCATCTCTCTTGCTCTGTCTCTGTCTTGCCGTATTTGTTTCTCATCTCTCCATCAACTTACAACTTGTTTGCATTCTCTACTCTCTTCCTTCCATTCTTTGTCTCTTCCAGAATTCTGCCTGCCCCTCCTTTTTTTCTCCCTTTACTATGCTTTCCATCTCCTCATCCTTCTTAACTTTTTCTTATAACATATTGAGGCTACCCCATCACTCTCCCACATTGCGCTCCTCCTGCCCCCCCCCTCCTCCTTCTCCTGCCCCTCCTCCTCCACCTCTCTGCCTCTCTCTCTCTACCCCTCACTTCTCCATCTTTCTCTGTCTATCCCCCTCTCTCCTTAATCCTAGTTAATACTACAGCATCAACACCAAACCCAAATGCAAAGTTACATGTCCTAGGCCAATATATAATGCGAAGCAGAGAAGATTTGAATCTTCAAGCAAAGCAATGTGCCATTCATTTTGACCTTCACCAACTTCGAGCAGACTCAGCAGCTGCTGAATGGGAGTGGACATGTTGAATCCCCACAAATTATCTCCTCCTTCCATCATCTCCACCATCACCATGGAGACGGACGACACTTAAGGTCTTCAGACTCCAGTGGGCAGCTTGACCAGATGGGTAGGGTTGAGTCTGGGGTAGGGGTCTGTAGGAACCCTGGTGCCATGGAAGCGCCAGAGACGTCCATCCCGCCATTATCTATGGCCAAAACACGATTTCTCTTAACCACAGAAGCATTTATAAAGACTATAATAAATCCTGTGGAGCCCCATTTCACTTGAAGTACTAGGCCGACATGGTGCATCTGTAAATGAAGATGTGACTGGTGCTATGGAACATCCACCTTTCACCTACAAACTCTTAGGAGCTATTCAGATGTGTAGAGGGGCTTAAGGTGCTACTTGAAACAAGGCATATGCAAACATGCAGGCCTTCATCTTCGGCTTTATTATCACCATCTTTAGGTTTCTCAGCAATAGTTGTGTAAATGCCACATCTCCTTTCTAATATATTATTCAATGCTTGACATATTCAGCTTACTAACAGCCTCACTAATTGCTGTGTACATTGCTGTATTGCTGAGCAAATTCTTTAATAATTACTGTGTAAATGCCCCTATTGTCTTTTGACTTGTTACAATGCAATAGTTAAGCAAACACAAGCCTGGCTAAGACTTGACATGTACTTGATGCAGCTATGTGTAAGACACAACTAAGCTTATCAGCACATCTTCTTTCTAAACCTCCTGAGTGAGAATGACCCTTTGTATCGGCATGGCATTATTCAGACAGGAGATAGAACACTGGTTATTTAATCGTGGATCATGGTAAGTCTTTGACAGGCACTTAATGCAGCGAGACAAAACGACATCTTCGTCCTACATCTCTTGAGTGTGAATGACCCCCTATCTCACCCAGGCATCATTCAGACAGAGAGTGAGAGAGATGCAATGATTATGCAAACATGGAACAGGCTAAGTCTTTGACAGGCACTTGGTGCAACGAGACACATCTAAGCTCATCAACCCCATCTTCTTTCTAAAGCTCTTGAGTGTGAATAACCCCATTATCTCCACTGAGCATCATTCAGACTTGGACATAGACGTATTGATTATGCAAACATGGAACAGGTTCAGTCTCTGACAGGCACTCGATGCAGCGAGACACATCTTCAAGCTCTCTTGTAGCCTTATCAAGACAGCTCAGATAAAAGAGGAGATAAACGAGATTTGCCTATCCACGAAACAGGGATGACTGACAACCCACTTGATAGTGCTAGTCTGCTTCATCTGGGCACAAACGCACAAGGAAAAAAGGGGGCAGAATCGATAGCAAGAAGGGGGAGCAGAAGGAGCAAAGTTTTTCCATTCCCTACCACATTCCATCTGTATTTATTGACTAAAATATATGATATTAATACAATCTTCATGTCTTTCTGTGTAAATTGTACCCCTTAACACCAGTTAACCAATGACACATACGCGCTACTCCAAATAAATGTCCATTAACGTTTTTAAGTTGCACAGATGCCAGACAAATATGGAAGATACTCTTATTGAAAATCTAAAAACAAACCCTCTTTCCCTTGATTTCTGCCTTACAATGCCAAAAACAAACTATTTTCCCCATCTTTCATTTTTGTATCGTAATATGTAGGCGTATATACCCAATGTGCCCTAACCACAACGTGTACTCTGTAGCCTTAACATGTTTTTTTTTCCAGGCCATGGGTATACACAACAGTAAACCTGAATCCCCCCATGGGAATGGTAACAGTTATACAATGACAACAAAATCAGAATTATAATAATATGCAACATTTGTATAGCACTTATTAATACAAATGTTTTTAACCGCTGCATACTATTACCCCGGCTTTAGCACGGCTATCCTGATCGGACGCTCGAGCATTCAAGGAATTCCTTCATACCGGGTACCCATTTACTACATCTGGGTGGAGAGTGGCAAATGTAGATACACGCCTTGCCAAAGGATGCGAGTGCTGCGATGGGATTTGAACCCCCGACCTTGTGGTTCAAAGTCCAGAGACTTACCCACTGAGCTACAACACCTCTACATAATCAGAATATCTAAATAAATATCACAAGTCAGTTAAAATTATTGCCAAAGATAACTGTAAATTGGTTAGATACATGTATTTACATACAGAAATCTAGAAAAAAAGTTTGAACTCAGTGCGCAATATATGAAAGTGCATATTACAGAAGTCATCCATATCTATCTCTAAAATATTCCACAGCTCATTTTCTCACAGTGAGAGAAATACTTACTGCAGTAACCTAGCTTCTTCTCACCTGTAACTTAAGCCATTCACAACCCTGATAACGGCTTCAAAACATCAGCTCTTATCGTAAACATGATGGATGAAAACAGAACGCAAAATTAGAACTATCACTAGATTGGAGTAAAGCACAGGGATGGGAAGGACAAGGGTGCTGCCAGTCCTCTCATTTTTTTTAAATCTCAACTTTTGAAATAGGGGTGAGGTAATTTTCATCCCCTTTTTAAATGGAAGTCGGGAAAGGATGTTGCTGCCCCACTCATTTTTCATCTTTTCTTATGGGGCGGAGTCATTTTTTTCTTTATTTTGTGGGTGGGGAGAGGGTGTTGCCACCCTTCTCTAACTGTGTTTGGGGAAAGCGTTCAATCTCTTTAATATCTTGTCTTTATTTTGAAAATTGAAAAAATGACACTTTTTATCTCAGCATCTTTTTGTTCATGTTTTAAACATAATTAACCATGACATACTGCTCCTTTGAATGGTAAAGGACCTAAATTTTAAAACCCAACTCATAGACTGTCCCCTACTTTTGAAAAAAATCTTCAGCCTGCCAAGAGGCACAATAAATTGTAGATTTGGAAGAATTCATATTAACTTAATTGAGCAGGCCTCTACAACTGCATATTGGTGCATACCCAATCAAGCAACTTTTTTTTATTTTTGGAGGCACCCCACCGCCCCCCCCCCCCCCCCCCCCCCCCCCGTGCAGTCATTCCTCTTTACTACAGCCATGGACCCTACTAAGGCCGTGTTTATGCTTCCACTTTTCAGGCCAGAATCAGCGTTTCCAAACGTGATTAGTCCAAAACACGGTTGCGTCCATGCTTACTTTCATTTAAACGCTGTTTCAAAACGCCGATCGATTGTAAACGTCGTTTGACCAGAATCAGGCTTTCTGGGGAAGTATAAACAGAACCACGATCGTAAACGTGTTTAAATGACGTCATTTGGTACATGCTTCCGGTGAGCTGAAAATCCACGGGCAAATACAGTCGCATTGCTCCATGGTCGCATGTTACCTCCATGGAATCACCTCTAATCTCCCTTGTTTTGCATAGTACTATTACTAGTATTACTCTTCCACTTTGTCATCACGATGAACGTTGAGGGATTTACACCAAAAAAAAACCTGGAACATTCATGAGTTATAATGAGGAGACATCGCCAGATGCCCCAGTATAGCATAAACAAATAGATATTTTATTATTTTGTGTACTTGATATTCTTTATTTTTTCTTACTATTATCCTCACCATGGTGGAAATTATATGGCTATATCAAGAAGCTCCATGCAATGACTAAAATATCGGAAATTGTTCGATGTTTATATAACAATCTGACGTACCTTCCCCATAACAACACTAAAAAAAAAAACTTTCAAAAAAGGGCGCGCCAAATTTGACCTCGCTTTCCTGCTCAACGAAAATTACGATGCAAAACCAGCTGGAGATTGTGATTTCGCCTCTGAAAAGTTAGCATAAACAGCACTCCCAGAACCACGTTTACGATCGGCGTTTTGGATCGACGTTTGAAAACGCTGATTCTGTCCTCGCAAAGGAATCATAAACACACCCTAAGAAGGTCCATGCTACTGCATTTCATAACTGTGTATGTCCTATTAACTGTATGAATGGTTCAAAATAAAATTATGTTTTGGCAGGTGGATGTATTTTGCAATTCTACATCATGAACAACATTTGTTTTGATAAAGCACATGACCAAAACAAACAAATATAATTGCATATTTTTTATTTCATCTTATTTTAATACTAATTCATTTCTGAAATTAGATACGCAATTTTGGCCAATTGAGGAAAAAAATTGTTCAGTTGTGTACAATGCTAATATAAACCCGCTATACGACTGGCATTTTGTGTGTCAAAGCATGGAGTTACTTGCGGTCTTATGCATGTAGGCCTATACCAAACAGTGAGAAATAGCAAAAGAATTATTCCCTGCACCTAGATACGCCCACAGCTTGAGTTGTGTTCTAACAAAATTATTACATAACAGGCCACAGGTGGTATATGAATTCTGTGTCAAATTATAATTTGCCTCTATGGACCTGCTAATGATCAAACTGGAGAAAAACAAGACAAGATTACAATGAATAAAAGCATGTGGTAGATAGTAACTCCAAGATAAAAGCGTGATGCTTAAAAGAAGTACGCATTAAAAAGTCGGCCTGGGTCATCATGACAAGATAATAAAAAGTTGGTGAAAAAATATTGGCATTTAAAATTCCATGGAGTCATGATAACTTTTAGCATGAAACCTGAATACTCTTCCGTATCTAACTACAGTATGAACGAGCTGGTCGACAAAATGGTGAGAAATGGGGATAGCATTGGGATATACACTATGTTGACAAAACAAAGACATAGAGGCCGTTCTCACTACGCCTTCTAAAACTAGTTTACTGGAAACCGGTTCAGGTAACCAGTTTGGAAGATCGCTTTGCTAGCGTTCCCACTTGATCACACGTAAGTGGTTTTCAAAATCACTTCACGTAAAGCGATCTTGTTGCTATGGGAACGCTCTCAGCGGGGTGACACATTTCGCGCAAAATTCGAAACCGCAGCATAGGCATTCTACACACAGTGTGTGGGATAGTGCGCTCAAAATGTGCGAAGATTGCTTCCCAAAGAACGGTTGTGTCCTCAATTACGCTAAAACCAGTTTGACGAGGCAAAGTGATCTTGAAAACTACATCGCGGGGTTCGTTTTCCGAACTGGTTTGGAAGATCGCTTCCAAGACGCTTCGACCGTTCTCACTACGCGTTAAACTAGTTTCCACTAAACTAGTTTTAGAAACATTGGTGACTATTAGAATGGAACACAAAGTTGTTATTGCTTTGTGTACTTGTAGAAAAGATATTCATGGACAAGCTGTTAAATAATTCAGATTTTTATGCAATATTTAGCAAAGCAAACACAAAGAGCCCTGGAAAACTAAAACAATAACCCCTGGAATTGGTAGAGGGTTCCATAATGTAACTGTAATACAATGTAGACAATTTTGGCCGGTGAATTTAAAAAGTAGACCAGGCCAGTTTTATATAGGCCTATCAATATTTTGTCTGTACTATAGTAACATTCATCAAAGGAGAAAAAATACACATCACACAACCAATGCTTGGACAATGCATGCATTGATACAATTCCAAATTCAATCTGAGGTATTAAATATACCAGGAATTAATAATGCCTTATCAAATACCAGCAGCTGCAAGTAAAACTGGGGTTAGTTCACCACCAGTCGCTACCCTGGATATCCAGGGTAGTCCCATTTCACAATAAAACAAACTGCATTAGGGCCATTCACACTATGTGTAATCAGCAAGGATGAATAAAAAAGCAAGCACTTGAAGCACATTACTAAATTGCATGTGATATTGATTTCAAAACATAGACACATATAGGGCTTACATACATGGAAGATCCGCCTTTGTTGAATGGGCTATCCAGTGAAATATGAATTCATGAATCAAAATCATTAATACAACAATTGATCTAAAGGGGTACCAAATATGCCATGGCCCCTTTTTGCTGGAATAATTTTCTTTGTCAGGGTACATTCTTCAATAAAAAAATGATAATTATCAACTTAATTTGTGCCTGCTCCTCCCCCATGAATTCTCTTATATTTCCGATATAGTTTCAAACTAAGAAATAATGAATCCGAATTTATAAAACTGAACATGGTTTGATTCACAAAAGTCATCAATTGGCCAATATTGATTCAAGATCAATGCCAACATATTAAAAATCCTTTGTCTCTCTATTATAAAAAAAAATGAGTGAAGTTATTATAATCATCCAAATAATATAAAGATTTAAACAGGCATAGTTATCAGAAACTTAATGCAGTTGAATCTGCCAAGATTAATTCTCTGGAATAACAGAAGTCTGTTACTGTAAGATTTTAGCAAAATGTGACTTATAAGATGCAAATAATGCATTCCCTCCCCCTTAATGTTCTGGGGGGGGGGATGCTTCCAGGGAAAAATGAGCTTGTGATGTCATCAGCTCACTCCTTTACATACAGCTTATGTTATGCTGTATTACCTGAAAAAAACTCATGAGATGAAGAAAAAAAGACTGGAAATAATTTGAATGCCAAAAGCGCTATCACTTCTCATACCTAGGAACCTGCACTATGTACACAAATCAACATCTGCATCTATTTCCCACGCAATGATGAACTTTTTGATAGAAAAGTTCTTCCTTGGCATGTTGCCACACAGTCAAAAATGCAGTGGGTGCTCTCACACTGCCCAATCATAAAAATACATGTACCTGACAAGTTTTTTAATCAGGAACTGAACCCTGATGAGAAAATATATGTTTTTTTTTTTTTTGGGGGGGGGGGGGCTGTGAAAGCAAAGCACATATAACAATTAACCCAAACAAAACTACCCGCAAATCAGAAGGTGATTTTCAAAATGACAAGAACATCCTCAGGGATTTCTTGAAGGTCACTGGGATTTTCTTAGCATGAAAGCAAACTACTATCCTATGATGTGAGGCAACTGATTCTTTGTAGGAATCCTGGGGTCTTGTTACCCCCCCCCCCCCTGGGGAGGGGCAGTCATATATATTGCTGTACGCATGCGTACGTTACCCCAAAAACACGTTTATAGGGGTGTTTTTTCAGTTTTGGACGCGGGCAGCGCGTGCACTCATTAAGGGTATCAAAACACTGATTTTCACATAAAGGGTGGTTTGAAAGACTGGTCAATGGTCAATTGCGGGGTCAAACGTATTTAGGGTATGTTTTTTCCAAAGCTTTTTTTTTTAAGACTAGCCAAACGTGTTTAGGCTATGTTTTTTCCCCGGGGTCATATTCTGGCAACAACTTGTTTAGGGGCCAAAATTTGTAAATAAAGCCCACAAAAAACTTATTTAGGGGTGTTTGGAAATAATTTGGTCACGCATGTGTACAGCAATACATTTGACTCCCCCCCCCCCCCGGCGTGTTACTAGCTCAAAACTCCCCCCCCCCCCCCAAATAAAAAAAATCTCAAGCGAGCAGGTGTGAATGCCCAATATAAAACATCAACAAAAAAAAATTATTGAACAAATCAAAACAAATCACAAACAGTTACAAGCAATCAAAACATTTACAAAATATTGTATCATAAAAAAAAAAAATTATCAAATATTTGATGGCCTGAACAAGATAATATATTACGTTAATTTTTTCATAAGGTGTGAAACCACCACAAGTTACTATCTGGGGTGCAAATACCTGGTATGGACTAGATACTGAGATAACAACATCACTACGCATGTTTTCTGTTTATCATCCACGTGCAGAAGATATGGAAAAGACCCATGTCACTGGTAAGTGCAAAGAAAGTGTTTCTTTTAATACAAAAAATGACATTCCTTTCATTCTTTTTTTAACTCATTTAGAAATAAAAGGAGTGATTAGCCCATGAGAGAAGAGTAATCAGTCACAAACTGCGTTCTTGAGATCTTCTTTCAATTGAAGTGCTCATTAGAAAATTGCTCACGAAGTGTTCTTGATACACTTTCATTTCATTTTTAGTTCGGATTACACATTGGTGTTTGTAAAGCTTTTTTCATTTTTGTATGGGGGTGTTTCCTGAATCGGTTCCCAGAGAACGGTGTCACTGTGCCACGCGATAGGCCTAAACACCGATTATTGGCAAAAATTTCATGCGCATTTCTTTAACTTGCACTACAATACTCAAATTTTCTTTCCAGCTGAAGTGTAGACCTAGAAGGTCAAGTAACATAACCACATGCTAACTTCAAATCAATTGCAGTCCATCCTTGCTTTCTACATTAAATTGGGGGTGGGGGTGGGGGGGGGGGTAGGAGTTATATTCAATTACAAACATCCACAAAAATTGATACATCTCACTCTCTCTCTCCTCCACACCCCCCCCCCCATCTAATTTTCCCCTGAAACTAAATCTCCGTAGCCTAAATATTAATCAGACTGGCTTTGGTGTGATGATGAGATCCCCTCCATGCCAGGACCACCAGCCCGGATCCCAATACCCTTTAGTCCGTCCCCGCACGAAAGGGGGATTTGGAGCCAAATCCAGACTCCAATTCACACCTTGGAGCGTATTTTTACAGGTGTGCACTTCAAAGGCTCACCTGCATAGAGAAGACCTGTGTGGTTCAGAGATGGTTGATTGTATCCATGGCGATGGGTCATAAGTAAGGACAGGTATTTTTTTCCATGCAGCATTAAATGTTATTGTAATTCAAAGATAGCATTTTACTTGTTTAAGGTCAGTGTGTAAAAGTGTAAGGTAGTTATAGAGAGAAGTAACTAAATAAGAAAATGATATGCATTTTATCAGACTGATAGATGGACAGGCATGTAGATGGATGGATGGATAGATTGAATGTTAACTAGAATGAATATCTAATAGAATATTAATACTCAAAATGCAAAATGCAATTTTCTTGGTTTTGAATATAGGCCTAAAGTATTTAGAATAGGATTAACTGGTATATTCGTTTTTGTGTAATAATTTTGGAAAAAAAATATTTAAAAAATAGGCTTATTTAGAGTTTAGGGATATAGTTCCTTCAATTTGTTGGATCTGCTGAAATAGGCAAAAGCATCTGACTCATTTATTAAAAATTTTCATTAATATAATCCCAAGAAGAATTAAGGGATGTGGCACCAAAATTGTGGAATACCCTTCCAAATGATAGATCGAATAGAGTTCAACAGATTAAAATTTTTGTTCAAAATATACCATTTTACGAAGTATATGTGTTAGCCTTTTAAAAAAAATCAAAACTTAAAATCCCCACATCATTCATGGAGACTGTTTATCTATTACTTATTTACCATCATTGATTTTTGTATATCATTCTTATTAAGTATGGACATTTTTCAATAGAACAAGAGCAATCTAGGGTAATTGGAAGGGGAAAGGTATGGGACTGTGGGCATGAATTAAGGGAGGGAGAAAAGGAACTCTAGCCATGACAGAATCTCCTTATTTGCATCAAGATAGATCTAATAGCAGTATCAGCTTTCCCTGTCTCCCTGAGAGGTTTCAGACCGCCTCGAAGTTTCAGACCGCCTCGAGTTCGTCAGTTCCAGGTATTCTCTGATCGGGAAATTTACCCCGATCAGAAAATACCGGGTACAATGTGAAAGCAAATTACGCGTAATCTCCCCAAAAGAAAATACCCGCTGAATGGTAGGTACTTGTCAAAATTACGAGAACTTTCGCGGGGATTTTTCCAAAGTCGTAGGTATTTTGGCAATGTGAAAGCAAATTACGGGAACTTTTAGCACAGCATGTAGTAGGGCACAGGTGCCGTGGGTGGCTGCTGAGCTAGCGATTTTGAATATCGCGCCTCGCTTGCTTATCAGACCGTATACTGCGCATGCTCGTAACTTCAGGAACTTATCCCAAAGGGTATGTTTCGGGGCGGTGTGAATGCAGGAATAATAAACAGGTATTTACGTGCCTGAAAAAAGTTCTCATAACTGAACGGGGATTCTTGTGATTGAGTCGGTTTGAAACCACCTCCTGTTCCTTCTTGGCAGGCATTCTCTTTGCGGCAGAGTTTCTGTTACAAAGTGAATTAGATTACAGAAGGGTCGTCAGGAAACTGTTTCTTTTGAATTAAGATGAAATCAAGCCCCACTTGTTGACCTGGAATCAGGTTTGGCTAGCCACTTGGAAACGGGGTAAAATCGTAAGAAAATAGAACCAATCAAAGGGGCAAGTTTCCATTTCATGTTTTATGCATTGGCAAAGGTTTAGTTGGAAATTTCATGGGACCATTGCTCCACTGAAAACCAACTGCAGATAGACGCCATGGGCCCCTCATTATAAGGATGCCGATGCTGTAATTTTTGGGAAAAAAATCATTCTTATGCAGTGCAATGTAGAAATCCAATATTTTTCAAAGCCTCTATAAGTGATTGCCTCTTTTCTAGTTCATTAATGCAGGCCTTTTTGTCCTTAAACAGTTATACATTAGTGGATGTATTTCATTTTGTGATTTTCTTTACATGAAATCCTATTTTTGGTCAGGATCATGACCAAATTAAAAAAGAGTGATTTGAATTGATTTCTCAAACTAATGTAAAAAAGTTCTTTAATGTATTCATCCTACTTCATAAGAGAGTTCAATTTATAATGGAAATAATGTTTGTTCTTGTCTGTCACCCCCCCCCCCCTATTTTCAGAATGGAGAGGAGGGGGGAGGGGGTGAAAAATACAAAAAGCACCACAAAAGAATCCTGACTGCATTGCAATTTGGCATGCAAAAGCGGTCTGAATAAACAGCATGAAGAATTTTCTCTTCTCTTCGATTTTTTTTGTTTTTAAAGGAGAATGAAACCCTTGAAACCAGCTGAATCCATATCAAAGAGAAAAATCAAAGAAACATATTGTTCAAAGTTTGAGGAAGATTGAATGAATAATAAGAAAGTTATGAGCATTTGAATATTGAGATCACTAATGCCATGTAAATCCTCCCATTGGCAATGCGACCAAGATCTGTGATGTCACACACGTACAACTCCCTCACTACTTTAGTACTTATTTCACTTATATTCTCACTTTTTTTAGGTGGTTTCAGACCGCCTCGAAGTTCGCCAGTTCCAGGTATTCTCTGATCGGGAAATTTACCCCGATCAGAAAATACCAGGTATTTTGGCGGTCTGAAAGCAAACTACGCGTAATATCCCCGAAAGAAAATACCCGATAAATAGTAGGTACTTGGCGAAATTACGAGAACTTTCGCGGGGATTTTTCCAAGGTCGTGGGTATTTTGGCGGTCTGAAAGCAAATTACGGGAACTTTTAGCCCAGCGTGTCGTTGGGTGCGGCGCCGTGCATGGGTTGCTGCTGGGCTAGTGATTTTGAATTTCGCGCCTTGCTGCTTATCAGACCATACTGCGCATGCTCGTAACTTCAGGAACTTATCCCGAAGGGTATGTTTCAGGGCGGTGTGAATGCAGGAATAATTAATGGGTATTTTTCAGCCTAAAAAAGTTCTCGTAATTTAACGGGGATTCTTGTGATCGAGGCGGTTTGAAACCACCTATAGAGTCTATCACAAGGTGAGGTGTTCTCTTTATGAGAGGACAAGAACAGAGGTTTCACAACATTATATCATTGATGAATCGTTTGTCATATGATTAGAATGAGCAAAAAGAGATGTTTTGGGGTATATTTTCAGTGTCCAAAAGGGGAGAGTTGTTCATCTGTGACATCATAGATCTTGGTCACATTGCCAATAGGAGGATCTCCATAGCATTAGTGATCTCGACATTCAAATGCTCATAACTCTTCTATTGCTAGTCCTATTTTACTCAAACTTTTGTTGATCCTATTCTTTGATTTTTCTGCTTTCACAAAAGCTAACTTGCTCCAAGAGTTTCATTCTCCTTTAAAGAATTTTCTTGTTCTGAAATTGAAACAAGAAGTCACATGTGTGCTGGTCTTGTCTCAATACCCATCTGTCCATCAAATTTTCAATCATGGTCTGTGTCTGCAGACTAACCCCTGCATTACATCTTGGACTGGAAATACTATCTGCCATTCTCTTGCACGTACGCCAACATTACTACAACAGCAACCACGTGAATAATGGAACAGCATGGGAAAAATGCGAGTTGCGATACAATATCACACAAAAGCCGACATCGGCCCTTCCATTCATGACATACCTCACTACTGAATATACACATCACATCAAAGCCTAACAGTTAGAACAGAAAGGGCATTGGATGATTTCTTGTTAGGAAAGAAGAAAACCCTTCTACACCCAACGTGATCTGATCTTCACCCGCAAAACTGATTCTCTGAAGGATGAGGACCAAAAGTGAAAGAGCAATATCAGAGTGAAAGCGATCTTCTTTCTCTTAAGGCATGTTCAATTGATGTTCTTAAGCTACAATCGCAAATAAAAAAAAAACTCAAACACAAAACACAGTTTACTTTGGGAGAGCATTGAACTGCCGTTATTCTCCCGCTTTCAAGCCCACCCACTGTTTGACCCAGGAAGTAAAGGTCAAGTTAAGGTGTATGGAAGAAGGTCTGTAGAAGAATCCAGACTGAGATGCCTGTTGCCTAAGCTTGCAATTGATATTTGTCAATGGTTCTGTAGAGTTGACTTTCAAAACCCACCTTGATCATCATTCCATGTTTGCATTTTTAATGACATTAATATTTCCATGAAAGAAAACTAAAATATATGTTGGGCCTATTGCTTGTACACAATCAAGGTTCAAACCGAACTCTTGATAGAAACGTTATTGGGATAAAAGTGTATCGATTGGAGGCAGCCACTGGAGGGTAACACGAGAGGGGTAAGACTTCCCCTCTCTCTACCGGGGTTCAACCGCAGGCCAAGATGGTACCCCGATGATAAACGGATGCGGTGGGGAAAAGTGCAACGCACTTTCAAGACTCCCATGTCAATTTAGTAAGATAATGGCAGCTTCTTAAGTGGCAGATCCTCGCTCTATTATCACCTTGCGTTTTTTGTTCCCACCTTCTTTCCAGTCTCAAGTTGCTCTTGTATTTTGTTTCATTTAGAGTACACTTTTTGGAGGGGAGGGGGTCAAAAGTTCATTTTATGTACCCCAGACCCAGACACCAGGCAAGTCGTCTCAAAGGCATTCACATCAAATGTATCTATATTCTCAAAATACCAGACTTATCAGATGCGCACTCTATTTCAAATTCTTCTCACTAGAGCCTCTATTTCAGTTGGATAAAAAAAAAATTGCAGTTCGAACTGCAGTGCAAAACTTTCAGTCTACTGAATATCATAAAAAGGAATTCAGGAATTCAAGCCTATATTCTGCACAAATACATTTCTTTGAAATTAAATTTTGGAATGAAAATCCTTAAGAAAAATGCCGGTTATAAATTCCTCCAAAACAAAGTATATACTGATTTTCTTGATTCTCATTAATTTTATTTTTAGCAGTAGTTGTAACTGCTGACATGCAACAGGTGGTAAAATCGACCCGGGAATAAATGGCTGAGTTTTTCCCTAAGTCACTGCTTCTGACAACCCTATCAATTAAAATCAATCGTTACTGCAATTTACAGGCTTGGTTGTGGATTATTCCTATTCCAGGTGCTATAATTTTAGACACAGCGATCAATATTGGAATCTGGTATAAAAATAATAACATAAACATTACCCTGACCCAGAATAAACAAGCTAGTTTTTCAATGGAGATAGGCAAAGTGGAGAGAGAGAAAATAAGATTGAAAAAGAGAGAGGGGGGGGGGAGATAGAACAAAGAATTGTATATGAGGTATGGTATCATTCTTCAAGTAACACCATCATAATCATCACTGCAACCCTCATCATCACCATCATTGAAATGATCACCATCATCTCCGCCACCACCTGAATGATCATTACCAACCCCACCACCAACACCACAATCATCAATATCATCTTCACCACCACCACCATCATCATCATCATCATCATCACCACCATCATCACCATCATCATCATCATCATAATCATCATCATCATCATCATCACCACCACCACCACCACCATGATCATCACCACCACCACAACCACCATCACCATCATCATCATCATCATCACCATCATCATCACCACCACCACCACCACTACCACCATCATCATCACCACCACCACCACCACCACCACTACCACCACTACCACAACCACCATCATCATCATTATTATTCACCACCAGCTCCAACACCATGAATGTGTACCTCTAACAAATGTTTTAAAGGTAATATATATCAATTACAACAATCACATTACAAGGAACGGACAGTGGAAAGTTCACAAAAAATGTCCAATGTCGGTTCTTCCAAGGCTTTCACCCGTTACTATGAAGAAAAAAAACATCCAACCAGCAACAAAAAGAACAGACCCCAACTAAAAATAGAACCCCACTGGCATCAGAATACCTGACCCCTTTGCTTACACCATATCCGTCTCCTAAAAAAAATATTTAGAAATGTTGAAGGAATTTTTTAGCAAATCTGAATGTCAAGCAGAACTGCAACATGTCAAATTGATTCAGGTTTTACTTCGAGCTGTCACAAGGGCGTGATGACTTTCCAGGCAACTCCGCTCGGTGGCGGCATTTCTTCTCATCTCTTTCTTGCGTTTGACGGACCCCGAGGATTAATCGCTCTACCAAATTACGCCACGGTCTGGACTACGCATTATGGTTTTTCTTTGATGTGGTGCTATACGCTCACTTGATTTTACTTTTCAAAGTGAAATCGGAAAGGTTTGGACTTCGGAGGGAAGTTGAGATTCCTTATTTCCCTGCTATTCAGAGCAAGCTTTCTTCTTTCATCATACCCATACACATGCAGACTTCTTTTATACTAAAAATTAACAGCATATCAGTTCAGATATGGAACTTACCAGAATTACTGTTTCAAATCCACTGTTAAATCCCTGATATGGAGTAAATTTACCCTGGACCTGTCAAGATATGAGAAGACAAAAAAATATATAAAATTTTCAAAAAGAGGTTGGCAACTTGGCACAACTTAACAATGTTACATTTCATATTTCTATTTAACTCTATTTTAAAACGAGAGCAGCATTTCATGAGGTTTGTCAGCACTGACAGTGCTTGTCAACTAATAAAAAAACAAGGACATCACTGAAATGGCCAGGGTTGACAATTTCCCCCCCCCCCACCCCCTGGATCACATAAAAAACTATACAAGTACTTCACACACATTGTCATCAATCAGCATTGACAGTGCTTGTCAACTAATAAAAAACAAGGACGTCACTGGAATTGTCAGAGCTGACAATTTAGTCAGTGTTGACATCTTTCATAAAGTGCCCCCCCCCTCACACCCCTGGATCACATAAAAAAAGTCTGCAGTACAAGTATATGTACTAAACACATACACTGTCACCAATAATCATGACAATCAAATAAAAATATAATCTAAGGTATTTTCCCCTTAGTCCTAAATTTAAATTCTTGAAATGAAAAAAAAAGCACACAAAACTTCTTCCTCCATTTAGGCCTTTTTCTCAATTTGCAACCCCCCCCCCCCCCCCCATTAAAAAAAAATCCTGTCATCTCTACAAGGGTGACCTTAACGATACACGATGAAAAAAATGTTATAATATTGCAAGGTATGTCCCTTCTGGCAATCAAAAAGATAAGTTATTCAGAATATTTCTCCCTTTTTTCAGAGTATGGAGCAGTTTGGGATTTACCCCATGCACAGGCACCAAATGGTTGAATGAGAAGAAGTACAAGTGTGTTTGGTAGAATGTTTGATATGAAAAAAATCTTGAAGTTGATGTTTTTTCCTTCCTGTTAATTTTTGTATTTTTGAATTCTGTCAGGATTACAAAACAAAACAAACATGCCTCAAAAAAAAAGATAATTATAAATATAATTTAATTACAGAGTATAGAGGGCATTGTTCAAGGAATATCAAGATTTATCAAATATATGTGTAACCATGCAGGTAGGTCATATGAGGAATATTTTGCAAAATTGGAGGACATTTGTTCCAAAGATGTGGGGCAAGAGACTGTCAAACAAAATAAGGATCATAAACTGTAAATAACATTTTCAAAAGTCTATAACATTAAGAGATATTACTGAATCACTGAAGAACAGAGAGAAAAATGTATTTCTCGATTGAGAGAAAAGGAATGCATTCATCTATAGTCTGGTACATGTATATAAACTTTCATAAAGCGAATTGAGAAGGAAGTGATTAAAGTGAAATTCAATGATAGTTGATTGATGTTGCTGATTGTGAAACAGGGCAATCGTTTTTCCACGAAGTTCGCATCCCATCGGCTCGCATTCAAACTTGACGGGCCAAAATTCCACCGATAGGTAGGTTGAATGGAATGCAAATTATGCAAACTCCGGTGGAGAGGCTACAGGAAGATACCAACCCTACAGGTGCAACAGCTCACCCCTGAATGGCACACTGTCCCTCCGAGGGGTGAAAGTGATCCCCTACCCCTATAGCCTTCCTCCACCGGCACCCCATCCCCACCCCCTCCTCCCTGATGAATCAAAGTCTCATCACCATTTTGCAAAGATGACAATCTTCTTGACAGTCTTTGGTCTAACATGTCTCGAGAGCAGCAAGCTGGAAGTCCTCAATGAAATTCCTACAGCAGTTCACCTGAAGCATGTGGCCCCCTGCACTCCGTTCTCCTTCAAGGAGGAAAGAAAATCAAACAGGACTTGTCTCTCTCACTGTATGGAAACTTTCTCTCTTCCTCTCTCTGTCTCTCTTACATACACTCCCCCTCTCTCCTGCTCTCTTTCTCTGTATCTCCTTCCAAAAAGCAGAAAAAAGGTCGTCAGGAATTCAGCAGGTCCCTGAAAAGAAACACTAGTATAACTTCAACAGGACCTTGGGCATGCTCTGCAAGAGGGTACTCAAACAAAAGGCTTTTCTAAATAGCTTGCGCAAATAGGCTTTTGTTCTCCCCTGTTTCTTTGCTCAGTCACAACAGGCCACTCAAGTTCAAAAAGCCAACAATTTAGTTAGCAGTTTGTGTTACAAAGACACAGCTTGGGCGCAAAAAGTAACAAGAGAGATATTGGCGAAAAAAAATGTATGGGGGTTCTTTTTTAATGTGAGGGATTCTAGGGAAATGGAAGACTCAACACAAGTGTAATAAAAATTAAAAAAGAGAAAGTGAGAGCAAGCAAGATATGATGAGAAAGAGAAAGGTACAGGATGGAGGTGGTGAGAGGGGAAGTGAGAGAAAAGGAATGATAGGAAAGAGAGAGAGAGAGAGACACACACACACACATATAGACAGAAAGCCAGAAATACTGAGAGAGTCAGAGACAGAGGGGGGGGAGATGAAAGGAAGTTGAATTGTATACTGGGGTGGTATTCTGGAACACTGTCTTAACTTTTGTCATAAATTTTGTCATTTATCTCCGAGATGTGACACCGCTATGATTGTCACAAATTGGTATTCTGAACATTGTCTTTTCCCTGTCATATCTCTGTAAGTTCCCGCCCATCTTTTCGGAAGTAAACCAATCAAAATCATCGTTAGTTCCCAGTGGGAGCACTTCTAGCCAATGGGAAGGCCCCGTGGCAGGTAGGGCGTATCCCCAATACAGTTGCTGGCATCGTGCAACTACGCGTATATTGATGCGCTTAATTACATAGAGAGACAGGGAGCTGTGAAGGATTTTAGAAGAGAAGTAGAAAAAGAAGGAAAACAGAGAAAAAAGGGAGGAATTAATATGTAGGGCCTAACTAAATAGCATGACAAAATAATTTTGAAAATTGCCATGGATGATGAGTGAAATTAATACCACAATCTAATCTAAATAATATCATTATATCCTTGACATTCAGTCGGCAGGATATCAAGATATTTGGTACTAAAAGATATGACAAAATTTATGACTGCTACCCCCTGTCATAACTTTTGTCATATCTTTTGCTTGTATAAAAGGATTACGCGTATTTAAAGCCGCGTATTTTTGGTGCACGCTAAACAGAAGAGACAAAATTTATGACAATTTTTGTGACAAAAGTTTTGACATCCACCAGAATACCGATTTTGTCATATCTCTGAGAAAAGATAAAATATGGAGAAAAGACAATGTTCACAATACCGCCCCTGGATTTTATTCACCTTTTTAAAAGTAAGCTCAACCATTACCAACAGTAATGAATAGCATGGTTCCAACAAATAAAATAATTTCCACATCATCGCCATGGCAACCGCAGCACCTAGTGTTACAGACTGAACAAATAATGACCAGCTGATGCAATGGATGATCAAATAATGGTCATTAAAGGATAAAATGATGCAGATGATGGCTTGCTTAACGAGGCCAACCATACCACTGCTTGCTATGAATTCACATAAAATTGTATGTTGGTTTTTTTTTTCATCATCAGCAGAGGATACAAATCCTCTTCAAGATGGAATCCCAAATGCATGACACATCAACTTCTACTTCTACAAGCTTACTCCTGACTTCTCCTTGAAGGATACGCCTTCTTACCTCATTTGCATAGAACACCATGCTCGGCTGCAAGGCGACCCAATTTGGCTCCAGCCCATTTGCATAGATGCGTGCCGGCCTGCCCCCAAAACCACCACCCAACCACCCAATTTGGCAGGAGTGCGGGCCGCTGCCACTTGGAATTCAGCGAGGGCAAGGATGCTTTAAATTGAGGAGGAATCTGCAATTAATTGTTTCTGTCACACGTGGTTGGTAATGCGAGACGGCAGAGAGAGGTGTCACGATTGCGTGATGTCGAGTCTAATCAGCATCGCGCATCGAAGACAATACCGAGCCATGACAAGCCTGTCATGCCATGGTAAACGTGACTCCAAACCAGTGGAAGAGGTCTATTGTAAGATCTGATCACAATTGACATGGAGGTGTAATGAAGAAATCAGAACAGTTATTACCACTGTCTAAGCTCCTGCGTTCAGAAATGCAAAGCTATGTCGTCTATTCAATACCTCGTTCTCAATCAGAAGAATCCAGAATATCCTTATCCTTGTTCAGACCGAAGAATATCTGATTATCTATTTTGTCCATTCACACCTGCCAGTACATGATAAAGCTCTAGAACTTAAGAGCTGGCACCGACTCTCTTGCATTCCTTTACAACGAATTACCTGGCATTAAGACCCTCAAATTCCTACAGAAAGAATCCACATTCTCCTTGCCTCGCATCGATGGTTCCCATATACTTTGCGTCACACTACAAACATCCCTACAACATTCGTAAATAATAATGATAATAATAATAGCTTGATTTATAAAGTGCTTTTTGCCTGAGGACACAAAGCGCTGATATTATCACCCTGGCTTTAGCTCGAGCTACCATCACCGGCGCTCAGAACATGCAAGGAATTACTCCTGCCGGGTACCTATTCACCTCACCTGGGTCGAGTGCAGCACAGTGTGGATAAATTTCTTGCTGAAAGAAAACACACCATGGTTAGGATTTGAACCCACGACCCTCTGTTTCAAAGGCGAGAGTCAGAACCACTAGACCACGTCACACCCACATGATAAAGCTCAATGCTCAATAAAGTAAATGGAGTTTTCTGCAACAGTTCTTGTAGTTTTTAAAAGTACCAACTAATTTGCAAGTCGTTTCTTGTGGGGGAAATTATGAATACTTTGTTCTCACACTGACAAAATATACTGGGTATTAAAGTGTATCTATCATGATCAGGCTTTTTGAGAGTGTTGTTGGGTTCGCACGTGCAGCGTGGTACTCAAACACATTCTATTGTCCCCGTCATCTATTTCTGGTGCATGCCTCCCAAAACTGAACTTGCTGAAATTCAATCTCGCAATAAGATAAACCAAAAGCCAAAGCTTCAGAATCCTTGGAATATCATTGAATGATTCCTGGTGATTAATTTCTAGTGTACGGAATGTGCAAAGCGGATTTCGATGTCAAATCCGATGCCTTCGAGATCTAACAGCAAGGGACCTAAGGAGCTGCAAAGACCCTTCTCCTCTACACAGATTAATATTAAAGGTAGCCTACGCTAATTGAACCACGTCTTCCGATGACGATGTGATGTAGAGTTCAGGAGGCCTCTTCCTTATCTAAAGACATCATGGATCATTTTAAATATGAATCTAGAACAAGGTTAATGTAAAGACCAGTCGTTGACCCAAATGCTTTCAGTCGCTTTCCTGAGCTTCCTTTTCGCCCCTTCTTCCTGGTATTTTAGGTCAAATACATTTGCAAAAATTGATCTTTCTGATGAGACGACTTGGGCAGACGAGGCAATTGTGATTGCTCCATCGATCAAGGATATGCACAAGCGTGTTAGAGCGTGGATTGTATTGTATTAAAGGTTACGCTATCGAGTCGAGTGCAGTTGGGTAAAAATGGTTTTCAACAACGGGGAATTCAGTGGATGGAGGTGATGTTCCTTGCAAAATGCAAAGAAAAGTTTCCTGTATGAGCATTGAGCTCAACCAAGTTACACAAACTTTTAAAATCATTTGCTTATGTATAAAGAGAGAACCTGATTGATTACTGATCAAGCGTTGTGAACAAAATGCCCATGTAATAAAGATCTTGGTAATGCGATTGATTGCAAACATTTGTGTCATGGGGTCAAGGCGTGATAGTACTGACATTTGATGAGCAGCAGACTTATCAAGGAGGAAACAAACAAAAATACATACAAAAATAAAAAGATATTAAAAGTGATCCAGAGAAAAAGGTATTTTGCTTTGAATGGTATGGCAATTGTTGTAAGATTATGACCTCATGGACATTGATTCATTCATGCAGTCACACCTTACTTTTGGCACAAATACAATTTTAGAGTAACAGCAAAGAATACAAGCTGATCATCCAAGCATGGCTATATAGGCCTACTACATCAAAATGATATCAATCTTGTTGGTTGAAGATACCTTTTCAGGATATAGATAATTTGTAATAATTCATTGAATTTGCAAGTTTTGTAGACCGTAATTTTTTATTCACATGGTACTTATGCATGGACTTTTAATACGCCTATCATACCAGCACATTTAATAGGTAACTGGCAAGACATTTTGTCCAGATATCCAGATTATGGAGAGAATTACATTCAAGGAATTACTGGATTATTTAATATTGCATCCCCAAATATCTTATACCACTGCATGCCTGGCCAGCTCAGAATATTTGATTCCCTGTCAAAGTATCCACACTATGTATGAAATTTTAACTGCTGGGTCTTAGCAAGGAGCTTTTACTGGTCCTAGCTGTCTTGTGATAGGTGCAAATCATGATTGCGAATGATCAAAATTTTTGTAATTAAGAGATAGGTAATTTAGATCCATCCCAATTTGAGATTGATTAAAATTCATTGCAATTCTTCATAAGATGTGAAGGTGAGGGGGGTCCTTATACCTCCATACTACTTGAAATATTCAAGTGCTCTCTACTAACCTTGATTGGGGCACCTTGCAAGAAAACCTGATGAAAATTCTGGAGGATATCACCTAGCAGCAGCCTGTTGAGACCTTACTAGCTCCATGGCAAGATTCCAGGCTAACTTTTCAGAATATCCACTGGTTTGCCTTATTGGGCTATATACAAGAATATCCACCTATTCACCAAATTGGGCAATATACAAGAATATCCACCAATTCACCGAATTGGGCAATATACAAGAATATCCACTGGTTTGCCTTATTGGGCTAATGCAAGTATATCCTCTGGTTCACCTTACTGGGCTATATACAAGAATATCCACTGGTTCACCTCCTCGGGCTACACAAGAATACCCATATCTTCACTTCATTGGGCTATATTCAAGAATATGCACCAATTCACCTCAATGGGCTATACACAAGAATATCCACTACTTCACTACATTGGGATATATACAAGAATATCCACCGATTCACCTCATCGGGCTACCTACGTAATAACCAGGTCACCTATCATCGAGTACAAAGCATGCTATGCAAGCCTGTCCAAGGCTCTTGGTTTACACTCGTGCTGAAGCCAAGGAAAGCGAGCTAGAAATATGGTAAATATTCCACTGGGTGCAGGCAGGCGTGGAGGAGCCACAAATCCTGCGTGTGCGATTAAGATTAAAGAAAAGGGAGAAGACTGGAAGCCGTAGAAGTCGGCCAGCAGCATGCTCCGGTGGCCCTCTTTGAATGGCAGGACTCCGGCAGAATGTCTTGCAGTGAAGGGGGGGTTGTAAATCTGAGCACCACGATTGTATAGGCCTACTTCAAACACCAGGGGCCCCCCTTTCATAAAGATTTACAATCTCATGGTAACTCTGCCATCACTGCAACTACCTAGAAAACCTTGACCTTGTTTGGCTGCTGAGCCCTGTTACCATGGCAGTTACGTTTCATGAAAACTTAAAATTACAGAAACTTTTACCATTATTGTAACTACCACGGAAACCTTATTACGATTGCTTGCTGAGCCATGTTACCATGGTAACTAACACGATATGAAAGTTACAAGTTTTCTGTATCTTTAAAGGGGAATGCAGCTTTGGCCATAAATTGTTGTGCTGGGAAGGAGAAAAATAAATTAAACAGAATGGTGAAAGTTTGAAAGAAATCGGACAAGCAATAAGAAAGTTATAGCTGCTTTAAAATTGAGATCACTAATAGTATGTAGATTTCAAATTGGCAACTGAGTAAGTAAATTATGACAAGGGGCAAGGACAACTTTCCCATAGGCCATGTACTTTATTATCAGGGATTTGTGGTTTTCTCCTAAGTACCCATTCCCCTGGGGCAGTAATCTAAATATAACCCAGGTAGTATATTGTTTTATGTCCTCATGAAAGAAAAATATAATTTGAAATAAAACTTTTGGGAAAAATGACATTTTAGCCATAATATGTATTGGAGTACATGGAAGAGTAGTCCTTGCCTTACATCACTATGACATCCCATGTGCGGCCAATTTGAAGTCTCCATGGGTATAGTGATTACCAATATTTACAACTTTAAAAAATTCATAACTTTCTTGTTGTTTGTCCAATATTGTTCAAACTTTCACCTATCAACTTGTCTTAGTTTTCTTTTCCTTATAAAAGCAAGCTTTTATTTGGGTTGGATTCCCCTTTAAGAAACAGGCCGTCGCCCCCTCCCACTTCTTATGAGTGTGTTTCGCACCATAAAATATACCCCCAGCAAGTAGAAACATAACATACCCTCTACATAGTTGTTATACAATTACCTCCATACATTGGAATACCAGTACACAAAACCCCCTTAGGAATATAAATATCCCACTGAAAAGGACATTTAGTGGCATAAGGGAGCTCACAGCATGCAATGTATTTGCACAGAAGTCAAATATATTAAAATTAAATACAGACTAAGAATTATTAGTATGTGAGATAATTTAATTGAATTATCATATTCACTGTATTTTGAAATCAATATCACTTTAAAGAAGTTCAATAAACTTTCACATCGAACATCTTCTGAGTTTGCAAATTTTACAGTGCAGAACTGGGTTTTATCACTTCATCATTTTATCATTTCATACAAGATCTGAAAAAAAAAATGTTCAAGGTCTATGTCAATATGTTGTTGTTTAACTTTGTGTCTACAGTTGGACTTGAGCAATAATGGTCTCCGGTAAAGTCCTGGAAAACATGGTGATCTAGAATTCCTCAACTAAAAGGTCTAGAGTGAAGACTACTATCTTGAAATGTTTGCACAGTTTGGAGAGAGCAAATAAAGGCAGAATGAATGAATTGTATGTAAACACTGGTAAGAAATGCACTGTCTCCCAAGGAATGGAGGTACTTCAGGCTCGATGTACATGTACATCATGGACCCCACTGAGCTGTAATATCAAAGGGCATAGCAATGGGGGTTGCGAAAATAGGGAAGAGATATTTGTTCATTTATTGATTAATAATCTTTATAACTTTCACTACTTTTTTTTCATAGGGCAAGGGGGGGTGAAATTAGAAATTAATCCATGCTGGCGGGCACACCAGAGATACTCTACCAAGATGTGTCAATCATACTGGGAGGATTACAAGGTCAACTTTGTGTCAATATGAATTAACACTGACTAAAATTTGAATGACAGGTGGGTCATAGCAGAGTATATACATTCCTGGGATGTTATAACCCCCTTTCATTAATTCAGATTCAAATATATCCTCAATAAAAATAACATACATATCCACAATTTTTCATTGATCAATTTTTCAAGAAATAGTTTTCCTATAGTCTGCACCCACAAGTAAACAAAAGGGGTTGCCTATGGGTCAAGTCAGATTTCAAAACTTGATTGATTGATTGATTTAAGTTTAACGACACTACCAACACGAAGTGTTATATAAGTGTCTAAATCATAATCAGTAAAGTTATGTTAAATGGTAGGATTTGTTTTCGTAATGTTATTGGATTGAATTTCAAAACTTGAATCATTGAATGTTTCCAATTAAAGAGGAAGTCCACTCTGAGGTGGAGTTGGTTAAAATAAAAAAGGTCAAATTATGTTTGACTTGTTATTTTTTGTTTATACTTGGTCTGTGTTAACCCAATAAAACATATATACAAAAAAAGAGGTCAAACTTGGGGGGGGGGGGGGTGACAGTGTGGAGTTTCAAAAAGAGAGATTCAATTGAAGATTGTGTATATAACTGCATCAATACATAACAGAGTTCCCAGCTTTTCAAGAAAACAAAATTACCTGATTTTTCCCTGATGAAGTTTAAAAATAAACCCATTCCCAGTTTCGCATGTTTTTTTAAGTTGTTGCAGAGAATTACATGTATTTTCAGTATAAAAACAGTAATGTTGAACTCAATATTAGTACCACCATAACCAGTCAGTCAATGGATGTTGTTTTGATATGCAACAAAATATAACAGGGTCTGATAGACTACTGTGCTTTCGACTTTTGGGCCGATCAAAGTTCCCTGATTTTTCCCTCTTTTGATGCATTTTTCCCTGATTTGAGGTATTTTTTTATCAAATTCCCTGATGTTTCCCTGACTGGAAAAAATTTAAATAACTTTCCCCAATTTCCCTGATGGGCTGGGAACCCTGGCATAAGACTGCTTACATGTGCACCTGCATGATGTTACATGATAAATCAGACAATGCTGGTGAGAATTTAGGTCAAGATATAATTTGCCGCTCAACTGCATTGCGTGGGGGAGGACCTCATACATATTCCTAAGGGCTCAGCGGCTTTGAACTTCACAGAAATCACCCAGACAGAATAAATCGGCTTAACGTCTACATCAATGGAATAATATTGATTGTTCAAAGAAAAGTCAGAAAACTGAGGCAGATAATTATCTAGGCAAGGCCTATCTTTTATAACGAAAAAAAATTGGATTACTAAGATTTCATGAATTATAAGAAGTTATAAACTTCACATCTATATATAATGTAATTAAGCATTTCTTAGGATAGATCAGGGTAAAATTTCTGATCTTACCTGGTATTCAAGTCAGCCTGAATACCGTACACCTTATACCTGCACTAAAACATATCAAGAAAATATATTCCAACATTCACCTCCATGCACGTGGAAGTCATCATTTCCGCAGAGACAAGAAAGGCATATTCACTCAAATTCAAATCATTCCATATATTATCATTTCAATGAATTTCTCCTTGGAACAAAGGAGTGGATAATAAGATGAAAATTCAATTGAAGCGATAGTTTAGTTAGAAATCAATAACATCAAAATATCAAGCTATACAGTTGATATCTAATGCACGAAGCTACAATTTGCATCTTGTCAGGGGAAGTCTGTCCAACGTTCATCTTCAGGCATGCATGGGTAATTGATTATTTCCGCAGACTTGTAAGAAAGGTGGATTCACTCTCGTTCAAATCATTCCATACATTATCATTTCAATAGATCCCCCTTCATCAATCAATGAACTGGAAATATTCAGTACAAGGCAGGTGACATGCAGACAATAGGCAGTCTTCCAGGAACAATACATCACCAGTGTACCCAATCTGATTATTATTTCAGGGAAATACGAACACGTCTACGGTTAATTTCACAGAATCTAAACAGGTCTGCTCTTAATTCAAGAGAAATGGCAATGACAATAGACGAGGGGGTATTAAAAAATGCCAGTTTCCTGCAAATGCCAGCTGTTACAAAGACATTTTTTTTCTTTCAATTGTGCTATTGTTGAAGGTTGATTCAACTGTAAATGTTTCATTAGCAATGTGCAGGTCCCTGGAAAGGCAACAAATGCCCTTGAGGATTAGTCAGAAAATCTATAAAGCTCATTTTTCAGAACATTATTAGTCATTCTGGCCTATCTTTTAAACCTTGAAAGGCAATTCCACTTCCATCCATAATCTGTAATGCAAGGTTATTCATTAAATGGATTCACATTAGTAACCTAATAGGAGGCAGCCCCCCCCCCCCCCCATTCTCTGTGTTGTATTAATGATTACCTTTATCAAGGTCTTGGACAGAGACTCGGAGATGCAGAGAGCATATATGTAAAATATAGCAATTCTACATGGCACTCGACATCCCTGCACCATATTTCGTAAATATGCATATTTGATATAAACAGCTGTGCCCCATTGATTCTACACCCCAAGTTTGCTCTCTCCTCCAAATTTCTGAACCCCCTTGAATCAGTAGGATAGTTCTGTTCAGACTACAAAGATTGGAGAGGAAATCTATTGAGAATGGGAATACCCCTCCTCTCGGATACTAATGTTAACTCAGTGATTGGCATATCAAACACTCCTAGGTATATATCTAACATTAAAATGTTCTGGAAAACTGCTTGGCCCCCAATAACTCATATTTAACCTATTATAAATCTGAGGATCCACCACATCGATCGTAAATAAAGCAATATTAATTGAAATTTGTTAAACCTAGCCGCTTGAATCCATCCCTAAATTTTCAAATTAATAACATTGGACAGAAGAAGAAAAGTTGCTCATTCCACACATAGCTTTGCGGTGAGTGTGGATGCTCTTTGTTAAATGTCAGAATTTTTCTCTGAGTGTGAACAACCTACAGGTCACCAAGTTCATGTTGATATTTACATCCAATCATGATGGTCTTGTGACAAGTACAATGACCGCACAGTTCGGTCACCTGCCTTGTTCACACGGAGGAAACCTCTGTTCGGTGGCATACCGGTAGTGGGGGGCTGGGAGGGGGACGGGGGGCAAGGGGGGGGGGGTCAACTGCCTCAGGCACCACTCCTACGGGGACATCAAAAAGGCTAAGAAATATGCAAGGGGAAAAAGTAGATGATGACCAACAAGAAGAAAATAACAATTATTCCATTAATAAAACAAAAAGTGATGATTGGTGTTCCGGCTCAGTGGATAAGTCTTGGGACCGTGAGGCTGTGGGTTCAAATCTCACCACAGCCCTCGCATCCACTGGAAAGACGTCTATTAACAATCGCCACTCTTCACCTAGGTGTGGTTAATGGGTACCTGGTAGGAAGGAATTTCTAAAATTCTTGAGTACCTGATCAGTGTAGGATGCAGTACTCAAAAACATTGTATTAAGCAGAATACAAATATTGCATGACAGTATCAATATTATTGGTAACAAGCAGTTTAGTTCTTCTATTCTTGCTCCCTTTCCGCAAGAACTGGCTAAATAATTGAGATTTTCTTCAATCAGAGATGAAAATTTGGCAGTATAGTAATTAGTAACTAGCCTTGAAAACAGTGTTTTTTTTAATACCCCTTTTATAAACCCATCCTCCAATTAGCCGCCTAAGAGTAATGCGGATAATTCAATAAAAATTGCGTTCACAAACTCCGAAAATAATCCGCACTATTTTTACGAGCGCCCGTCCTGAAAAAGGAAGATAATCGTCATGACAACTGCACACGCCCCCTCCGATGCGGTTGTGTTGGAAAAGGGTGACCTTGTGACCGCACCATGGCAATTATCCGCATTATTTGAAAATGCGTTCATAAAGTCAAAATCTGGTCCCGATGCCGCTATTATGCGGATAATTGCAGCATCAAAATAATGTGGATAACTCTGGTCCTCCTCCGATTTTACGACCAAATTATGCTGCTATTAGCCGCATAATTGGGTTTATGAAAGGGGTATAACAATTCTAAAAAGGGGGGAAGAATTGCCCGTTCTGTCTCATATGAACACGGCTTTTCTCGTCCGATATTAACATCGATGACTGGCAGGAATCAAGGACTATATTGATAGAGAGAAATAAACCCTCCGGGGGCTCAGCAAATATAGTGACATAAGATGGATGAATTCATACCAGTGTCACTCAAGATATGGGTCAATGGTAATGTTTGTTCACCCAAGGGAAGATATGAAATATAAGCAGGAGATTTGAACAAGACTATGGCTTGAATTAAGACTATCCAAATTCAAAGCTGATATTCAAATTGAATATACAAGTGCTCTTGCACATAATACAATCAATATCATTAGGCTTACATAAATCATAGAGCACCATTTAGAAACTGAAGCATAACTGTCAAAAATCTAAACCAACAAGATGTCTCGATGCTGATAAGTATAATTCATTGGAAGTATTTCCATCTTATTACATTATCATCTGAGTCATAATGATTATGAAACTTGTGGAAAGTGTTTGCTTTATGGCAAGCTCAATATGGAACTGCAGACATAATGTCCCAAAGATACACAATAAAGTGTATACCTATGTATGAACACGCAAAAAGAAAAATTTAATAGGACTTGCCCACAGACTTTATAGTCTACATCTAAAATTATTCAGACCCCAAATTTGTGGAACTACAATAATCATGTCTTTGTGATCTTGAAATGATTGGCTCTCCACCATGATATCGCAAAAGAGGTCATTTAAACTTTAATCAGCTTTAATCAATCTTGAACATAGTGATTACATCTACAATTAATCAGAAAGATAAATATCAAAAGTTCTATTTATCCAGATTAGATATGAACAGTGTCAGGCCATACTTCGAATACCAATCATGTTGGAGCAAAATATACACAAAGGTGGAAATGTAAACATGTGAGGTTAATGACCTCTAGCTAGAATTTGAGGTCAAACTAGGGTCAAATCTACAGTGGCTGGAGTTTCATTTTCCCCTTGGTCTGAGGTGAATTAGATTTGGGCTAATACCACTTGGTCTAAGGCCTTCCCCTATATGATTAATTCCCATTTGTAATGCCCATCATCCACTTGGTCTTATACCACTGAATAATTCCTGTCTGTTTTGGTCCACTTGGTCTATTCCCATTTAGTCTAATGCCTGTTTATGTTGTGCCAATGACATCCATCACCTTTTGGTCTAATGCCTTGTTCTGTTTTGGCCTATTTTGTCTATTCTCATTTTGTATAATGCCTACTGATGCTAGCCAATGACATAGCCTACATTATCCACTTGGTCTAATACCACCTTCTGATATGGGCTATCTGTATCCATTACCATTTAGACGTATCACTCCACCTTGGTTTTATTTACTTGGTCTCTTCCCATTTTGTCCAATTCCTGTTTACGCTATCTATACCAATGACACCCACTCTAAACTTTGTTTTATAACACTTCCCCGATGCTTATTTGGCTTTACCCAGTGCAAGAGAGCCAGTCTGACTACTCTAAAGAATTATTCCCACAATATAGGCCTATCAAAGTTAGGTAAATTTCAAAAATTACAAGAACTTCTTTTTCATAGGGAATATATAAGTACTTTTGCAGGGAGAAATAAAATTAGTTTCAACATTTCTTTTAAGGACATTCATATATGTTGCTTTTGCAATGGCAAAATACTTGGTATATACCGATAGACTGGGTCAGAAAGGTCTTGGGTACCTAGCTGGCTTGTGAGATACCTTCTGTACTCCACAGAGGGGTACGGTAGGGGTGTACACAGCCGCCCCTCTCCTCATGGTTTGACAGTGCTCAAGAGCTCAGGTGTAATGGATAAGACCATAGGTACATAGAAGGTGTGTTGACAGGGTGCTGAATGATTGATGGATTGAGCGTAGTCTACCACACAGACTCCATCGATCTTGCCAATCACATAATGGTGTCTGAACTGTGAGACTGAGCAAATGACACGGTCGACTGCATCGAATAGAATCTACACCACCCCTGCTGACATAGCAGCAACATGCGGTTTAATGCAGAGACCTAACAAGGCTGGAGTAGGTTTAAGACTCGAAGATGTTCAACTAGGGTCTATAGTTGAAGACTAGGTATGGAGACAGGGGACCATTCACGGCATGCAGGTGAGAAAATACCTGATTCATCAGACACTTAATACATTATGATCTCACCTGGCTGGTGAGAGAAAGAGTGGAGGCAAGCAGGGACACAGTTGAACTGAATAGTGCACAGTAATATGAACGAATTAAAGGACGGATAGACTTCAAGAACTAGGTGCAGAAGACCCTATATCATCTCTCTGTTTATGGGAATGTATTTCTGGAGGACTTCAACCATGTATTATGTATTAAAGATCATTACATGATCAACTTAATCATCTCAACATGT